>NC_061102.1:33730761-33753261 GCF_015104395.2 Macrobrachium nipponense | reverse complement strand
AGGTTTACTCTCGACGTGGTTCGGAAGTCACGTAAAGCCTATGGTCCCGTTGCTGAATAACAACTGGTTCCATGCAACGTAAAAACACCATACAAACAAACACTTTATACAGCCAGCAAAGACTACAGTGTTAGATGCAGCCAGGCCTGCTTTATCACGGGAACTGGTACAACCAGTAATGACTTACTTAGTGATCTCAGTGAAGCCACCCCGTTGTGAAATAAATCTAACAAAACACACCTGTACAAACCTGCAATTTCCGTACTCAGGTTTGTTTTGCCAGGGTATACAGTGGGCTGGTGTACGCAGTTATGACTGGGATCTGACCTGGGTTCAGAAAAGCCACACCATCGTCATGTAGTACTAAGTACTTTTTCACACGGTCGGGGTGTCTTATTTTCATATGTCATTACATGTCTTATGTTATTTCTTGAGCCTTCTTCCTCCCAAAGCATTCTGTTGCTTTGGAGTTTCCGACCATTTTATGGTACCTTGCTGCTGCAATAATTATCTGCAGCAACTGCAGAGGGGTCATCTTTTTTGGGCTGGGTTTAACTGTGTTGCTGAGCAAAGGCCTGCAAATCTCATGACATTGTTTTGTTTCTCCTAAAGGTACTCCAGTTCCAACAGTATTCAGTAATTCTTTCAGGGTCAGACTTTATCAACATTGCATTGACTGAATGACGTAGGGCCGTACTCCTTGCCATCATCTTTTTTTGGAAGGATTTGCATATGGAGACCTAAGGTTTTTCTTCCTATCCTGTTGACAAAGAACACGTTGTCCGGTCAGGAGGGATTTTGTTTATAGGTTTTGTGGCCAGAACTATTTCTGAGCTTGGGGACTGAAAGATTTTGCTACTACTATTCCTATCTTTTATCCACTGTCATTAGTTCTGTGTAATAGTTCCTCGTTGGACGAGTAGGTTACGTGCTCGCCTACCAATTCAGTAGTCCCGAGATCGATTCCAGCTTTGGCAACGTGGAATTAGAGGAATTTGTTTCTGGTGATTAGAAATTAATTTCTCGATATAATGTGGTTCGGATCCCACAATAAGTTGTAGGTCCCTTTGCCAAAGTAACCAATTGGTTCCTAGCCATGAAAAATTATCTGATCATTCGGGCCAGCCGTAGGAGTGCTGTTAATCAACTCAGTGGTCTGGTTAAATATACTTAACTTAAAGTTCTGTGCAATCTGTACATCATACATAGTCCTTGGCTTAGTGTGGTTGCTTTACTAGTTTAGGGTAGGTTTAACAGCATTCATTTTAGACGCAAACTTTACAGTATGGCATGCATACTCCTAGGTGATCCTGAACCCATCGCAATCACTCCCTTACATGGAAATCCTTTTCATGTTACCCTCACCTGATTCAACCAATGAGGCAATGCTGTGTACAGATGAGTGGCTGCTGCTGTCTATGCACGCCAAGGAGTACACACAGAACACAAGGAGTTGTAAGGGAGAGCTTAGCCAATGGCGAGGGTCATAGGCATCAGTCCATCCACAGAATTTGACTAAATTCTGAAACTAAAATGGTACCTCTGCTACTTGAACACTACCTTCCATGGCTGTATCATTTAGTAGTTGCTGACACTTACAAAGTTATGATCCAGTCGTACACGAGACAAATATGATCCAAGAGAATCTGAAATAAAGACAAATAAATAATTGAACATACCTGAAAGGATACATATCGTCATTGAGATTATTTAGACTGACCAACTACATCAATTTCTATGAAATAAAGTAAACTTTTGGAGGCGGCCATCTTTAAAAATAATCGCCATCTTTGATTTCAAAACTGCTAGTCAGACAGATTTGAGAAGTAGCCCTTAGTTTATGAGCAATATTTCCATGATTTTTCCTTTTTAATGTCAGAATTTCTGTATAGCTGGTTACCCCGATTTTTCTCTTCTTTCCAAAGTAATTCTGGTGTTTTAAGTGTATTATTTTATTCTGTGGGAAATGTTCAATTCTCAGAATAGTAGAATATGCTAACCCTATCTCCAGCAGACTCCCAAAATATATTTCGAAAACTGTTTTTCTCGAGACATATTTTTTGAGTGATTTTCTCAGAAGGCTCTTGCGTTCTGTATACTAGTTTTCTCTTTATTATTGTGTTGTGTGGGTTGACTGCTGTCTTTATTTTGTATCATTTTTACAGGACTTGATTTGTCGTGGCTTTAAGTGGAGGTGTTAAATCCCCCGAACCCGCAAAGTTCTTTTCTTGAAAAGGTAAACCAGGTACGACTGTACGAATCGAAAACTGACTGGTGCAAGCAAGGTCTACAGACCTCGCGTGCAAGTAGGGGCGCTAGGTTTGAGAAGAGAAGGTGCTAGTTACAAGTGCTATGCAGCGTGCTAGTTAATTAAAATTATAATTACTTAATTAATTGGACAGCTTTAGTAGCTAAATCCGCTAATAGCTTAGAATTAGAGGAACTAGATAACGTTCGTTTAATTGTGTAATTTTGTGATGCTCTTTCATAATGTGTTAAGTGGTTTTCCTGTCGTAATCAGTAAAATAAGAAGGCTAATGGTATTGTGTTCTCGTTTAAACATTCATTTCATGACGACATTACAATAACTAAAGTATGAGTATGTGAATCAATAAAGTTTATCTTCATTTACAAAAGATGGTCCTTTAATAACAGCTTGGCTTCCTAAATTACCGGTTTAGTCTGCTTATCTTCAGTAATTGATTTGACTAAAGATATTTCTTTGGTTAGTAAAAATGAGCGAATTGTAAAGTTTTCAGGTTGAATTTATTATTGTAAACTAAATTCCATGAATTGATCAAATAGCCACTTAACGAACTCAAGAAAGGAGCATTACAATAAAGCCAGGACGAATAACGTTGCTAATAACGCGTAAACTTCTTGTGTTAACGGTCGTATTAACAGCTATAGATATAAAATATTGAAACTCAACCCAGTAACTGGAAGTGCTTTAGCTAGTGTTGCTTGGACAAGGCAAGAAGCATTACTGCAACCGATACTTAGGCGAGAGCAGCATTTACTAAGGCTTGAAGTCTGGACTGCGGTCGTCAACAGCATTTGTATGGTGGCATGTGGTGCTGCCTCTTCTCTGCTCGAGTCTGGTTATGGGGGAACTTTTTATCTTATCTCCTCGGGTACGTCATCGTCGGTAATAACACATTGTTCTTGGAACAGTAACACAGATAACAGGTACAGGGGCTGTTATCACGAACAAATGACATTTACAGTAATTTAGATAGAGGTCTGAATGATTGACGCTTCCGTGACTGGTGGGGATAGGCGCTCTTTGAGTGATCCCTTGATGAGGCCTCAAACGTAGCCCATTGAGCCAGCCACCGTTAATATCTCACACAGGACACACTTTTGCGGTTTGAGACTTAATAAACACTTACCCTAATTTGCTGCTAATTTTTGTATCTTGATATCCAACTTATATATAGTGTTTAATGCTCAATATGGTTTAAAAAGGTGCTGGATATCATTTATCACCCTCCCATTGATTCCTAAATAAATTTAACGCATCAGACCATAATCTCAGAATATGTCAAGTACTTACAGACGATTTACTAACTGCCATACGTCTTCCTTTATGCGGGTAATACATGATATTTGTATACTCACAGAAAACGTTGAAACATCCTCGTCTATTGTTTATTAATGGCTATGTACTAATGATGCAATATTCTAATAAGTTTACATACTTGGCTTCATTTTACTCATTTCATAAATCGGTTTTTACTACACACATACACAATCAGAAATGAGCTAATCATGCACATATTCTATTCTATATAAAATTTAATAGAACATCTCAAAGTTCAAAAATATGTACTTTTTTTTTTAGTAGTATTGATCCAAAGAAGGATATTGAAATTAAACCTTTCTTCAATCCCAAGAATTAATGAAGCCGCAATTTCACATTTGAAAGAAGTTATTCCAAAACATTTGAAAGAAGTTTTTCCAAACTTCTTTGAAATTTGAAAGAAGTTATTCCAAACATTATACGTCATAATCGACTACTAACCTTAAGCCAAGATCCTAATGTTTTGAGCATGGCAGATGCCATAAAGCAACCTAATAATCTTACTAATAGTTTGAAAAGGGGTTTTAACAGGCCGGTTGCTGCCTTGGACCTAACCCTCTGAAATTTAATAACTGACCCAAATGATAATAATGATTCTTTTTCAGATTTTTAAAGTAGGAACGTATGAATGATATATTGTTATGTAGTTTGTGTTTGGTTTATAAATAATTATTTGAAGGTTTGTAGGTCATAAAAGAAGGAGTGGAGGTGGTGTCTTCAAAGCTAGACATGTATTAGATTACTGAAAAACTGAGGAAGATGGGAGGAGTGCTGTATTAATGGAGAAAATGTTTTGGAACGAACGGCCTTCATATAAAAGAAACGTAAGAGTCTTGAAAGGAGACGTGAATGTTGTAAGAAAGTGGATTTCAGTCGACGAGCTGCTGATGGTGGCATTCATTTTTATATACGAGTTAGAAGAGAATTGCTTGTCTATTGTAAATGTCGCAAGAAATTATATTAGAATGTTTTAACTGCATTGTATCTGTTAGGTGGTCAGAATACTTACGTCTTTGTATTCGATGGACAAGAACATATGAGAAGATGGGCAACTAAAAACTTGATATGGATCAATTTTAGAACAATAATTCAAGATTAAAGATATCGCAGAGAGATCGAATTAACCGGGATTTCTGAAAATTTAATTAGGGAAAGTTACATAAAGTGAGGGTTTACTTTCAAAAAGACAAGCATGGTAATCAGAAAGATGTTGATTGACTAGTCATTTCAGGATTACTGATGATTAATTACATATTGAATAGAAATTATAATCCGCAGCCAGTGTGTGTTGTGTGTGTGTGTGTGTGTGTGTGTGTGTCACTGAACGACAACTCTGTGGCGTTGATTTAAAAAGGAACGGTTTTGCGTAGGTATATTGCTGTTAGTATTAACAAGAGAACGAATGAAAACATATGCAGTATGAAACTTTTATGTTTTATATTCACACTAGAGTATTTGTTAATGTATTATCATTCTTATTTTTGTTTTCCGAGTGATTTGCCATGTCAAATTCTTTCGTACACTACGCGAGTATACTTCAATTTTCCTTGCTTAATTGTTGTCGTTGCAGACTAGTGCGTGCTTGCTTGCATGTGTTAATGTGTTGTAGTTGGTTGTTCTTCAGTTTATATTTACATGGCTGTTAAAACATAGTTTTTAAATTTTTTTCTAAGAATGTGTGTTTTTCTATACATCGATAGCTAACAGCTTTGCGTTAATGTGTGTCTATGCTGTTATTGGTTGTTCCTAAGTTAATATTTACATAGTTTTAAAAAAATTCTGAAAATGTCTGTAAGTTGTCCTGGATATCGACAGCTCCCTAACATCTTTCAAGGTGAATAAAACTTAACTCTTCTTCCAGTTCGGCGTGCGAGCGGGAACGAATGTCTCCTTACAGGAGCGATCCCAGAGGAGGTGGACACCACTCCAACGCCAGCAATGGCTATTCCTCAGGTAAAGTCGTGGACGCAGAGTTTTACTGGTGGCTTGTAAGAGTGAATAAAAGAATCTTCTTGGTTTGCATCTTACAGTGGTTCTGGTTAGAAAATTTAGATTAAAAGTAGTATTAACGTGATTTATTCATGGGCCTTACTTAAATACTTTTAAATGCACACTCTCAGGGCCCTTAAGTCCTTTGTAAGTTTCCAATCAATTATTTTTTTGGGTTCAGGTGCTAGGGACCTATTTATTTTCCTTAACAGGGTCATGACGTAGAGTATAAGCATAAGGCTTGTGACCTCATTCGAGGCAGTTTATCCTAGAAGTTCTACAGCAGACGCCAGAAATTGGTGTAATTTGGTGTAAATTGGTGTAAAAGGGCAGTGGGTCACACGAGTCCCGAGAAGCCAGCAGAGTAGTAATCAAAAGTTCACCTTGGATTACGAGATACAGCTTTAGATGTGAACACGACAAAAAGAAACTTAAACCAGCAAAATCATTTTTCTTACAAATAGCCGAGTGAGCCGATGTAATACTGATACTAAAAAAAGGAGAGCTTTTGAAAGGCTTCATTGTAAAGTGGCCTAGTCATGTTTCTCATAGCTTTGGAAAGAAATTAAAACTAACTTCAGATCCTTGTACGTTCATCGCGAAATTGGAAAACTCTTCGCGTTTGTCAAGCATTTTACTTGTGCAGTCAGGACAAAACTTGTATAGAGATATTTTTTAAATAATTGAACTTGAATTGTGAAATAGAGCTAAATATAATTTCTTTCTATGTCTTAGGTTAAACTGGATGAACTATTATAGTAAAAATATATAAAATTATAACTGTCTTCATTGTTCACCTGTAATAAATATTCCTACGTTTACTCTGTGCAAGACCAAAATTTAAGCTAAATATACGACTTCACGAGGTTTTATTTTGCATTTAGTTATTAACTATCATTTTAAAGACAGTCTTTGCTGATAACAATTGTAAGAGGTTTTGTTTTGTATTGATAGGTAGAATAATGATTGACGCAGTACCATATGTCATATATAGTGAAACATTTAGTGCACATACCGTAGACTTTTGTATAGTCTTTGACAATATTCGCAAATTGTCCACGCTTTTTTTTTCCCTGATTGGAAGCGTTCACATGCTATTATAACTGAGCTTAGTAGCTGTATCAAGGCTCAGTTTGCAACGAAGGGTGCGAGTAAGAGTCAGGGTCCGTAACTTAACTTACCAATTTATTGTATTCGAGAACAACCAGACAGCGGAAATGTAGCATCTGCATTTGTGTTTTTTGACAGATGAATATACGTATACATACAACTTGATATACAAAGCATGACTAAACTATAATACATGTGACTAAAATGCTGACCTTGTAGTAATGCGTACGGTGATGATAATACATTTAACATGACAGATGGAAAACTTATCTACCAGTATAACACAACTGTGCATAAACAGAAGCAAGGAAAAACAAGTAAAACAAATACACTGAGGTGTCTTCAGCGCAATCGAGTTTTTTGTACAGTTCATAATCAGAGCCATCTAAAATAGATCTATCTTTCGGTGGTCTCGGTATAATGTTGTGTGAGCCGCGGCCCATGAAACTTGAACCACGGACTGGTGGTGGCCTGTCCTACATAGTTGCCAGACGCACGATTATGGCTAACTTTAACCTTAAGTAAATAAATAAATAAATAAACTATTGAGGCTAGAGAGCTGCAATTTGGTATGTTTGATAATTGGAGGGTGGATGATCAACATAACAATTTGGAGCCCTCTATCCTCAGTGTTTTTTTTTTATCTTAAAGTGGACAAACAAAGCCGGCACAATGGTTTTCTTAGCGCCTCATTGGCGTGATCAGTATGGTCTTGACCTGCCACCTCGGTGGCCGCGAGTTCGATTCTCGGGCATTCCATTGAGGGGTTAGAGATGTATATTTCTGGTGATAGAAGTTCACCCTCGACGTGGTTCGGAAGTCACGTAAAGCCGTTGGTCCCGTTGCTGAATAACCATTGGTTCCATGCAACGTAAAAACACCATACAAACATAAACAATAGTTTTCTTTTACATAAGACTAAAACGTGTACCGACATTATTCACCGTGAGAGCCATTTGCATATCATAGTTAAACGCTGCTAAGCATCATTCGCAATGCAGAATCCATCAATTGATATCCAGACTTCACACGGGATGATAATCTGTCATCTTCTGAACACATAGAACCTACATACTGGTGAATTGCTTGAAATGGCGAAGCTACGTTAGAAAGAATTCGGACCCTGTGGCCACTGTCGCATAAATAGCACATTGGAGTATGCTATTATTATTATTATTATTATTGTTATTATTATTATTATTATTATTATTATTATTATTATTATTATTATTATTATTATTATTATTATTATTATTATCTGAGAATGTTAATACCTCAACATCCACTACTACTTATAACATTATTATCGTTTTTGTTTTGAATATTGTTACTGTTATCATTGCAATTATTTCGATCATAATTTTCATAGTGGGTAGCATTATCGTTTGTCCCGAATGTGGAAGTAGCTTTCATTTGCAATGCCATGTTTTACAAAAGATTTTAACTTTTCCCCCCATCACCCTCCTGGGCGTTACCGACAAAGTTACTTCACTCACCCTGTGATAAATCAGAGATAAGGAAATACTCAAAACGCTATAACAACTTGACTCGACAATGAGAAATAAGTTTCGTTGGATTCACTGATAATTGTATAAGTTAAATATTCTGCCCTAATAAGTATGAATCTTTTATTATTCCCTTATAGGCAATGAGCTGTTTCTCCTGTTGAAGTTTAGTAGATATTCTTAGAAAGAATAACAAGGAATTCGGTTGTGTTAAGCCCCTTCCACACGACGGGCAAAGACACGACGAGCAATCTGATTTGCTTGTAATTCTCTTGCTTTTCAACAATGTTACCAGATCAAACATTCCAAGGGAGGCAGTAGTCACAGGCAGGTGACCCTATGACTTGGACCACACTCGTGATCGCCATCCACTCACAAAATTGGTAACTGTGTCTGCCTGCCGTGCATTTGCCCCTCTTGTGGAAGGGGCTTTACTTTGTTTTGATTCTTGTCAGTCCCGAGAGTGAATTTAAAAAAAAAAAATTGTCTTTGAATTCTTGTGGACGAAATTATCACATTTTTGGCACTGTTCCTGGCCCTGACAACTCATAACGTTAGTAGACAACCGAGTCGTTTTACCGATATAGGCACAACACAGATTCCCACTCTGGTATTTATAGTTTAACAAAAAAAATTTCCTAACGTGAATCTTTTCTTCCAGACAACGGCTCCGTCGGGAGCGCAGACGACGGACCCACTTACGTGCTGGAGCACTTGGCCACCTTCAGGGTGTCCCCGGAGTCCGACCTGATCTACCCGGCCGACGGGATGCGTCGACTCCTCCACATGGAGAAGACTTCCGGCATTTGGACCCAGAAGATGCTGATGAAGCTCGACAAGAAATGGGTCTACATCCAGTCACACGAGAATGGGGTACAATACTTTGTTTTATTTTGAAGATGTTTAGCTGTGGATAGTGCCACTATGGATTAACTATATTTTTTATTCATCATTATATTGCACATGTAATGAATGTCATACATTTTTACATGTACGATTCATATTCATACTTATACACGGTGAGGAATTACATATCCAGCTTAAATTTTTTTTTATGTTTTCCTAATAATTAAGATTTGAATAATTCAAAGTTTCTGCGACCTTTGTAGGTGGTTTGTCTTTAGTAACTTCAAGCAAAAAATCTAATGATAAAAGTAATACAGGGACATTTAGATTCTATAATTTTAAAGTAGAATATGAATACTATTCCTCCAGTTTATAGGTTTTCAGTTTAATTTTAGATAACCTGAAATTACTTGACTTTAAATTACAGATTTTTATATTGATGATTATCAAAAATATTGGATTTCCTTTTCTAATATATATGCCTTTTTCTATAGCAAGATTCACATCCCAGCGTGCTCTGTGTACATTCTGATTCTGCAGAAATCTATATACGTATCCTGTTTAATAACTTACTTATCATATTTTTCGTTATATGAGAATTTAAGAGTATTATAAGCAGTGATTGTGAAGTCATATAAGGCAGTTAATCTGAGGATCAGTTATTCAGGTAAAACAAGTTTCAAGATAGCGGTTAATTTCTGGAATTAATTTATTTAGTTTGTTATATAAGTCATATAAGGCAGTTAAACTGAGGATCAGTTATGCTGGTAAAACAAGTTTCAAGATAACGGTTAATTTCTGGAATTGATTTATTGAGTTTGTTTTGATAAGTTCAATTCTGTTTTATTTTTGTATGCTTGTTGGTTACAGAAAAGATGTTAATGAGTTTTAACTTTTGTTCAGGACACAGTGGAGAAATTCCCAATGGAGTTGATCCGCGAACCAACAGCTTTCACAAGTGACGACCCTAAAGAGCTGTACAACAACATATTCATTTTTGTCGTGGCTGAGGATCCCAAGAGGAATTACCAGAACCCAACAGAGATGCACATTTTCCAGGTAAGAATCTAGACTCTCTTCATCATTATTTATGAGGTTTTTTGATGCATTGAAGTCTTAATGCAGAATTGCAGGATTTGTTACTAGTACTTTCAGGAAGTTTTGTCTGTGCAGTGTATCCTAGATTCTCTTATCTAGAGAAGTGAGGAATTTTGTTAAAGTTTACAGTTTTCAAGAGCTTTATGATGGAAATGGATTTTGAAGAATAAGTCGCAGTTTTCAGTTTTGACATTTTCAGCTCACCTGAGCTAAAAGCTCAAGTGTGGTTTCCTCTACTATTGAGGATTTAAGTTTGTTCGGATGTGAGACCACATCCCCTTCTGATGGTTGATAAATTTAAAAGGGAGTGATAGTAAGGCAGGGTAACTGAAACATTTTCTTCCTCGAACTACTGGGCTAGAACTGACAACGCTTAAGTGAAAGCTTCCTTATGTAGTGGAGATTCATGTTTTTTAAACCATTACATTGGTACTAAGATGTTAACACAATAGGGCCCAAAGTTTTACAAAATTATATACAGGAAAATCTTAAGAAATCTTCTCAAGATAAACAGGCATATACTGTGTTAAAATTAGTATGTGATCAACCTCATATAGAATAGAATACTACTAATTAATGTTTATTTGAAGCATGTTCCCAGGGAACAGGGAACACAAAATTAACTTATGAATGTTTCAGAAGATCATTATTAGTTTTAAAGGCAAACTAGTATATATAACTTGAAATATATAATGGCTTTTATCTGTGGGATTACAGAAAGATGCAGCCACTCATGGATTTCATAATTTGAAAGCGCAGTGTTAACTTTTTCAATGTCTCCCTGCCTGTTTGTTGGGTTTCTGCATTTTAATCCCAGTTGGGGTAAGGGGGGTGGGGGAGTTGCACCACCTATAAGTGTAGATTGTGCAGCACGCTCTAGATGACACTTAAAGTTTATATGCAGCATCCTGTTGGCTTCAGTTGCATTACTTTTTTTCTTTTACTTTTCATCCATTCCATTCTGATCTCCTTAGCTCTCCAGTTTCTTTAACTATACCTAGCTCCATTTTCAGTTCTTATTTAAAAGCAAACCCACTAGGCAATCACTGTAAGAGTATCGCATTGTGACTGTGGTCTTGTAAAAGTGCAGTATAAAAATCTATATGTAAGCCTATCCTCTCATCTGTTGAAAATAGTTTTGTCTATTAATTTTCATGAGAGTATCACTGTTTTGATACTTCTGATACTTAGGGGTTGCAGAAAGATTCTCATAATTCTCCTCTTTCTGTTTAGAATGATGGTAAAACTTGGAATTTGTTACAAAAGATTGCCCAAGGCTCCCAAAAATTAAAAGGCCTCTCTCAATTCTATCTTCAGTGAAAAAAAGTTGTGCTCTTTTTGGATTCTGAGAAATTAAGTTTTCATTGTGTCGGATGACTGGTTATGGTAATTGGACTAATTATTGTAAAGTTCTTGAAAATAACTTCGAATATTTTTAATGCAACTGTATTGGCAACTGCCTTGTCCATTTTAGCCATTAGATAGCAGGTTCACATTTATATAAACAGCATAAGAAAATATTAATTGTCTGTTGCTATTAAACTTCTAAAATGTTTTAAAATGTGAGAGTTTGATAACATCCAGCTTCCAATATCTTGTCAAGACACAGCTACAGTGTTCCCCTATATTCGCAGGGGGATATGTACCAGAATCCTGGCAAATAGCTAGAATCCGCAAATAGTTGAAACCCCTATAAAAAATGCTTAAAACTACCTATTTTTTTAGTTAAAACTCAAGAAAAACCCACTAAAAATGTTTATACCTGGTTTTTATGATGAAATTGATAAAAAAACAGGAATCTGTGGATATTTCTCATAGAAAAATATGGTGGATAGGCGAATTTTTTGTGAATAATAGGGGTATTTGTTCCAGAGAGAAATCCGCGAATAAAGGAGTCCGCAAATACAGGGGATTCACTGTATTTCAATTTTCATAATGGAATTTTTTCTTCATATTGGGGTGTAATATGTACTCTTCTCTCTTCATGTTGAAATCCAGTATGTAACCTTTAATGTTATAATAATTCTCTCTCTTACTAGTATGGTGAAATTGCTTCTTTGCTGACGTTAAATGACCCATTTCTGAATTTTAATGACGGGGGTTATTTCTTTTGGTTGGATTTCAGCATTTTTTTGTTATGGGATACCCTATTCACGAAAAATGTTTATATTTCCTGTTAAGAAAATATTAAAAGGTGGTTAGATCTACGTACATTTATGTACATACCGCCAACTCGTATTTTCATCATTGACATGAGGTAATTGTTTTTGGTGAAACCTTTTTCATGTTGAAAAACTATTGAGTTATGGCAAAATTTTTCACGTTATGTGAAATGCCTGTCACTGAAGATGATGTCCATTTGCTCTAAGTCTATCTTTTTACAAACAAACATTTACCAGGAGCTGCCATTACAGTTATGACATTTGAGAGATGTAATCGTTTTTTTTTTTATCTAATATTCACTTGATTTTAGATTTATTTTTCATCCTTTAGTACACTTTTCTACTCTTTAATTAATTATAAAATGTATAGCCTTATAAGATCTCTTAGGGTTGTTGTATAACTGATACAACATTTATTTTGAAATAAGACCTATTTGTTAGGTGATCATACACATGGGAAAATGTGATTATCAGTACTATTTGTCTTGAACACTGGAAAGTTTAGAAGATTTTCATAAGTCTGGTTTAGCTTATTCTGCATTTTGATGAACTCCCTACATTTATAAACGCCTTGTGGCTTCTTTATAAAGTAGAGAATGGAACAATCTTTTAAACATAAGAAAAATAATGCAAAACAGGTCCCGATTAGTTGTCATGATTCTCTCCTTTGGTGGGTAAACTTTGGTGAAATAGCTATCCCTGATGACGAAGTGAGGATAACCTAAAGAAAGTAGGAATAGCAATATTTAATATGTCCCCAACTAGAGGAATGAAATGATGAATAATACAGTATTTAGTAAATGGTTGATTTATTTAACTCAAAAACTAATGGGAATTACTGTACTGTACTGTGTATACAAGCTTACCAAAATGGTTAAATTGTTATACTAACCCTAAAAAAGATTAAATGAAGACTACTTAAGTTACAGTACTGTTACAAGATATCTCATGACAGTAATATACATTCTGGAAATAAATATTACAGTGATAATGAAGCTAGAAATTAAAGTATTAATAAAGAGAAAAATAAGATTTGAATGAAAAAATCTAACTAGTGGAGTGCAAAACTGGTCTTTAGATTCAGCACTCATGAGGAAATGGATATCTTTATTCTTACACATTAAGAGTGTTAATGAAGTGCCGCTAGGTACATTTTGCACCACAAAATATTGTTCTGGACATAAAGCCATACGTAATTAGTGTATCTTCTGTAACAAAAGATTTAATACAATTATAAAGCAAAAATTGTAGAACAGTGAAAAAAGCAAAACACATATTAAAAGTTGCAAGTATTAATGAGTCAACTAAGAAGATTACATTTCAGTCAGCAAATAGATACGTACTACCAAGTACAGTATACAGTAATGCCATAGCCAACTGGGATGTCAGTAGCAGCAATCAGAAAATGGAAATGATTTTACAATTATTTATTTTAAAGTTTTTGAAGAAGAGTACTAGAAAGGATTTGTTCAAGAATTGAAAAATAAAATAAAGTAATTTACAGCATGAAATATGTATAGTTAAAGACTTAAATTCTTTACCTCAATATCAAGATGAAATGCAATAGAAATTAAATATATTTGATTTTTGGCAAAGATTATTTAGACGAAAGAGTATTGTTGGCAAGTGATTGATGATCATCAACAATCACTCAGGAAAAAGGCCAAGTGCCTGCTGTCAGATACTTACTCGTAGTGACAATATTTAAATAAATGAAAATTAGTCAGATTAATAACTAGATTTGTGATATTACCCATATTACATTACAATACAGTGCCCTTTTCATCTTGATCACGCTGTCTCAATAAAGTAGCATCATTGAGTGTGCCTCCCTTTTGTTTTAGTACTGTGTACACCAAACCAGTACGGCTTGGCCTAATGGCTATTTTCCCTTGATGGCAAGGTCAGATGTACCACAGAACAGGAAGGAATTTTATGGGGTTTCTTGTATTTCTGGGTACTGGTTGAAGCAACCCCATATGGGATCTCTTGGGTCTTGAAGAACTAGCTATTTAGTTTGGTGCCTTCAGAGTATATCTTTGACATTGCTAAATATAGTATTTGTTATTTTTATTAATTCATCAAAAAACAGTAAAATATTTCTCTCTTCATTTAGAAACTGAAAAGACATTTGACATGGTACAATTTTTCTCTCTCATTTAGAAACTGAAAAGACATTTGACATGAAATTTCTGATGATAATTATTGAAATGTAGTATTTGTGAGAGGTGAAATTAAGAATCACAGTGATAAGACTTTAGTGTTATTCGTACAGTAATAGAGATAATACTTTTAATTCATGATATTCATATTAATTTTACATTTATATTTCTCAATTGTATACTTCCTGTAGACTTCAAGATTTTACTATTTTTGGATTCAATAACAAAATTTGATAATTTTATGGAATTCAAAATAGTGTACACTGTAAGTTATTCCTTTTTGAACCCTCACACTTATCAAAAGGGTAATTAAGATTTTGTTAAATGCATTTTGTAGAATGTTTGGTCTTGAGAGAACTGTTAGAATTCCGGTTTGTTAATATTACCTTTATGTATGTAGTAATTTAGATTACAAAATGTGTTTTGAGACAAAACATCAAAATGGATTATCATAAAATTAAAAATTGAGTAAAAGATATTTTTGTAGAAATGGAAGTCTTGGGTATAATAATATTGTATAATACACTATGAAATGTCAGATATCTCAGACTTGAGTATTTTTTTATGCTTATGCAACTTTCTTGTTTAATGGCACTAAAATGAATTAATGTCAGGACTTTTCTCTTGTCAATAAATGAGATGTAGAAGAATTTGATTGATTCGAAAGTACCCCAAGACAGAATTGAGCCCAAAATAAGATTCTACTGTTTTATTTGGTCAAGGTATCAAACTTGACAGTTGCATTAAGAAAATGAATAAACATAGATTATTTTGAGTATACTATATGAACCAGTAGAATGCTGTAAAGGCACTAACTCATGAAGCTTCAAGTTAAACTGTCCAAGGATTAACTAGGTATCTCAGAATTCTCTGCTATTTAGGAGAAAATATGTTGAATTCCAATTTATTAACATGTAATATTTTATACACATATCTTTTAGGTTGTTATGGTGATACCAAATACATATGGTTTAAACATTCTATTTAAACGCATGTAATAGGTGAGGTATGGGTGCATAACTGAGCCGAATAAACATTCAGGGCCGGATATCTAGATGAAATGTAAAGACGTAAGGTTTTATCTGCCAAAAGAATTTTCATTTTATCTTCAATACTTTTGGAGATATTAGTATTTGATTAGCATTAGGGATGGGCCGGGCTGGGCTGCCAGAAACGAGCCCATTTCCAGTAATAACTTCACTTCGCTCGTAATGAAAAAACTGTAGAAAATCAAATTCATTGATAATTTTTGCTATGACAAGTGTTTAAATCAGCTGTAAAAGAACCTTGTTAGAAAAAATTTCAGTGAGCTGCAGTTTTAATTTCCCAGAAAAACTACAATACAAGCATTTAATTATTATTAGCCTAGTGCAAATATTTAAAACAAAACTTGTGGTAGAAACTTACAGTTAAAAGTATAAAAATTTATATATTTTCTTTTTTTGGAAACACCCTAAAATGGTGCTTTTTTTTATTGTAGTTTTCGTTATTCTTTATCCAGAATAAAACAGTACAGGGTGTTTGCAAAATATAAGAGTTGTAGAAAGCAAACTTTGGATAGTCCACGTCACGAAACTTGTAAGTCTTCCAGCAGGATGGACAGTACTTGTGCAAAATTGTAACAGTACTGATATTCACAAATACCACTACATCATACAGTGGAATAATGATTTTACCAACTGCTGCCAATCTGTCAGCCAGGTGGTTTTATTGTTTCCAAAATGCAATCGTTTGAGGACCTTTGGCAAAGTATCCATAAATCTTTCTTGGAAAAGTTGATAATTGATCCTCGTTTTTTTTTTTTCAAGCATAAAAAACAAAATTGGGTCGTGATACCATGTTAAATATTATCTTTGCATAATTCACAGTTGTGGTCTGATTAATACGCTCATTTGGATGAAAATTTTCATTTTCAATTGTGTCTTTTGAGTCCCTTTTTTTCAATTGTATTAATGTGTTTTTTTAACCGTTACAGATATGTAATATAGGTGACAAATAATTAGAGAAAAATTTGACGGTTATAACTTAGTACATATTACAGAAAGGTGTAATAAGCATGGAGACTTTCTCTTCATTAGTTTTTTGTATTATTAACATTTTTAAAGTTGTAGTGAACTCTTATTTCATCTTTGTCCTTTGTCCTTGTAACTTTTGCAGTGCCTTCGAATCAGTGCTAAAGATGTTGTGGAGGAGGTCAAGCTTTTCATGTCTGGCAAGGGTGCTTCAGCTCGAGGGAGGGGTGCCCGAAGAGAGCATATTCCCCCTCCCCCACAGGAGCCTGCACCAGAACCCCCTTTGGCCAACGGATACAGAGGCGATTTCTGTGAGTAATTTGCACAGTGTTCTGTAACTGGGGATGAATCCACTTGAAAGATTTGTTCTTGACTTGGAAATCTGGTTTGTTTCATTATCATCTCGGCTACTGTAATTAGTGTCAAGATAATGGAACTTATTTAAAAAATAATACAGACCTTCATACTTCGCCATTTTATGTGTTCTGAATTAAAGGTTTAAGAATGAATGATGTTTTAAGTTTGATGTACGTATACTACTAATAAATAGCTGCAGTACAATCTTAGTGTAATTATGCTACTAAGACAAGATTGTGCTGTGAATTAAACATCAAGAATTTACTTTGAAAATTTTTTCATTCAGTACGCATTTGTTTAGTACGTTTTCAGGACAAAGGAGTTTAGTCGCTGTAAGTAAATGGTATTTTGTAAAGTTGTACATAACCATTAATTAACAATCCTAGGCTGCTTTGCATTAGTAAAACGATCAGTACGTATGTGGATTCATCTCTTGTTATTTTATTTCATTGCAACTTTAGTGGCTTACTTTTTTGTTGATTGTATGTACTGTAGTATATTTATTCTTCTCTTTATTAATCTAGGTCATATCCAGTTTCTGTTTTAAGATGTTTGTAGTAAAAGAAAATTGCTGTGATCATATCAATCGGGTGTATGCTGTTCTTTTTTCTTATTTGTATTGGTAGTGATTTTTTTTTCTGCTTTACTACTTCTTGGCAATCCTATTTTATTAAGTAGAAATATTCTGGAAGTGATGAAAACTATTTTACATAATAGTATATGAGTAACGCCATATGGTGTGAGCTAATATTTTTTTGTTAAGTATATCTAAAATTCCTGCATTTAAGAAAAAAAAGTGCATTTTTGGTGTCAATGAACTTTGCTGTTTTGATGCCAGTTTAATAAAATCCAGTCAGTCAGGACTAAATTTTTTTTCCTGCTGTGTAGTAATTTGTTTCTTTAACACAGGAAGATTATTTATTTAATGTTAAAATACTGTACTGTATTACTATAGTGAGGCAATCTTGATGCAGTTGAAGAGAGGGCCCAAGTATGTTTCTCCAAAATGAAATTTTAGTATAAAATGTCTCATAGAATTTAAAATTGAGTGTAGTATTAAAGTGACATTGCCAGTTAAAGGATCCGAGTGTAAGGATCTAATATCATGGATATCTTAGCATTCGTGCTTTTGAATTTTAGTAGGATTCAGTTTCATTCTCTTTGCACTATGATTCAATTTTAGTTAAATATCTGGCAATAGAATGTTATGTACCTATGATATAAATGGTAATGATTCAAGAACATTAGCTTGAGGAATGCAAACACCATAGATTAAAATCTTGTAGTCACTTCAGTGTCCATCCAGAACAACCCTTTGCAATTTATTAGTTAAGGATAAGGAACTCTCCCCCCATCTCCTGTCTGTCATGATTTTAAAGACTAAGGGCTCATGATTAACATGGTGGAAAGCAGAATTAAAGTCAAGGCAAATCATGTGAACTTCATGACCAGAATCTATGGATTTTTGTAAATTGAAATAAGCAGCCATGCCTTTTTAAAATCAAATTGTAAGCATGATTAGTATTTTCAGCATATACCTTCTGAACTTTTGCCTGTAGATGTTCAAAGATTTCTTGGTGGTATATGGGAGTTCTAGAAACCTGTTAGTATACAAGAGGTCATGAGATACCATAATTACACGTTTAGGTGATGGAGGGTGTGTTACCAATTCTTAGCTATGTAATACAAAAAGAATACCTGCTAGGTAACTTAGGAAAATAAAATGTGTGGGTTTTCGAAGGGTCATCTGTTGAGCTTCAATTATTTCTCTACATTGCTCAGCTTAAACAATTTTTACATTATACAGATTATGGTATGTGTATATTTAGTATGACTTAATTTGATTGAACTACTAAGTCTTTGCACTTAAAACCCCCAACTCTTATGAAAAGTTACAGTAATAGAAGCACAGTAAAAAGTTTTACGAATTGTGTTTGCTATTGCTATAACTCTAGACTTAGGGGTATTTAGGGACTTAATCTAAAGAGAATTAAAATTTTAAAACTTTTCCTTAAACAGAACATAAGATTTTTTTGTTTCAATACTAAAATGATGTACTCTTATGTTTCTGGTATCTGATAGATCAATTCTTCAATGTTCTTATCACAAAAATCAAGACAGATTTGGCTAGTGGATTTGCGATGCAACAGTTGCCTATTAAAGTTAGTTACAAAGAGGTTCTCCCATAACAAACTTTTGTAAGCAAGTTTGAATGATCTACATGTCCTTGCCCAAATCTTTTGCAGAGCATATTGTGGGAAGAATACAACCCTAAAGGTATTTAAAAGAATTTATCCAAAATTCACTTTGTTATTTGTAAAATCTTCACTTCTTCACTGTTGCTTTATATGCGTTCTATTTTTGTGAGGGGGACAAAAAGTAGAATAACATTTAGTACCTGTCATGTATTTAGTGCCAAAGTATTCCAAAAGAGATTAAAAATGGTTTGAGAGTTTCTTAAATTAAATTCGTGTCATTTATAACTTATTAGTTGGATAAATTGCCAATCAAGTCCCATGATGAAAAAAGCCTTGTGATCCATCACCTATGTTAAATTTTGCTTCATCCTACACGTGAAGTTTCCACCATATATTTTGGGTCAGATAATAAATACAGATCTTTGCTAAAAAATTTGTTACATAATTTTCAATGATATTCAGATTATGTTGTTGCAATAAGCAGATTCGCATCTAACTTAGTTCGCCTCAATCCAAAAACTACAGTATGAAATTCTTGGTAAAGCTTTTGTATTCACAAGGGAGAAAACAAGACGGCTAATTACTGACTCCCTGATTGGGTATCGAATATCAAATTGCTATTGAAATAATCTAGGCTCCCATGTAAGGGTTCTCCCATGAACCAGATATCGTATGACATGTTTTGTAGCAGTTTTAATGATCCCATTCTTACCTTCAAGGCCCCTAACAAGAATAAAGATTTTTCCTTACTCTTTTGAAATGTTTTAAACCTGTTATCCTGGATTTGTAGGCATCCTTAATTATCTTTTTTTCCTAAATCATATTCTTAACTATTCCTTTTTTAATTTGGTTGATATGTCCTGTAGACATATGATTGTACTACACGTTCGTGGATTGATTTTTGATCTCGCTGCTGATTATGGTTACTACTGTATATTTGAAATGACAAAAAAAAAAAAATCGCAATTTGTTATTGTCGTTACATCTAAATCCTTATTTTTCACATTTCCACGACTTTATAGTTCTGGTAGGGGATTTGTTTTATTATAATACTCTACTTAAAATATAACTATACTGATTTCATCAACCTTACTTTTGTGGATAAATTTCATGGTGGCATACACAAAAAAAAATATTATGCACATTTAAATGCTTTTTGCACTGAAACTAGGTTGGAAATAAGTAACTCATCACGTTATCCACATTTTATGTTATGTTGTTATTTCGCGTTATCCATATTTTGTTGTCATTTTATGTATTTTTACATTCGTCAGACGATCCAGATGACCAACAGAGAACATGCATATATACAATGTTTTTTTTTTTAGCCCATACGCTCAGTGACAAATATTTGTCTGCTTAATGTTAAAATCTAGAACCGTTTTTTATAATTATGTTACCCTATGGATCATTTTTATTTTGCTATGATAAGTTTGTGCTGGTTTGATAGCAGAAAAGTTTAATGGGAAGAGAGTCCTCTTAGATGTTTGTGCAAAGAGATCATATTATTTGATGATCAGTTCACATTTAATTAAGTCTGGCACACTAATTTTTTTCATAAACATGCATTAACCAGTTATATTATTACATATATTTATTTAATTGTTAGTAATTTTATTCATTTCTGGTTTGATTAAACCCTTTACACACGAGAAACTTCCAATCCAAGAAAGCCTTTTTACAGTGACAAATAATAAAGCTAACAGAAAAATCTGCGCTTCAACATCCAGCTGTTGAAACGGCAACTCGACTACCTGCCTATTACCTTGTACCTGACAACTGCGCTGATTGAGACTAATTGAATCGGCTCAACCATTCACTTGGCGTTTTCTCAGAAAAGCCTCTCGAATCGAAGGCTTTGACACGACACATTTTTGTCTAGTCAAGAGTGAAGGATTAGAAATGAAACTGCTGTCTCATTACTCAGGGTGTGACTTTTCTTAATCTTTTTTTTAGTTTCTTTTATTTTGTCCTTCGTGCTCTATTTCCTTTAATCAAAATATATTTTTGAATGAGAGTATGTTACGATTTTACATTTACTTGATAATTAATCGTGTAACCATTGTTCGAGTACTGCAGTAGTTATCTGCTGTTGTTATAGTCATTTATTATTAACACTGTTGTAATGGTAGTCGTAGTTTGTTTGCGTTTGTTATACTACCATATTCTAGCTGGTAGAATGAGTAGAACAAACAAATGCATGATTATTTTCACAGGATACAGTTTTCTAATTACTGGATACTAAAACTTCGTGATATCGATCGCACCCTTCGTGGTAATGTTTTATATTCTACAAATTCAAACCTGAACCGTCTCGTGAAATTATTTACTAGCACCTGAACATTTAAGGTTGAAGATTTTGATTGGTACAAAATGGAAACTTTGAGGAGATTAATCGTGAATTTTAGTTGTTACATAAAAGCCCGTGGAATGCCATACTGCTGTACAGAAAATTAAGTTTACAAGTAGATTTCGAAATAAATGAGCTACATCGAGAAGGTCTTTGTGGAGGAGTATAATTGCATCAGTTCTGGAAGAACGTGAAGGTTTTAAAGGTACAAGGCATTTCCTCGTCTGTCTTTGCTTGTTTGTCCGCAGAATATAAAAAATGCAATGACGGATTTGAATTGAATTTTGTGAAAAGTTCAAGCGCTAAATAGAGTTAACCAGATCAATGTTGATGCGAATCCAGTGTTTGTGTGCGTATGTGGGGAGGGTATACGTCGGATGAGGCTTATGTTGCTGTTTGTTTATTTATCTGTTATAGGAGAATTTCTTGTAGAGCCAGTGGCCTGTTAGACAAATTCCCGTTTTCTACGAACTGCCTAATCCACCGCGACCCGAAATGACGACAAATTAATTTCTTGTTAGTCACAAAAGACCACCGATTTCACCCAAGTTTGCCTGAGTGATTTTGTGACTGGCAACTTCCGCTGAATTAGGAATTGCAGAAAGTGTGGAAATTTGTATTTTTAAAAAATTTTCTCTTAATCTTTTGAGTTTAGGATAATGGAGGTTGAACTATCACGTCTCGACGAGTTGTTTCTCTTGGATGCTTATTGTCTTGAGAAGTTTTTGTATTTTGGTTTCTGTCTGATTTAGGATGCATACGAGAAAGTGTTTAATTTAACGGTTTGAAATGTGCCTGGCGTTAATTCTTTAACATCAGGATTAAGAAAGATTGCGCTGATTTCCATTGTCATAGATTTTACAATGGAAAAAGTGGTCGCAGATGGAAGCTAAGGTTTAGATACTAACAGATTTAGCATAAACAGATGTTGATGTTTTAATGAGGGAAACGCCACAAGATTTATAAAGCTTTCGGAATAAAATTCATGTATGTAGGTGTAAGAAAACCCCGAGTATTGAGGACAGAATATGCATACTGAAAGGTATGAAATAATATATATATATGGGGAAAGGAATAGAGCTGAATATTTCAAACATATGAAAAACTATATTCCATACATATTGCTTG
>NC_061102.1:33635761-33725761 GCF_015104395.2 Macrobrachium nipponense | reverse complement strand
AAAAAGATTTGCTTTTGTATTTAACGTATTGACGATGGTCGTGATCTGTATCAAATATCACGAAAAATTGTATGTTACATTCATTGTCCTATATTTAAACGATTTGTAAATTATTTTTGAAACAAAAATGAATCTTTTTTATAGAAATCAATTATAAAAAAGGACAACACTCCTAAAAATATTATATTAAAAATGAAATATTTTTTAAACTACTTTTTAACCGACTTTTTAAATAATTTTTGAAACAAAAATCAGTCATCAAAAAGAGGGCAAAAACCCCAAAACTATTGTATTCAAACTGAAACAATTTTAAACTTTTTTTTGTGTTACATTTTTTAGAATAAAAGCTTACATTCTTCAGGGGTCAGAATGAACTCGTTTAGTTCATTAGCGCCATTCATGAACAGTTTCTTGAAACGTGAGGTCTTCATTTATTGCGTGCGTGCCCTTGCGTGTTTATAAAAAGGAAGGGTGGGGAGAGGGGGGGGGCGGGGGGGGGGGGGGAAATGGGGCTTGGGGTTGGACACCTGTCCTTTTAAGATTTTATCCAAGCAGCCCCGTCATACGCGAATCTGACGTAAAAAGCAATTTCCTCATAACCTTGTACTTTCCCGCTCTTCGTTTAGGAATTTTGAAGTATAGAAGCCAGTGGACAAGGCAATGGAATACCTTTTTTGTAGCCCGAGCCCGAAAAAAAGAAGAAAACGGTTGAAATGTTGTAAAAGAAGGAGAGAGCAGAAGAAATGAAAGAATGCCAATTGCTTTGACTTTTTACCCATTTGTTTGAACTTGCATACATACACGAGTTATCTTTCGAGTTATCGTTTATAATACAATTACTTTATAATACCACACTGCATTCCTTGTAGCCTTTTCGTGTCGCCTTTTCTTCGCTCTTGATCGAGTGGTTCATCTCTCCGATATTCCTTTGTTTTATTCCGCCCTTTAATCTCCCGCCAGTGCGCGACTTCCTTTTTTCCTGTTTCTCATAATTTGTCTCATCTTTTTTCTACCATTTTTAAGTGTTTTCATTTTATTTGGTCCTCCCATTTTCTGTTTGCTAAACATTAGCTCTTGTGCTTGTGTGTGTGTGTGTGTGTGTGTATGAGAGAGAGAGAGAGAGAGAGAGAGAGAGAGAAAGTGAAAGTGAATACTACGAGAGCATTGCAAGTACTTCTGCGAAGTCAGGAAAAGTGAAAGTGATGAAAAGAGATGTCAAGGTTGCTGCCACTAGAAAGTCTTCACGAACAGAGAGATTTAGCCGAACGCCAAATATAGTTTTTTAAAAAAAGAGAGAGAGAGAGAGAGAGAGAGAGAGAGAGAGAGAGAGAGAGAGAGAGAGAGAGAGAGAGAGTTTATTTGTGGGTCTAATGCAACATTTTGAGATGCATAAAATGCGCATGCTGATATTTTCAAGAATTCGTGACATAACCGCTTAGATTTGTTTTCTGTTTATCAGCACCTTAATCATAACACACTAATTATCTGTGTTGACCCATTTATGTGTACCCAGGACGAGCATCCTTACGAATTGTGCAGGCTCCTGTCTGTAGAGAAAGGAAGCTGACGAAAAAGTCCCCAGAGGACTTACGCTGGAAGGCAGTGAGCAGCGCGCATACGATGCGTCATTTTCTGAAGCCCTGGAGCAGACAATCATTTCCATCATTTCAGGCTGAAAAGCAGTGTAGCTTCTACTAGACTTTGCAGATTCTTTCTCGGTCTTTCTTCGTGGATATACCTAAGCGCAGTAGAATCATGAGTGATTTCTTACGGGCTGCTCTAGGATCAAAAGCCCGTGCTGGCATAAGGCCAGCTAAGTCTAAAACAACAAACAACGAGTGATGTTAAATAGGGTATAATTAGATACGGTAAGAGAATGAGGTTAGTGATATTTTATAAAGATTGAAAAGAACTGTCCCCATGAGGAAAAAATACCTTGGCACGTATTAAGTAACTTATCATTACAGGCATTTGGCATTTCGCGGAATGACAATTGACACTAAACCCGGGTTGTAGTATCTTCATAACATAAGCATTTGACTTATTAAATTCTTCTTAGACAAGGCGACCTTGGGAGACTGGGTAGTAACAAATCTGTCTTATTTCACCTAGGATTCAAGTGCAACAAAAGCACAGGCAGATATTGTGTACATTTTTTTTTGCATGCAATAAAGGATGAGCCAATAATTCCACGACATACAAATTATAGTTACGCTGTCTTTCGCAGAACTTGTTAAAGAAGAAGTCTTGACGAGAGAGTGTGGATTTCAGCCATAATGAACCTTTACTTCAGAAATCGCTTAAAATTTTGACAAATTCATCAGCGAATAAAAGTTCAGAAGGTAATTGGGTGTTCGTGAAATTGGTCAGGTTTTTATGA
Source organism: Macrobrachium nipponense (assembly GCF_015104395.2). NCBI lineage: Eukaryota > Metazoa > Arthropoda > Malacostraca > Decapoda > Palaemonidae > Macrobrachium > Macrobrachium nipponense. The sequence continues at coordinate 33,723,381 of NC_061102.1, read as the reverse complement.
AAAGCTCAGCCGCGTATTAATCTATATTCGGATATTTGTCATAAGAGTTATGAAAAAGCTCTTGAGATTTTGTAAATGCTTTTACATCAGATACAGCTTGTATTAAACTGTTGATGAGAGCGTTAGCTACGATGCAAATTTACCAAGAAACTGAGAAGACGCCTGATTAAGACTTATAAGAAATTCGCACAGCCTGGCTGGGTGGGTAGTGTCTGTCGCCTGTTGGGTTAGCTGGCGGATGGGCGGGTGGGTTGTACGAAGAGGGACAAGATGAGGCTCGCGGAAGTTGGGTGGGGATCGGGTTGAACCCAAGGAGGATGTGGGATGGGTGGGAATCCCCTTTTCGGAGGCTCGGTTTGAGATATCCTCTTCAGTCGCATCCTCACCTCCGACCGGTTGAGGACGAGGTCTTGTTGTGGTGCGTTTGTTTTGTCTTTAGCATCGTCTTGGTACTGGAACAGTGTGAATCTCGTGCAAAACTCCCGTGACTTACGGGCGACATCCAAACGTGTATAGTGCGATATGAATAGTTTTGAGGATCATTAGACTTCCCTATTTTTCTTAATAATTCTTATAAACTTCTCAGACACGAAGGAATTATTTTACATTATAAACATTGACAATGCTAGATTAATCTGCTTTTACGAGGTCACACTCACCTAGTCTCTTATAAAAAATGGAATGCATGTTGATTGGTTCTCGTCAAACTTTTTTAGTACTTGCATTGTAGTAACTGCTTCAGTGACCTGATGGATTATTACTCGTTCTGTCAGGTGTATGGACTGACGAAAAACGTGTATCCGGTGTCATTGAGTTGTGTAGTTTTCCTATTTGGATCGCTGTGAGGGGTGAGGGACCCTAGATCTTATGCATCGACTTGCTGATATATTTAAATAATCCACAGATTAGGACGGTTCTGTTCCTAATGAGTGTTTTTTTTTAAATTTTAGCTTCGTTAAATGATGTGAAAACTTTGTCCAAAATCAACAAGCTATTTAATACTCTTAATTCGGTATATATCAAAGGCATTAAGTTTCCTTCATGAAAGAACAACTTTTCGTGCGAGACACCTGAGAGTTCTGATAGTTCACTCTTTTTCCTAGTGCTCCCTTTAGGAAGTTATTTTCTTTCACGTTTAAAAGTCTTACAACGTCGTTAAGAAAGACTAGGGAATCTTTCAGCCCAAAGGCTTCGAGGTGATCGCGCCGAGACCTGAAGATGACGTAAATCACTTGGAACGGGTTTTATTCTCGTTGCAGATGCTTTGAAACTTAATTTCGTTTAAATTAAAATACTCTTATGAATATTCCAACTTATTCTCAAGTGGAAAAAAATAAACTCTTTTATATACATCCGTTTCGTTTAACGCACAAAATAGCACATTATTATGCATCCGTTTTATTTTACACACAAAATAGCACATAGTCTATTAAGGAATGCGTACAATTGTATTGGCAACAGGCCGATAATTATTTCTGTGTGTGTATATATATTAATAGCTATTAAGATGGGAAAGGATTAGATTATGTGTAGTTAATTGCAATGGTTGAGTTTCAAGTTTTACTTTTAAATTATACTTTTGTAAATAATGTTTGTTTCTTTCACTGTAAGAAATGAGACCTGGCCTTATTTTTAAACAAGGCAACATACTATCCGGGGGAAAATGAAAACCTCCGAATCTCGTAATGGCCCTGTAAACACAGGCTTATTTCCAGAAAGTGGGGTTGTTGTAGAGAAATCTGAACGTCTTCATATCAGGATGTACTATTTAGAAATTATAATCACTTGTCTCTTGTATTTCTGAAATGGTGAAACGTCTCTTTGTGTCGGTTACGTCAAAGGCGTCACGGCAGCTTTGTCACAGGGGGCTCGGGAAGGTAAACAATGTGTCCATACGCGCGCGCGCGCGCACACACACACACACACACACACACACGCGCGCGCGCACGAGAGCTCTCAATTCAATGACCCCCAGATACAGTCAACACGGTTGACCAGTAGCCCTGACTCTGCTCCGCCGCTCCTCAACGCCTTTTGCGCTGTGTGTGTCTGCAGGTGTCTTTGTCTTTGTCTCCTGGGTGTTCTCTCTAGTCCTTTCTTCGTCTTGTCTTTATCCCCAGCCTCTTGCTTTGCTCCTTCTGCCTCTCGCTTTTGCAGTTAGCGAAATTCTTTTAATGTTATTTCTTGGGTCAACTGTGTGTGCATATATAACTGCATCTTCTTGGATTTTTTTTTTCATTAATTCATCTCTCTCTCTCTCTCTCTCTCTCTCTCTCTCTCTCTCTCTCTCTCGTCGTTTTGTACTCGTGTTTGGCGGCTGAGGTATTCTTAATCTGAAGCTAATCTTTTTACTATTTCAATTTCATAACCTCCACATTCATTGTGCCTACGGCCCTTTGATGGGCATTGCTTGTTTACGTTTCTTCCTTTGTTATTTGCAATTTGATTTTGGCTATTTTTACCCCTCTCTGAACAAACAGACCTACTTTTTTTACGTTAACTGTATTGCAATTGTGTGCACAATACACTTGGATCTTTCAATATTCGTCTTGCGACTCTTCATTTCCTGCAGGAAAGTCGCACGTTGCCCCTTTCTTTTATCTTTTTATCATACAACTGGACGGAACTTTAGATGCACAGGGAAGAAGAAAATAAGAAACAGAAAGGTAAGGGAATGAGGGTTAGGAAATTTAAAGTTAGGAGAATAGGAGAACTTAAGGTGAAACGGAGTTCCAGAGCTTAGCTGTTAAGTTCATCGTCACGTTGGCTTCTAGAAGGATTGGATGAATTAAGCCTAGTGGCTGGTCAGCAGGGGTGTTGCTTTATAGCTTTGTCCGGCCGCAGACTTTCAAGGGAGAAGAGATCGGCGAGAAAAGAATATGGGCAATGATGAGGCTAATTTTCTTCCAGTATTATGCAGATCCAAGTAGGAGACTGGAACATGAAGCATCCCAATGATGAGAGCGATATTCTAAACAGGGACGAAAGATGTAGCATCCCAGTGATGAGAGCAATATTCTAAACAGGGACGAATAAGGTTACAAAATGCTTTGATATACAGATTGAAGAAATGATCTCGAAGGTATCTGAACTCTCTACATATATAGAAGGAATATGTGAACTTTGAACATCTGGACAGGAAAACACTTTCAAGGTTTAGTGTAACTGTCTCGTCTTGTACTACATGTTAAACTAGCATCAGCCATTCCTGTTGGAGGTGTGATCACGTGAGCAAGTAATGGGAATGTCATGCACGCTTTCAATTACCGTAACAGGGATCGAAATAAAGTAACGTTTAAATCCCAAACGTGTACATTTCTTCATACCGTCCGGGGTGGGGGGAGAGCAGGGGGCGTTAGTACCGTCAGTGCACCTCAATGCGGTGCACCGTAGGCATTACTTAAGGTTCTTTGCAGTGTGCCTTCGGTCCTTAGCTGCAACCCTTTTCGTGGCTTTCACTGTACCTCCTTTCATATTCTCTTCCCATCCATCTTACTTTCCACCCTCTCCTAACAATTGATTCATAGTGCAAATGCGACGTTTTCTCCCAGTTATTCCTAACAAACCTTTTACTGTCAATTTCCGTTTCGGCGCTAAATGACCTCATAGTTCCAGTGTTTAGCCTTTCGCCTCAAATCTATATTCAATTCAATTCAGTACATTTATTCAGGGAAGCAAATTTCGTCACTGGAAGAGCACTGAAGTCGGGCGGGTCAGTGGATACGATACAGACACCTCAAAACTTGGGCGCATTGAAATCCCCAGTGAAAGTTTTGATGATGATGATAATGGTCCAAACCGCCGGTTCGAAACCCGGGTCTCTTTCACCCCGCAGGGAGGGTCACGATGACGTAACCGCATTAAGTGTTCGAGCGAATTATCTGCTCTTTCTAACGACCTTCTAAATGGTTTGTGTAATCGCCGTGTTTTCTTGCCTCGAACGATCCTCCTCCTCTTCGTCTCTCCCCTTCGTCGTTGTCGTCTTGTTCTTTCTTCCTCTTCTCCTCTGATGAGGATAATTTGTCGGCCAGTAATTTTCGGAGATAATGGGACCTGTAGAAAGGGTCTTGTAACAATGAATGGATGACTAAATGTATGAAAAGGGACGCGTGTTGTACGAGCGTTTTCACTCGGCAGGTAACGAGGGGCGATGCGAATGTCTTTTGTTTGAAAGAGGGAAGGTTTTAGGGTGTTTGTCTAGTCCATTGTTACTCATCCAGTTGGAAAATACTAATTTTTAAATTACTCCTTTTCACGACTATCTGGTAATTACCTTCATTAAATGTCTGGCTAAAGGTACGTGGAAGATTCATTCTTTTTTTTATCACTAAAAGGAAACAGGTGCCCAACATGGAATTTGCTTTCGTGAGGATATCTTGCTTCAGATAGAAAGCCGTTATGGGCCGCTAGTTTGTGACATTTGTACTGGCGGATGTTATTCAAGTGGCGAGGAAAAAAATAAACAGCTGTTGTTGTTGTTGTTGTTCCTAAGCTTTGCTAATGCCGGAAATCATAGATATTCAAAATTGCACCGTTTTGAGTATCTTGTGAATGTATGAAAGAGTTCCTCGTTGGACGAGTGGTTTCCATGCTCGGCTGCCAATCCGGTGGTCTGAAGTTCAATTCTCGGCTCTGCCAAGAGGAATTTATTTCTGGTGATAGAAATTCATTTCTTGATATAATGTGGTTCGGATCCCACAGTAAGCTGTAAGTTCCGTTGCTAGATGACCAATTGGTTCCTAGACACGTAAAAATATCTAATCATTCGGTCCTGCCTTAGGAGAGCTGTTAATTAGCTAGTGGTCTGGTAAAACTAAGATATATTTACTTAATGTGTGAAGGAAGGAGGCTTTCGTGACCGAAAAGATGGACCTTTACGTTTTTGTGTGGTTTGGCTGTGCAGGAAGGAAGGTTGGTGGAGAGTCTCTGTAGGTCTTCAGTTGTGGCTGGAAGGAGGAGAGGGAAAAATGGCACACGTTTTTTGGTGTGTGGATAAGAGTAGCGTTGGAACTTAATGCCGTTATAATATTGCAAACTCGGAGTGCAATCAAGGTAGAGGATTGGGTCTGTGCTCTGTTGATAAGTCTTTCTGTGTAGGTATATCGGGGTTCATACTTTAGTTGCAAGATGCACTTGGCAACAACTACTGTTGTTTCCTGTTCCATGGAACCTTTCTTATTACGGGAAACCGCTTAGTTTTATGCATGCACATACGCACGCACGCATGCTTGCAAAAAACTCATATATCATATTCATATGTGTATTTAGATATATGTATTACGTATATATTAGATTATATATATATATAATCTATATAGGTATGCTAAAAAATTACAGTAGATGTACGTGACTTTATTATATAAGCGAATACCACAGGAAAATTACTGGCAGAAGATCAGTACCAAGAGCTTTCCCGTGTTTGTTCACGCATCGATTGTGGTATTCACTTATATATGAGTATATATATTTCAATATAATTATATATATATATATATATATATATTATATATATATGTATATATATATATATATATATATATATATATATATATATATATATATATTATATATATATATATATATATATATATAGAGAGAGAGAGAGAGAGAGGAGAGAGAGAGAGAGAGAGAGAGAGAGAGAGAGAGAGAGAGAGAGAGAGAGAGATGTGAATCTCGTGTTCAAATGTGATTTTATTATCATTTGTTTTATTTGTTTGGATTTTTGTACAACTTTCCACAGGGACGATTCCCTCTCTGGGGGGCTCTTGTACGTTTTCTAAATAAGTTGCTTCTTATATTATATTTTATGATTGTCTTGTAGTGTTTTCTCATCAGTATCGTTGTTATTTTTATATCTGCAATGTGGAAATAGAACAATTTTAGCAGCAATAGTATGTGAACTGTAAAAATACACGAGAGAATTGAGAACGCACATCAAACTTGAAAATAGTGCGGTGAACTGCAAATCTGTGTTCTGCAAAGGAGCGCTCTCAACTAGACACCTCTTGTCTGAGAATCCTTTCAAGTGTTGGTTAAGTCGGCCCAAGAAAGATGGGATTCGTGCGCGCAGGATATTTCACTAACTGTGAGTATAAATGTAATTGTGTTTTTGAATGTTTTCGTCATTAGTCTGACAATAGTTTAGAGTTTAGTATAATTTTGGTTCTGTAAAACTTAAAAATCTTCTACCTAAGTCAATGTCCTTCCTTCCACCTTTGGCGAGCAACTGAGTGGCTCAGTTCCATTTCGGTCTGGCGATCGAGAGGTATTCCAAGAATTCCTTGTTTTTCGTTATCATGGCGACAACTTTCGTAAATTAAAACTAATTGCAAATGAAATCCAAAATTTTGGTGTCTGAAACCTAATTATTGGGATCATTAAAACAATTACTGTGATTGTACACTTTATAATTATAAGTGTTCTGACGGCAGTAACATGAAATTTTAAAGTCACAATATTTTTCTTTCATTAAGAATTTTATTTCGTTTTCCTAGTGAAAAAAAAAATTTGTTGAACCAAAATGTGAAGTTACATCTAAGCGTATCATCCTTACTTACTTTGATGGGTACATACAGTATCATTTTCTGTTAAATTACAGCCATACGGTTGCATCTCCTCTCTCTCGTCAATCCGTCCCTTCTCGTTCGCCTGACTCGAAATTTTTTTATTTTTGCCTTTGCTGTTCTGAGAATGTATTTTTCCACCTAAGGCCTTACGTGTTTATACAATAAATTTATGATAACGGCAGTGTTAGTAAAGGAGAAAATGAAGAATGGGAAATAGGTCATAAAAAAAAAGAATTGGAGCTCCTCTCTGGTCGTAATAGAAACGTCCCAGATGATGACGAGAAATTGGAGCAGATGGCAAGTGGTAAATTTTATATATTGTATAATTTAGAGCGCGACACCTGCTGTTGGATTCACAATGTCACGTGGCCGCGTCAGAAGGAAGCAGAAAAACTAAGGTAAAAAGGAATGTGTCTTAATATAAGAAGTATTAATAACAGATAATGGAAGTTTATTAAATGAACAACAGAGAGGATATTATTTACAGAAGCGACTCTCTCTCTCTCTCTCTCTCTCTCTCTCTCTCTCTCTCTCTCTCTCTCTCTAGAAATGTCGAAAGGTTAACATTCTTTTTAATTATTGTCAAGTTTCAAGTTTCCTTGTGAAAGTAATGTCATAGTTTCATGTGGACTTATGTTGTATATCCATCTCTTCATAATTTAATTTTACGAATAGGTCATTAATGTTTTGAAATATTAACTCACTGGATTTTATTGCTGGAATTATCTACTGTTTCTGCATTAATCTCTCTCTCTCTCTCTCTCTCTCTCTCTCTCTCTCTCTCTCTCTCTCTCTCTAGCAATGGCATAGGTAGGTCTGGCTGCGTTAATCGTCACTATGCCCGCAAAACTATAACAGTAAGAAATGATTTGGATGTAATTCGTAAGTAGATGACGTGATCATTACTCAGCTGTTCCAGTGTGACGCACTCCCCATAGGGGGTTAGTGCCGTCAGTGGACCTCAGGCTGTGCACTATAGGCATTACTTAAGGTTCTTTACTGCGTGCCTTCGGCCCCTGGCTGCAACCACGTTCGTTCCCTTAACTGTACCTCCTTTCATATTCTCTTTCTTCACCCTACTGTCCACCCTCTCCTAACACTTGATTCATAGTGCACCTGCGAGGTTTTCCTCCTGTTACACCTTTCAAACATATATTACTGCCAATTTCCATTCCAGCGCTGAATGACCCCATAGGTCCAAATGCTTGGCTTTTGGCCTAAATTCTACATTCAACTCGACTCAAGTCAGTGTGATGCACTCACGCGCTCTCCCTTGCAGAGACTCAGAAAAATACAGTTACATGTATATTTACATATACATAACCAAGCAAACATGTATAACTATATTTTCAAACGTCTACTGCATGTGTGTGTATGCGCTTCTTCGCCCCTACTCCCCCCCATACAGACCAAGGTGTCTGCAGGACCCACTTAGTGGGTGGTGGGTCTCTTAGCCTCCGCTGATTAATTAATCCTGGCGTTTAGCCTACTGCCCACAATGGCCCCGGGGGCAGTGTATCTCCGGTGCCCTTTCTGTTGTGGTTTTGTTCTTGTTGTCAGGTGGTTTGTGATGAATGAATGAATGAGCCTTCACCCACAAGACGGATCGCTCTTTCTTATGCGTCCAACATCTGGATGAGAGCGCCTCAGTGCCGTGGTCGGTATGGTGTTGGCGCGCCACCTCGGTGACAGCGAGTTCGATTCTCGGGCGTTTCAATGAGGAGTGAGGGATGTGTATTTCTGGTGATAGAAGTTCACTCTCGACGTGGTTCGGAAGTCAAGTAACACCGTTGGTCCCGTTGCTGAATAACCACTGGTTCCATGCAACGTAAAAACACCATACAAACATCTCTTGGGTATCTGAATATCTTCAAGTCATTTAGAATTGAAGTGCGGTATCATCAATACGAAAATTGAGTCATCGAGAGTCAATCAAAAAGAGAATAATTGAAAAAATTAAAAATAAAAAGCCCCGTTATTTAATAAACTGCATTCGCACATTCCTCACCGCGACTCCGCAACTGGTCCTTAGCGCAGAAAAATTCCAGTTGATCTTGAAAGCTGCGGCCGGTGGTTGCAGCAGTGGAAATTTCATTATTTATATATAAATTGCGTCGATTAATCGTGATTGGTACGGCGTTGCACTGTTTTTGTTGTTTTCCTTCGACTGAATCCGTAAAGTAGTAGGTCGACGTGGTCGTGGGGGTAGTGTCGGGGGGGGGGGGGGGGGGGGGGGGGGGGGGGGGGGGGGGGGGGGTGGGGGGGGGGGGTGCAGCGAGCACGATTGCACTGATTTCTGGAAGTCGAGATATGATTTATTTTCGGAATATTAGTCATAGATTCTAAATACATAATACATACATACATACAGAGAGAGAGAGAGAGAGAGAGAGAGAGAGAGAGAGGGAGCCGGGGATAAAGACATTTTGAGATATAGTCATTGGGATATCTTAAATTATGTCTGGAATATAAGGAGAGAGAGAGAGAGAGAGAGAGAGAGAGAGAGAGAGAGAGAGACGAGGAAGAGAGAGAGAGAGAGAGTTTAAAGATATTTAGGGAGAGGGGTGTGGAATATTTCGTAAGAAAAGATAATCAATTCAATAAAAGGTGACCTATTATCGAATACATGAAAACGAAAAAAATCGTGCCCCTTTGAATAACCTGTAGCTAAATTTAGATTGGTAAGTCGGTCAGTCTTGCAGACGAGGGCACCTTCCAACATCGCAATTGGAATGAAATAGTGAGCGTTGTCTTGATCAAGGCGGAGATTTACCAATCTTCGAATATATCTCGATTCAGTTTTTTCTTTCGTGTTCCATCAGACCCTGTTGAACTGAAATTAAGAATGTCGTGATAGTTATTTATAAATTTTGTTGTTTTTTAAAAGTATTTGTCATTAACTCGTGATAGTTTTTTTTATAAATTTTGTTGTGTTTTTTAAAAGTATTCGTCATTAACTCGTGATAGTAATTTATAAATTTTGTTGTGAGTTTTAAAAGTGATAGTTATTTATAATTTTTTTGTTTTTTAAAAGTATATGTCATTAACCCGTGATAGTTACTTAAAAATTTTGTTGTATTTTTTAAAAGTATTTGTCATTAACTCGTAATAGTTATATATAATTTTTTTTTAAGTATTTGTCATTAACTCGTGATAGTTATATATAAATTGTGTTGTGTTCTTAAAAGTATTTGTCATTAACGATTATTTAAACTTTGACCCATTGAGAGAGAGAGAGAGAGAGAGAGAGAGAGAGAGAGAGAGAGAGAGAGAGAGAGAGTTGACAAATGCCTATACATGCTCGCCCTCACACGCAACAGATATTTTGTGATAAGGGTGACATCCACCGTAGCTGCGACCTTAGTAAACTACCAGGTACCGAATTCACAGCGAGAACAGCTATAAGGCCTAATTCATATTCACGAAAGCTGCCCCAGATCGCTTTCACCGCCTCCTGGGATCGATCAGGTCTTCGTCTTGACTGGGAGACCCGTATCAGGTATGCGAATATTACCAAAGTATCATGGATATGATATTATACTGGCGCTTGCTTTCAATGGAAATTCTTTGCTACGGTTTTTAAGTTGAAGCCTACAAAATATTTTATTATATTTTCTGCGTAACTTTTATTTTGAATCGTATCTAGTGTAAATATATATGTGAATGCTTCTTTTTTTACAATTACCATAATTAAGACGTACATTTTTATAGAATGTTTTTGATTAGTGAAATAGTTATAATAATAGTCCACCATTATTATTATTATTATTATTATTATTATTATTATTATTATTATTATTATTATTATTACCCCTCGACTTAAGCTTTTATTCCAATCCTTGCATTAATTTATCTGTCTCGGCTGGAACTTTTCTCAAGTAAAAGACCTTTAGACTTGCTGACCCGATTAGCGTAGGCCACGGTTGTCTGGGCTGAAATTCTCAATAACAGTTATCGAAACGGGTATTCTAAGGTCACTAGACTTGACCCCAGTTTTTGACCAAATCGTGGTTGACCTACATGGGTATAATTTCTTCCCCTCCCATCCCAAGTCTCCCCCCGATATCCTCCTACTTAGGCTCTCACTTTCTCCTTCCGATAACTTCTCAAATTAATTGACGGAAGGAGGAATGATAGGGTCAGTACTAACTGCTTCAAATAGATAAGGAGATGGAATAGCGTTTTACTGGGTTTCGGAACGCTTTCTCTAGTCAGGTCAGGACATCCAGTGCCTGGTTCTTCCAAGGCCAACATCTGGGATAAGTAACAAGGACGTGCAGGTTCGTCATAGTTTTCTTGACTTTATAAAACGTTAAAGAAGTTTTTTTTTATGTCGTTCCAGTCTCCCCTTTGTATTCCTAGTCTCTTTACTAATGCTGAATATCTAACCATTCTCTCTCTCTCTCTCTCTCTCTCTCTCTCTCTCTCTCTCTCTCTCTCTCTCTCTGAAACAGAATTGCGACCGGAATAAAACGGAATTCAATCATCCTCATGAGTAAGATTTTACGGAACACTTTTTCGGATGTCAGCTTTTATAATACAAGATTTTATCAGAGAAATATGTTATCACTTACTCGGGGAGTAAGCCTACAAGCTACTTTGTTGTTGTTGTTGTTGGGGATTGGGGTTAGGAAAGGTCTATGGAAGAGCCTCAAAAAGTTTGAAAAAGGTGGTGGCGTTGAGTTAGAGATACAGGAATTTGAGGATAGGGTATTTATGATTTATTTATTAGCATGAAAATGTACAAGTAATGATGTGCATATTAAACAGAAACATTATTTCTAATAAAGTATAGCGTATTTATTTTAATTTTCTTTGGTGAAATAAGGCTCTATTTGACCATAGTCTTAAGCACATTGAGATTTATTTGGTGTACTGAATTGAGGCTATTTCTGTTCAACTATTTTGTGTTTACGCGTATAACTGAGAGTATATAAACGTGTTTGATTTGTGCCCTTTTCATTTTATTCTTGCTGTTAGTATGAGTAGTATTAAGTTTGAGTATTAATTACGATCGATCACTTCACGTTAAGTTAGGAATGTAATGATTATTACTTATACGTGAATGGAAAATCTTGCACGTTTCTCGAGTAACTGGAGGTCGGATCACGCCTTATTTTAGTTGTTGCTGATATTACATTTTCGTTCCTAGAGGTCGTATTATCGGATGGCATACATTCACAAATACACTGAGCACCAAATAATCCGTTTGTCACTGCGTTGTTCAAATCTTTTAAAATTAAGAGAGCTACACTCTGAACAATGTCACTAGCAAGCTGAAGTCGAGAAGTTTCTCTTAAGTTCTCCAACTCAAAGGAGGCTAGAACCATTAGGTAATTAGTCTCTCTTAGACTAGATATTTTTAAACATTGAACTTAGTAGACCGCAACAATCGAAAGATATTCTCGAAGTGGAACCGTTATCACAAAAGTTGTGGAACTTTGATATTAGTTTTAGTTGAGTGATTCGGACAAAATCCCTCAACGTACAGGTCTGCTCTAGATTCTAGATTAATTTAGTCGATGGGAATATACGAAAATCACTCGAAAGAAACCTTGGCTAAATTTGTGAAACTATAATGAAAGCCGCTGAATATTTGTGTCAGAGAGCTGAAAGCGTCTCAAGTGATTGTTGATTAGGAATCCAAATTTGGTAAAAAGTCAACTCGTACTTTTGAGTTCTGCCACACTCGGCGTCATTGGCAAAACTCGTGCAGCCAGTCGACAGAATTAATTAATTGCAGCCCCGTGTTAATGGTCTTAACACCGCACCTCAGTCCGCCATTAAAGCTGTGACGATTCATATCTGTAGTCAGTGAAAAATAAAGGCCTTTCGATACGGCAAGGGAACGTGTAACGGACATGACAAACAAGCGTTGTGTTTCGTACTAAATTCAGGGTCACTTAAAACGGCCAACGGAGTCGGGCTAATTGAATTGTCTCGTTCTCGCTAGAATGGCTCCGTCTGGCAACAGAGATTTCGCGATTTTTCGTGAGGCTTTTTGATAAGTTTTTGTCTCATTCTTGCCTAGATGATAAAAAAAAATCATTAACTGGTTACTCTTGCATCTCTGACTATTTCTTATCGACTTCATAGATCCAAAGAATGAAAACCTGAAAACTTTATTTTGTATGCTAAGATCATAATGGTATATCCCTAATAAATCCATAGAATGAAAACCTGAAAACTTTATTTTGTGTGTTAACATCATAATGGTAAAACCCCATACAAACTGACGATTCAACAATTATGAAAACCAGTGTCAACTAATTGTTGACATGATAAGCGCTGAAATCAAAATAAAAGCGGATCCTCGAAAGAAACCTTTAATTTGGACGCAACAAACCGCAAGATGCAAGTGGAAACAAAGGAGAAAAGTGATTCAGATTCGTTGGAGCGACATGAAAATGTGCTGGCAACGGCCGGGCGATTCTCGAGGAATTTCTCTTAGGCGTCGTGACAATTTCGACTTTCGTTCGAATTGTCACATAGTTCGGAACGCTGATTCCAACCAGGTGGCCTGTGGAACTCTTGCAGTGGGACTCGGTTTCATGTTAGTGCTGTGTGTGTTTTACAATCATTTTGACGACAAGTGATGAGCTGATGGTGATGTTTTTGCAGGTATTGGAGAATCAATAACAACAACAATAATAATAATAATTATAAAGGAAGATTAAAGGAGTATAATAATCACATCAAACTTAATGAAAAACATGAAAAATAATCACAATAATAATCGTATACAACAGTTTATATCATTATTGATTATCACTGTTATTTGTATATTTAATGGATTGGTGTCTGCAATATAATGCCCTGACTAATGTCATTATGACCACCGGTTTCCAGCATCATGTTTCCATAAAACATATATATATATAATATATATATATATATATCTATATATATATATATCTATATATCATATATCTATATATATATATATATATATATATATATATATATAAGGTTTACAGAATGAAGTTGTAAGTAGGTTGTATGGTCAAGTGCTATTTTTTTTAAGTTATTCCTCTGCGTGAAGCCAGTGAGGTTCTAAAGAGATTTAGCTCAGAATTAGGAAATAAACGCCCAACCCCTATGAACTAGATATTGTTTTGTCATGAGGTTTAGGAAGTGAAGTCCGATTTTTATTGCCTTAAAAACCATGAAAATCTAAAGACAAATGAAGCTCTTGTCGAGGAAGAAAAGTAGAACTTTGCGCCTGCGCGTTAGTCATTGCTCTTGTTGTTGTAGCAACCCACGTAAGAAGTATAACCATATGCTGATCTTGTGGTGACGGTTTACACCCATTTTACACACACCTCTGGAAGGGTTTCATGCGGACCCTTGTGTTTTGCATTGTCTGTGTGTGTCTGTAGTACAGCAATAACTGGGGTGCGACAGACCACAGTGCAGTGTTGCCGTTCGGTTCGCACAATGATGTTCGCATGGTATAGAAAACGAAAGGTAAAATCTTTCGATGGAAAACTAGTATCCATCCTTCAATATCCCTCAATCCTTTTTGCTGATGCTGTCACGGAAATTAAGGACGTATTTGACATTAATTTTATAATTCAAGATAATTTCCGATTATCTTAATCATTTATATGCCCATAATTCACAGCAACATTATTTTGCATAAATAAAGAAATTTGTTGATGCACCACACATGGGAACAGTTTTATTATTGGCAATTATTTTAAAAACGGCAAAATACAGGATATAAAACAAACACAATACACATATTTGAGATACTAAGAACACTGAACATAATCATATATTCTATTCATACAATTAATACGGGTACACTATATTCATTTACAAAGTGTAAAAATAACTAGAAATAATATATTAGAAATTACTATTAGGATAGTAATTACATAAATTACAATAATGATTCCGAAATGTAAGTAATCTATTACTAATAATTTAAGAATACAATTTCTTAAACATTATAATATCAACAACATTATAGATATATATTAGTCTAAAAGTTCTACAAATTGTTCAAGATAGTTGTTTCCAAGTGTCACAAACACTGAATTTATAAATATGTACCTTAATATCTAAATATTATTTACATTTATAATACACCTTTCTCTGCCGTATCGTCCAATCTTTGGTTATTGATCCCTTGTATTTCCCTTATCACTGATGGCTCAAAGTTAACGCACCCTCCTGCATTCTTTACACATTCTGACACTCGTACTAGTGCTGTCTCCGTTTTTGTAAGCAACTTACTTCTTATTCTGGTTTTGATTAAGTTTACCTTTGAAAATATCCTTTCCGCATCAGCATTTGATGTTAGTAGCGCCAGTATGTCAAGCGCAAACTGCGGCAACATCTGAAAGACTCGTTCGTCTTGATTATCTCGAAGTTTTGACAGCCCCACAAAAAATGTGTCAAGATTTTTATTTTTTGTTTAGCTCATCTGGGATTACTACATTTGGGATGTGCCTCCATTCATTATCTAAATATTGTAATTATTTAGAGTCAAATATGCGAGGAACTTTCTGCACCAAATCTGTTAGAATAGTATTCACTAATATGTTTGGGCTTATGCAGTTTGTAACAGAGAGCTTGCCACAAAGCTGAAATAATTCAGAATTCAGAGGACATCTCTTCTTCATTTCCATACAAGAGGTTATCTTAAATTGCCTACATCTCCCTCTAACATCTGGAATCATGGTGTTATTTTCTCTTACTTCAGGGGCTTGCAACACTGAATGAATTTTGCTTCCGAGGTACATATTTTGCAAGGATAAAAAGTTGTCCTCATTATCTGGCTCATTGAAGATATGTCTGACACATTACAGTTGAGGCTTACAGTAAAAATCTTAAGACATCCAAATACTCAATCTTACAAGCATTGTACAGGAGATGAATTGTTGGTTCTTTGGTTTGGAAATGTGTTGAAGTTATCGAATTTTGGTAGAATGAAGGCAAGAAAATTGTAATAGATACGAACTGAAGGGTCTTAATCCATCATATATTTTGCAGATGCATGCAACCTATCCTTTAAATGCTTCTGTGCAAAATAAAGTCTCAATGGCTCCCATTGCTCCAAGATTCTAGAGACTGCCATGTGGAAAGAGAGCCATCTTGTTTGGGATATATACAACAATATATATACAACAAAATTCTGGAAATGCGGCAAATTCACTTTTTCTCTTGGCGTTGTGGGAGAAATAACTGTCCGAGGTAGTGTTTTAGCTGCATTAGATGCGCATATGTGAATGGAATGAAATATGCACTTTAAGATGGTGATTTCCGGTGGAACTGTTTCCAGGCGGCTAGTTAGTGAATTGAATTCCCCCATAATGTGACTAGCACCATCAGAGGCAAATCCTATCAAGTTATCAAAAGGGATCTCATAACCAGTTAATAGTTTCTCTAATATATTAGAGTGAAGAGATTTCGTCCTGTAGATCCAACATTTGAAGTATTTTTGGTCCATATATTTCTAATATGTTTAATAGTCTTGTCTGAATACATTCTTTTTCTTTATCAAAGTATTTGACGAGAACAGCACAAGTTTTTGACATGCTTACATCTGTGGTCTCATCAATGATGATTGAAAATTTAGAAGTCTTCAGGGTGTTTACCTACTCCTGTTGAACCACGTTTCCGATTTCATAAATCAAATAAGTTGCTTTTGATTTCTTAAGCTTGATTCTTGGTAGCACTTGAGAGGATATCCTTTAGCAAATCTATTAGGTGATCGGCACACTTATTGCTATATTATGTTTGGCAAAGAACGTTGCTAACTTTATTTCAGCTCTTGTTACTTTGATCAATCTATATTTCCTGCACTAGTTGACGGAGTTTCTTTCTGGCCGATTCTGTGCTCTTGCTATCTTGGTCTTATGAGAATCACTGTTTTTACAAGTAACATCAGCTTTCAAATTTGTTCCGCATGCTTTGCAAAAACATCTTTCTGGGTTGTCCTGTTGCTTAGATAACCAATCCTTAAACGCATCATCTTGAAGCCAGGCATCCCTAAATTTCCGTTTTGAGGGTGGCATCTTCAAAAGTGTTTTGAAAGATTCACGAATACCTTCATTATCACATCTGTTATATTCGAGTGTGTGTGATCAATTCGCCGGTACTGATAAAAATGTTACTTTATATTGATAACGATTTATATAAAACTCGAAATCGATCAATATGTATTGCCGGTGCCGATATGCATGGATCGTCACTGCACATCGCTGTAGGCTCAATATAAAGGCTCTATCCTTGAACATTTTCATCATGTACGATTATAGTAAGCATATTACAATACTATATATATATATATATATATATATATATATATATATATATATATATATATACATATATATATATATATATATATATATATATATATATACGTATATAATATATAATAGATGATGGCAATATGGCATAAATGCCAATAGTATTGACCCAAGCAGTTTTATTTGTAAAATCATGTTAGTTGGTCCTATTTCCCTATACTCGTTGCAATAGGTGTGCGAGACGAGAAGCTGTATGGTCCCTCCAATTTTGGAGTTCAACAGACCGGGACAAATATGTTAGTAAAGAGAAATGAACAAAACCGAACACAATATATGCTTACACCAGTAATATATTCAACAATTATTCAACACATCAATACCTCTTCGACTTACCAATATGTACGCATGTGCAGACATATGTTGTATTCCACTTATGATTAAAGAAAGCCACCAACTTTATTAAAATTTAATAATTATTTATAAGATAAATATTCTGTGTAATTATGTGTTTTATTAATAAGTTTGGAAACCCATATTCACAAGACTATATTTTAAAATATTAAACAGTATTTCACATATTTGTATAAGTATCACCCACGCTGACTGCTGCGAACTTTGTGCGAACTACAAAGTCGAATGCGGTAGTTCGCATCAGCACCCAAACATGGTGAACATTCCGTAGAGTGTTTTTGTTCGCAAGGTGGCGTGAAATCCGCACTTTGGGAACCCTGCCACAGTGGTCTTTTTTTTACGCAGCGCTACGAGGCCACTCGTCCTGGGTTACCCAGCAACTACTTAATTGGTTCATTAATTGGTCGGCCGTAGGAGCTCTTAAAAGATTTTGTTACTACCTCAGTTTGCACTCATCTGATTATGCTTTCGAATGGGAAAAATTGGATTTTGATTTGTTTAACATGTGAATTTTATGAATTTCATTCATCCTTTAGTTTAGTCAATTGATTTTATCGATTTAACAGCAGACTACGCAAAGGTACTATGCGCATTAATAGACTATTGCCAAAAGATACCTGCTGGCTCGCCCCACCACAATCTCTCTTGACGTGACACGGTACCCTTTTATCTTAAGTGACATCAAAGGAGCTCTGTGAATTATTTTTCTTTGAAACTTTTCATGTGCAAGGGTGGCAAATGTTCAGTTCTTGTTGTACTGTCTTTTTTTTATTGATATTATTACTGTTAATGGCCCAAAATATTAAGTGTTGGATGAAGGGCAAAAGACTCGTTCTAGTCGTTAGCGAAATTTGTCTGTTACTCCTAGAGTTTTACTTCTTAGGTCGTCATGTCAGAATATTTGCGGTGGACGAAAATATGTGGCACATCTCGTCTGACAGCTATTGTCATTTCCATGCGTTTCTATTTAATATATGAAATGGCTTTTAGTATAGCGGCCCTTGGAAGTGAGAATTTAAAACAAATCACTTCAAGACATTCAGTCATGCGACACATGGAAACCAAGCATTCATAAAATTTTCAATAATCCCAGCCTTGTAGGTCACACAACCATATATCCAAGCATTGGCCCTCAGTATCCTCGTCTCGTCTACGCAACTTCTTGCCAAGCTCTTAGCGCTGCCACATACATCGCTGTTAGGCAAGCGTATGTTGTTTGCTGAGGGAGCTCGTTGGGGGTTCCCGCTTGGGAGGGTTTGTATGCGCGCGCGTGTGTGAAACCAAATCGTTAGCACCCTCATGCTCTCAGTCTTCGTTGCTACATCGCCACACCCACTACCCGGCAGCCACTCCTCTCTTGCAAGCCTCTGGAAGAGGTTGAAGGACTCCTCAGGCCCGCAAAATATCCCTTCGGGGCATGGGCACATATGATTAGGAGTAACTTTTAAAATTTTTTTTTTTCGAATGACCCTCCCATCTCGTCGTGATACCGTTGTGCCCCGAAGTTGTTTTGATTCACTTCGGAATGTTTGTTCCTCTTCTCCCAGCCTCGTGAGAAAGCGTTGTTCCCCGTACCAAGGTTCTGGAAGTGCTTGAACTTTTTACTGTTTTACGTGGTACATAACTATATCAGTGGTGACCAGTAACGACAGGATGTCCACACGCTAACTGGACATTAATGAAAAAGCAGAATAAAGAGTTTGTTCATGGAAAGTGAGAGAATGGGCAACACAATTTTTTCTGTATATTTTTAATGCGAATTACTCTGCATTTTTCCGATCTATGGGACGAAATTAAAAACTAATTAATACTCACACAGGCCTTCCACGAATTCATAATTTCTGGGCGTAGAAGCGTGACTCCAGTGTCTGGAATCCAGAATTTGCGGAATGTGATATGGAAATGAATTGACGATCTGCAGGACTCATTAAAAAAACTGGTGTTGAAACTGTGTTGTGAAACTTGATGAACTTGAGTGTTTCTAATATGCTTATGGTGGTACAACGGTGCTAATGTTTAAAATGTTAACCTGTCTAACAAAATAAAAAAAGTTTAATTTTCACATGCATTGAGGCATAGGAAATTGGGTGGCGTACCATAGATTAAGTAGGCAGGATAGAATGATTTTTTGAGGTGAGGTGGGTGCTAGAATTTTCAATTTAAATGATATTTTCGTAGGCTCCCCATGCACACTCACGACTTCCCATTGAGTTCAACTTGTGTGCTTGTGTGACTGTGACATGGACAGCCGTGTACTAAGTGGCAATCATCTGAGCGTCGAGTGGTTTTACTGCTTGTTATAATTACAGTTAATTTAATTATTCTAGTGTAAGAGCCTTACGAAGCTGTTTTTGCCGTGGGAGGTGGGCCCATTAATGTCAAATGACGTTCTCTGAAGATCGTCGTCCCTGGGAACTTCATGTGAGGTGCACAACTGATGTAGACGTTGTAACGTCTAAGTAAATTTCATTTACCAGCTTGAATATCCGAGTCTTTTTTTTCACGGAATTCATGCTCAAAGAAATATATTAAAAAGAATGATGACACATATTTGTTGATTTAAAGAATTTTCGAACACGTAAAAATAATTTTTATGATACTGAAATCTTTTTACGACTAATAGTTATACCTTTACATTTTGCATATTTAAGAAAGCCCTCTCCCCTGTAGCGTAATAGCGGTCTCTAGCACCCCAAGTAAGAGAAGGTCGGTGGACGGGACCATAGAGCTTGGTAGCGCCTAGGGTCAGAGCAACACTACCTTTGTTGTACCAGTTTATGGCGTGGGAGGTGATTTGCAGAGAATTATTCTGATTTATGGATTGCTGATGAGAGGCAGTGGCGTGAAGGTTCTATTTGGTTGTTACTTTAGGGGTATTTTATTTTTTAATTAGTCTTCAAATCCCAAGGTTTGTTGTATATATTTATTTGCAAATAACTTCAAGACAGTAAAAATAATCTTGTCGGACATATTGTAAACCAGTTAATGTGAATTATTTGAATAGCTTGTGGAGGAAGTACTTGCTTTTCGGTGGAAAATATTTTGAAAAATTGGAGCATCCCTAGGAACTAGAATTTGATAACTTTAAAACGAACCAGAGATTTTTCAGTCCTCTGACTTCGCAAGAGTGACTGAAGCTCGTGCAAGTGACCGCTGAACTTTTCGTTCCTTCCAAAAATACCCGATCACATTTTGGCCTCGTTAAGTTAAATAAAAGTTGAAACATTACAGGACACATGCCTTCGCGAAAAGTGATATTCAGTGGCTTATAAATTAGAAATGAACTGGATCCGATGACCCTTTTCTGATTCTTCCCAAGAACTGGATAAAAGGGCTCGTGGTGTTTCTAGAACTGGTTCTGGCAAAACAAGTGTGCAAAAAAGAACTGCATCGGGAGTGTTTGATCCCTGTAGGATCAGGAGCTCCGGCCCAGATTGGTTTTAGGAGGTGACCGGGAGATTCCTAGTGAATAATGGGTGCCCAGGAGCTCGAGGTTGTCCCAGAGGACTCGGAGGTGAAGCTCGAAAACACCGATAAAACTAACGGTAAGTTTTGGGACGATCCAGTTAAAGAGGTTCTTAGTTGGTTCATTAAAGCCAGTTTAGCTGAGCAAGACCGGGTGCTGATTTTAGGAATAATGGTTGCCGCGGTATTTTATAGTTTTTCTTAAAAGTATTTCTGTTTTTATCTTTTAGTGTTTTTCTGATTTTTTTTTTCAAATTCTTTTGCTTCTCAGCTCTTCGGTTAAGAGTATTCCAGGATAGATTAATTCAATAAAACTTGCCAATGTTATACCCCATTTTCTAACTTATTCAATAAGTCATTTGTAGTCGTCATATTACATTTATATGGTTTTTTTGTAAATTATTTTTGAGCAAAGTTTCGTTCTTTAAAGTGATAGTGATATAAATTAACTAGAAAACTACATCCTCAGCTTGTGATTATAGTGCTGCCACGGAGTTATATAGTAACATTGGGTACGAACTTGGAGCATTATTGAAGTAGCTAGACTTTCCTCTAATATATCTAGAAAGATATTTGACCGGTTCCATAAATATGGCCAAAAAATTTAATTCGTCTGTGAATGAATTGAAACAATTTATTTTATTGAATGTCTGTCATATGTTGTTGCTTGTAGCTGAAGCACGTAAGTGGCGTTCTAGAGAACAAAGGATACGAAAACAAGAGGTCAGGGCGATGTGATCCCACTGGCTGCTGGGCTAAGTCATAGGAAAGGTCATAAGAGGTCAAACCAGTTGTAGGAGCTGACGCCAGGGATCTTTGATCGAGAAGGGTGGAGGGTGAATAGAACATGGAACAGAAGGGAGAAATTTATCGACCCGTTCACTCTTACGCAAGAATTTCTCTCTCTCTCTCTCTCTCTCTCTCTCTCTCCTCTCTCTCTCTCTCTCTCTCTCTCTCTCTCTGTGCTTTTACTTTGGGAAAAGACTATCGTAGTAGATATAGGAGATGAACAATATGTGAAAGTTATTGATGTTGAAAGAGGCTATAGGTGGAAGTATGACTTCAATATTTTTGGAAAACTCCAGATTTGATGTCGCAATGAAAACGTAAATTTAAAGTATGAGTCATGATTGGCAAATCAGTTCCAAATTGGGAAATAGCTGCAATAGCTGATGTACGCAAAATAGGCTTCATTATAGAAAGGTCTATCCCAGATGGGATAGCATCACGAAGTTTCGACCATTTCTAGAGTTACGTATAGAATATCGTCAAGGAAAGAGCTGTTTTGTAACATTTACTTTGAGGAAGGTAGCTACGTTTGCTCCTAATTTATTATGGGAAAAGTTACCCGATTTCCTTCTAATTGGGCATCACTTGGGTTCAAATGAGTCGGGTCGCCATCATTGGAAAAGTTTTTTTTCCATGCATTGGATAACCATTTCTGTAAAATGGTTATCCAGTGCATGGAGACGTTTTGGAATTAGTATTTTGAGATTGTTGCAACTTTTTATGAAGTTTTATGAAAAAGAACGTCTTAGTAGTCGTTGACAAGATACTGTGGTATAGGCGCAACAGAAGCGTCAGGAGGGGTGGCATTCCTTTTCAACACAAAGTAAATGCCGTTTCCCATTAACGTATATAGTGCTATAATCAGTCCTCTTCCCCTGGTTTCCATTTTGTAATGTCGACCACTGCAGCATTGCTAAAATGTAGAGTTGGGCTTGATGCTCTATGTACAGCCTACATAGTGTTTTTCCTTGCTAGCTAACGCTGTAAGTTATATAATTGTTATTGCTAATTTCATTCTGGGTCTTGGCAATAAGCATCTATAGATTCAAAACCCTGGTATATTGTAGATAGTGTGAATTTGTGAAGTAGCGTTTTCTTCCTTTATTTTGTAAGAAATAGCTTTTTTTTTTTTATTTAAATTAAGGTTTTAATGAGTGTTCTGTGTGCAGTATTGTCGTACATCCCTCCCCACTTATCATTTTCCGAGAGAGTATGGATATATATCCACTTCCACGATTTCCAAGTCGTTAATAGATTCCTACAGCTTAACTCATTTAGCCACATTATTCTTCACAGTCTTGAGAACTCATGGATGAATTCCCGCTGTACAGTTAACATACATTTTCCATTTTCCCAGACTGTCTTTCCGAAAAATGATAAACGTAAAATGACCGTAATTACAAACCATTGTTTTCCGCTTTTTTTTTTTCCTTTTTCACACAGTTGCTCTAGTGACTTGAGAGCTGAGAGACGCCACAGCTCTGTCATATCAGATGTTATATGATCTCTGTGGAAACCTGCTTCTCCAGAAGGGGGTTATTGGAACGTTCTAGATCGGTCGGTTTATGATCCACTGATGAAAATGGATGACATCAAATGATCCGGTAGGGAACACCTCGCCCATTTTCTCCTGGAGAGATAATGACGTTTTGTAGCCCAGACCAGAGGAGGACTTACTGTATGAAAAATGAAGGAAAGGGCGATAGACCAATTGCTTCGGGGAATTAAGGTGATCGAAGTTAGGAAAAAAAAGATATACGGCAGGGAAATCCAAAGGAGACAAACAATGTTAATTTTGGGAAGCATATTGAATCCTTCACTTTCCGCTGATATGAAATCGTATACCTAAATGCCAAAAAGCGCTATTCAGCCGTTTTGAGTTACCTTGTACTGCGTGAAAATATTTCCAGTCTGTCGTTGTCAATTATCCATTTATATCTGCTATATTCAGGGTGATGTTGAATATTGGTTTTATCGGAGGCATGCGAAAATTAGATTTTTTAAAAATGACATTCCAACTTCATCTGAATCTTACTCGCGATTTTAATAGTTTTTGTACGTGTTTTCAGTGTCCAACCACTCATATTATCGAAGTAGGTTTCACATAAAAAGTTTCTAAAGGTTTGTTCAGCATCATTAGGGCTCTATGCAGTTAATTTGATGTTCTACTTTGTTCCTACATTCAGACTGGGTAGATTTGATTCTTTTCAAGAGCTAAAGTAGCTTTGAAATGGGCATACAGGAACACTTAAGTGGTTTTAAAAGAAATACAAATGTGAGAGCAAAAACATTCCACAATAAGCTTAGGAATAGAGATTAAAAGAAAGCCAGATAAGAATGATTGACAATTGAAAGAGACGAATAGAGATTGATCGTTCAACTGGCAGATGGACGCGTTCTTGTAAGAACCGCGAGAATTCGGGCGAGGCAAAAATAAGTAGGACGCACGATAGATTGATACTGATCGTTCTTTCCTTTTACAAACGAGAGAGAGAGAGAGAGAGAGAGAGAGAGAGAGAGAGAGAGAGAGAGAGAGAGAATGTTTTTCTATGTAATCGGTACTTGAATTTTTTCCCCTTCAAACTTGCATAATTGAGCGTATAAATCTAGATATTTGAAATGAAAAAATAGTGATTCTTAATCTGGAAATGACGATAAAACAGTATTTTAATTTAAATACAACCACAGATCTTTTTGAGCGAAAGAGCAAAATGCTTAAAAAAAAAAACAATTAACCTAGTTTAAGTAGAAATCTAAGAGTAATTGTGAGAAACGCAAGTTGTCGAAAAAAATTTATTTCCAAAATAGCTTTTTTTAAAAGTTTTAAATGTGTTTCTCAGTGGGAAAGATATTTCTTAGTGTCAGTCTCTTCAAGAGGCTTTAAAAGAGGAATACATTCAAGAAAGAAATTGGTCTCCAGAAAAAGAAGAAGATGAACAAAAAAGGGAGTTCACATCCAGTCGTTTGTGTCGTGAAATCGTCCAACAAGTCGGGCGAAATGATGGCTAATGGATATAATGGTGTTTGATTCTTGTCGACATTCCGGTGGTCTGATAATTTGGGGCTGCCTGCCTCCTTATGATCTTTAGTGTGACGGTTTTTGAAACCTATCGCGACGAGGAGCAGAGACCCTTATTGGGAACGCCTTTCCAAAGACGATTGCTATTAGGAACGCGAGAGGTAATGGTCTAGCTTCCGTTGCAGGTTTCCTCTGTTATTGGGTGTATGTGCGTGTGTTTATTTACTTTGTTTGGTTTTGTGTGCAGCCCTCCACTGGGATGATTCCCCCTCTGGAAGGCCCTTGTACGTTTTCTAAATAAGTCGCTTCTTATATATTTTTTTAATAATATTTGTCTTTTAGTGTTTTCTCGTCAGTATCGTAGCTCTTGCAGAATAGGAGAATCTTTAGTTCTTTTTAAAATTTGCTTTCTACTTCTATGATCATCACTTAAAGCGGTATTTTGTTGCATTCTTGGTGAGCAATGTTCAAAACGCTCTCTCGCCTCACTTAAATTTTGTTCTAGGTTCAAATAGCCTATATGCTTCACTTGCAAGCCTGATCATAATATTCATTTCAGGTCTGAAGACGCTTAAACAGTTTCTCAGATATGTTGGTTCAAATATTTTATTGCTTTAAAGACTGTAAGAAGTATTTTGTATTCTGCTCTTGCTTTTACTGGGAGCCAATGTAGCTCAATTTGTGTTGGGGTTATTCAGTCACGGTAACGTAATCCCCCCCCCCCCCCCTTTTTTTTTTTTTTATTTTTTTTTTTTTTTTTTTTATCTGGCGGCTCTATTTTGTACTCCTTGCAATTTTCTTAGTATGTAGTTTGGAAGACCGCATTATGTAACGTTGCTGTAGTCAGGGTTTTCAGACGATCTTCGTATGAATATTTTTAAATAAATGCAGTGTTTCTAATATGATACATGTTTTTACAATATGCAATATATGATTTTCCACCAACAGTTTATTTTCAATAAATACTCCCAAGTTCCTCACTCCTGGTACAATGTTTATGGATGACGAGTCAATAGTTATTCTTTTGAAGAGTTCATATTTTTGTATTGCACTTTCAGATCCAAATTGTATACACTCGGTTTTGTCCTCATTGAGATTGTTTCTTCGGCGTTATCCATTTCTTTATATCTTTCATTATTGCATCAGTTTTACTAATGGCATCATCTCCCGTTTCGAGAGGAAAATAAAACAGAGTATCATCAGCTTACATTTTATAACTAACCTTGTGCTTGTTAAGGATTCTGGATAATTCAGTTGTGTTAATGCCGAATGGCACTCGTCTAATTAGGCCTTTCCTTTCTGATATCACATTTGGTATGACCACTGTAACCTTCCAGTTTTCTAAGTAGCTTTTGTACCATTTGAGTACATCATCTTCAGTGCGTACTGCTTGCAGGTCTTCAAGCAGCAAATTATGGTCAACTGTGTCAAATGCTGCACTTTGGTCGAGCATAGCCAGGGTACCACATTTTCCACTTGCCATCATTTTTATATCTTTTGTAATTGCGCACAATGTACTTTCTGTCGAGTGGTTTTTTTCTATAACCTGATTGATCATCAAGTGTAATGTCGAGTTGTTAAAAGTGTTTCCACGTTTGTTCGTGAACTGCCGTTTCTATAAGTTTTGATAAGTACGATAAGTTCGATATTGGCCTATAGAAGCTAAGATTTTCTTCATCACCTTTTGCATTGTAAGCCGGCTTTATACAAGCAAGCTTTTCACTGTTTGGGAAGGACGCCTGTACTACACTCATTTGGACAATATCAAAATATAGCTTCAAAATATAGCTTTTTTAGGTCACTTATGGGAAAGGGGTTGAGAGAGAGAGAGAGAGAGAGAGAGAGAGAGAGAGAGAGAGAGAGAGAGAGAGATTGATTTATGGATTTATGCTTAATTCGTTACTTTTCATCAAAAAGAACAATGAGAGAAACAGAGAGATAATCTTAATACGAAAAGTTTGAGAGAGAGAGAGAGAGAGAGAGAGAGAGAGAGAGAGAGATCACCCTAATGTGATGAAAATTGCCTTATGTTCAAAGAAAGGGGAACCACTGTCGAGTCGCACCGTTTTGAGAGTGTAAGTTTTGACAGAGCATTGAACTCTGACGTTTCGCGTTTTATTTCCCCCCCCCCCCCCCCCCCCCTTCTTCCCCCCATCTCTCGTCTCTCTCGGTCTCCTCTCTCTCTCTCTCTCTCTCTCTCTCTCTCTCTCTCTCTCTCTCTCTCTCTCTCTCTGCTGCGACCCACAAGGTTGACTAACAAATGGGTACATAATTCACCGAGTAGAGAAAGAGAGTGTGGGAGCCGTTTGTGGAGTTTATGCAATGTTTTTATAATGCTTTGTGATGTGGTTGTGCATAATACTATTCAGATTAATAATAGTCTTGTTTTTCGTTTATATCCTCGACATTTGAGATTGGACGAGAGGAAATGTTCCAGTTTTTATAATGCTTTGTGATGTGGTTGTGCATAATATTCAGATTAATAATAGTCTTGTTTTTCGTTTATATCCTCGATGTTTGAGATTGGACGAGAGGAAATGTTCCATTCAATCATGACTCCCAAGATTACTGTCGCTAGCTGGAGTGAAAATTCATAGTTCTTTCTTTGACGAACAGAACAGGCGTTGTAAAACTCACGTTTTAATGGCATACGAAGACATTTCTCCATTTTTCTTTTAACTGTTAAAAAATTCTCTTTTTCCACTTGATTATCATGTAAAAGGCTTTTATGCCATGGAACGTGGTTTTGCAAATTGGAAAATAATGGGTAGCTTGATTGATAATTATTTTTTGTAAGTAATATATTAAGGTCATTATTACTATTTTTGAGAGAGACAGAGAGATAGAGGGAGAGATTGTTGTTGTTTTTTAAGCTGGCCTTATGTCAGCACGGGCTGTTGCTCATAGAGCAGCCCGTAGACACACAGAGAGAGAGAGAGAGAGAGAGAGAGAGAGAGAGAGAGAGAGAGAGAGAGAGAGAGAGAGAAATATCATTTATGTACTAAGAAATTTCACCTTGAACGAAAAACTTGACATAGCCAGCGTTGAAGCCGAACATTTCGCCGAGAGATTTTAGCTTCGGAAAGTCATTCAGAATAACAACCATATATCACTGTCGTCTGAGACTATTAAGTAGAACCTTGAAATACGTTTTTCCTTCCTTTATGTGATGACGATGACATGGCGTGCATCCACGTCGTTCTCTGTGTTTATGGCAGTTATAGCAGATGATTGACGCAATTCCTGTAGTTAATGATGGCAGTTTCCAACAGCTTGTTTTGACGAAGAATGGAGCACGTCTCGTGCTCTGTAGGATCTAAGAATGAAAGTAAAGGACTATAGGGACAGTATGAGAGAGAACGGGCATTGTCGATCGAATAGAGAGAGAGGAGGAGAGAGAGAGGAGACCCGGAGAGATTGACGAGAGAGAGAGCACGAATCGGGATGAGAGAGGAGAGAGTTAGGAGGAGAGGGGGGAAAGAGAGGAGAGAGACGATGAAGAGAGAGAGAGAGAGAGAGAGATGAACTGTGATTTTCTTTCTGTGGAACATTTGGATAAGTTGATTTTATTACTTTGACCAATGGGCATAATTCGTAGAATATTTTGATTTCTGGTAGGCGCGTATGCATTGAGAGTGGGCAACAGTGACCCGCCACCCCCACCCCCACCCCAAAAAAGGTCAATTGCAGGTTGCCATTCGGTTGGGGTGGTGGGTGGATGGGCGCGCAGCCGGGAGGGTTGCGTCACGAACCCCGTTGGTGGGTAAGAGTTGCCAACTAGAGAGAGAGAGAGAAAGTGGTTATTTTTTTCTTTTTTTTAAACGGACCCTAAATTGTCTGAATGGCACTGTCATTACCAGAAGGAACCTGAAGGGATCGGTGTTTTTGAGGAGTTTGTTGTTGTTTTATCATTCAGTCTCATAAGCTTTTGATTTTTTGCATCGATTTTTTGTTACAATTCTTTGTCGTAATTGTCAATAGGAGTATGTCATTCTATGTGTGATGGTATGAAATAAGGGAGGTGTTTTCCACGTTTAGGGTTGTTTTTTTCCACAATTAATGTTTTTTTTGTGTGTTACGTTATTCCGTGTTGTATCATTCGTATTTACTAAGTTACTAGTGTAACGACCGGTCTGTGTAAACGTGACGAAATTCCTTTGCAATTAATGGCCTGTAAGAGTATTGACGTTGAATCATTCATAATAATAATAAAAATAATATAATTATTATTATTAATATTGTTGTTGTTGTTGTTCAAAAGATGATCCATATTCATCGAAAACAATAAGATCATTCTTCACCGGATATAATCGAAACCTTTCTTCTGCTCTCGTTTAATACGCAGATGGCGTTGTGACAAACAATATGAAGTGATCTCGGTCCAAAACCTATGGAAATAAAAAAATTAGAAAGTGGTGTTCCCAAGGGACAGTAAACTTATGTTATAAGCATGTCGGTACCTTATCGCAGACTCAAACCAACAATTTAAAAACAAACCAGCGACCGTAAGTGGAGAGTTAATCTTTGGCCACTACAGCACTTGAGCGTGTGTCCTTCTGGGCTCTGTCCTACTTATGAATTTATCTGTTACGGCGTGCATCCTACCGAGCCAATATGTCGAAAAATACCAAACTGCCAAAAATAGCTCGAAACTATCAATCTAGATAACTATCTATCTATTTTTAGATGACTTGACAATTCGCCACTACACGGCCAGAAAATCCTGATAAATACCCAACTTCCAAAAAATAGCAGAGCTCGAAGGTTTTGTAAATATATTAAATTCATTTCGACATTTTGTTCATACTCTTAAAGGACTTATGCAACCCATACAAGATGTATTTTCACGATTTTTACGCTTACATTGTTTCCAGTGACTACATTCCTGTTAATCCATTGAAAATGGAGTAAAAAGGAATATTTGTCAAAAGTGCGCTGCATTCAAACTACTAAATAAAATCTCTAGGAAAGGATTGGCCAGTATGGAGATGCAAGAGAACTGTTGTCAAAACAGCCAGCTCTGTGAAAAATGGCAATAATTTCTTTTCGTTTACCGTTTAAGTGGAAAATTACATTGCAACTTAGGCCTTTGTGCAATCGATTTTTTTCTTTTTCTTTTGAGGTTATGGAACTATCGTAGTACAGGTTACAAAGCATACGGGATTCTCATCCGCTACTGTGATTGACTGTTCAGTTATTGCTGGGAGGTTTGTTGTAGAATAGTTTCTGTCAGTCTAAAAGGGCAAATGGTTGGAACGGAAAACAATCCTAGTCAAATCTGTGAATCAACATTCTCCGGCCGACGCAAATACAACAGGGGTCGGATTTTGGAAGAAGCTCATGTTAAACGACATTCATTATGTTTTTATTTAAAGGATTCAAATATCTTTTTTTTATGGATGTTATTCAAATTTCTTGTTTCATAATTTTTACTGCTTTTAAATTTTAAAATACAACAATAAATGACAATCCTCCTTCCGTTGTTGCTTTTCCCCTTACGTTAGATAGCGTAGGATGCAAATGTGGTGGTGGGATGCACACTAAAGCAGAAACTGATAGATAGGACACACGCTAATTGTATGAAGCACCGGTTTGAACCGCCAATAAGTCGTTAACTAGTATTCAGCATGTCTTGTGATGCTTGGGTGGTAACTTACCGACGTGGGCTAATGTTTCACCTTAGTGTAGTCCCTTCCCAAGGAAGACATGACCCTTCTGATGAGAATGAAGGCAAAACCGGAGCTTGGAGAGAATCAGAGAGAGAGAGAGAGAGAGAGAGAGAGAGAGAGAAATTAACGCGTTGCCATCCATGATCTAAGTGGACCAAATGAAATAATGAGCACACAGAAATTGTTTTTAACTAATTAGCAATTAGCTGATATGGCACACATTCCAGATAGATAGACCTGCGTGGCCGGATTCTTTTTCAGTTGCTGGCTG
Source organism: Macrobrachium nipponense (assembly GCF_015104395.2). Lineage (NCBI taxonomy): Eukaryota > Metazoa > Arthropoda > Malacostraca > Decapoda > Palaemonidae > Macrobrachium > Macrobrachium nipponense. The sequence continues at coordinate 33,692,929 of NC_061102.1, read as the reverse complement.
TGGCAAAGGACCTGCATAAAATTACACGTGATGGAGTGGTTAGGCGCAAATATGCACGAGCCAGATGTCTGAGATATTGTCTGTGGATCCGCCGAATGGCAGATCCCAGTATAACCTCAGGGCAATTCAGGAAGCTAATTGCGGTAGACTTTCTAGATTAAAATTTCTGCAGAGAGAGAGAGAGAGAGAGAAGAGAGAGAGAGAGAGAGAGAGAGAGAGAGAGCGCGCTAACAAAATGCATTCATATGCCATTAAAATAGTTTTGCTTCAACTAGGAAGTTAAAACATTTAAGTATTCATGTAACGAAGGAAGTAATTGTCGAGTAATTTTAGTGCAAAATGTCGTAGAATTTTTTCCCACAGAGAAAGCTGGAAGTCATTCTTGAGCTGTGTAAATATTCGTTATTCAACTTCCTCTTCAGAACGAGGAAATAATAATAATAATTTTTTTTAATTAAAGCGAAACGATCGCAGTTTAACACACGGATGTATTCTGTAATTGCTTATTAGAGTAAAAATTTCGAGGTTGGATTGTCTAAGGCATTTCAGAGATATTTTTTTTTTAAAGACCATCTGATTGGTTAGATTGAACTGATATTCCTTACAGTCAGGTGGTGACGGAACTTGATGTTATGGGTAACTGAAGATAGATGTGGATTAACTGGTACGCGAGGAGTTTCATGGCACACACTTCTGGTGTTTTGAAAAGTAAACACCATATATATATATATATATAAATATATGTATATATATGTATGTATATGTAATATATATGTATTATTATATATTATTATATGTATATAATAATATAATATTATATATCTATAATATATATATCCGATATATATGTATAGTATATGATATATGTGGTATATATATGTTGTATATCATGATATATAAATATATGTATATATATATCTATGTATATATTATGTTCTATTGTATATATATATATGTATATGTATAAATATGTATGTAGATGTATATATATTATATATATATATATTAATATATATATGTGTAATTCATGTATATATCCTATTATATATAAAATCAATAAAAGGGGTTAAAATTTTAAAAGTATGTATTTATATATATATATAGGTTATATTGATATATTTCTATGTTACATATACATATGATATCTGTAGTATAGTCTACATATTATTGTATGGTCTATATATGTCTATCTATCTCTAATATATATCTCATATAATCTTTATCAATATCTAATGTAATATAATCTTCATACTATATCTCCATAGTCTATATGTATCTATATATATATATATGTATTATATGTATGTGTAATATAATATATGTATATATATATGAATATGTGTATATATATATATATGTAGTAGTATAAATATATATATGTATATATATATATGATATATATATATATGTATATAAAATATAATAATATATAAATATATAATGTATTATAATATTCAAATATTAATATATAAATTAAAATATATGTATATATATCATATATATATATATATTATATATATATATATATAGTATATTAATATATATGTATATATATATGTATATATATAGTTCATTTCAGTTTAATTATTCAGGAAGACACGTCAGGCAATGTCCATCTTTTAAATAATGATGTTACTCTGCTCCCAACCCATAACATTACTTAAGTTCCTTACGTGGGCGGTTGAGTTGTAAATCTTCCCACCGTAGTCGTTAGGTGTTGGTTGAGTAATAAGGTGTCCATTTCAAATCGGCTTCAACAAACTGGTCTCGAACACCCGTTAGGTCAGTCCTTCAGACAGCGGCGACATCTTGACAATTTTTCGGTTTCTGTGCATTTGGGTGAATTTTTCTAACAGTATTTTTTGGATCAGATGTTGTGCTCTCGATTCGGTGAGGAGGACTCGTTCTCTCATGTCATCTATCGTAGTTTCTGGGTGATTATAACGTTGGTTTTGGCGTCAAGTAGTCGTTATTTTGAACCGCTATACTGTGATTTGGAATTTGTGTGCTCATTTTGCGACATAATTCTCGTTGGTATAGGTTGGTGTTACAGTTCCTTCTTACTGCAACCACGTCCCGCAAGGACGTAACATTTAACGCATCTACAGCAGTGGTCTCCTTGCGGGTCAATTTTGCTGTTTTTGTTAAACTTGAGAGTTGAGTGAAAATGGTGGTTTGGTAAGTCTGCCAAAACGGGAATCTGTTAGTCTAGCAAAGCGGCGACATATAATTTAACAAACAATAATCCTGACACTTAACAAACAACAATCCTGACACTTAACAAACAATATCCCTGACCACTTAACAAACAATATCCCTGACCACTTAACAAACAATATCCCTGACCACTTAACAAACAACAGTCCTGACACGTTCCACCATAACTTTGGTTCAGAAATGACAATAATCTTTAGAACTCGTGAATTGGTGTAGGTATTCATTTTCTGATAAAAGTAACTTCATAAAAGGTTACACTGCATGCTTGGCATTGTGAAGAATTATATATCATTAATAACTGACATTTTTCTACTGCTTTAGACTACCGGACATGATCACTAGAACTTCAGTGTTTATTAAGACAACAGAAGCATGGGGATTATATTTAATCATGGCATTGTTCATGTCTTGACACCTCGCAAGAAACCCTTGACATAATTTATGGTGACTGCACATAAAATATGACGAGTCATTCTGCATTCCATGCGTTCATGGTCACAAAACGGTCTATAACTATAGGTAGCAAGATGCTTGTAGCTATTTTATTAAAAAGAAAAAATGTGATTTTTTTTTTTCTTCGGTGGTATACTATCCAAGCCTTGGTTTACTGCGGGAGCATTGTGTAACCGGTGTTTGCGAAGTAAACTTGGCTTATCAGTTAGAGGAGCAGGTTTACCTTTACTTTCAGTTTCCTTCTTAAAGTCTAGACATTTGTGAACGAGTGCTCTCTGGCACTCTCAGTTCATCCGACATTAAATTGCGTTGATATTCAACTTTCGTTTCCAGAGAATGGAGTTGAATGGACTGAGGGCTCTGTTATTTGAAACAATTCTTGTTAAAAGCTCGGTTCCAGTCATTCCAGTACGATATTATATATATATATATATATATATATATATATATATATATATATATATACATATATATATATTTATATATATATATATATATATATATAAGCGAATCCCACAGGAAAAATATAGTCAGAAATCGAAGCGCTTTCTTCTTTACTAAGATATTGTCAAGGAGCTCCTTGACAATGTCTTAGTAAAGACGAAAGCGCTTGGATTTCTGACTATCATTTTCCTATGGGATTCGTTTATTATGAAGTCACGTGCATATACTGTGATTTTTTAAGCATACATATATATTATATAATATATATATATATATATATATATATATATATATAAATATACCTATATATATATATATATATATATATATATATATATATATATATATATATATATATAAATAATGTGCTGACATTTTGGATATTTACAGTTACTTGTAATTATTTGTACTATTTGTGTGTTATTTATGTGTGTGCCACCACGTTTTTAACAGAAACCGTTGCAGGAGAGGACAATGCATGCTTTCGATGTCATATTGCATCGCCACATGGTCGAGATTCTATTACCTTGCCATGACACCGCTCACGAATCTGGATTTTACACTCCAGACCACATATTCTCCAGTTTGCTCCATTTAGGCTTTCTTCGGTCTGTCAGTGTAATTCAACTGGCCATCTCTTACGGCTTTTATAATCGGGCCGCCTGTTCAAGGTCTAGAGAATAGAGACTGTTCACCCTAAAAATGACGCAGCTATAATGACTTGATCATTATTTTCCATTGAGGAGGCTATCAGAAAAACGAGATTGAAAAGCTTGTGGACTATAGGATAATTTGCACGAGTCCTATCGCTGTAAACGACTCCTATCATTTCAGGTGGTGGGCTAATAACCTTAGCAGTGGGTAAATATTTCCGTTTAATGGGATGACATGCACTTCTTTTTGCAGCGAGAAACACTGAATTTGCTTGGACTTTTTACTGTTAAATCACTGTACTTTTTAAAGAACATTCCATGTGGGTCCATAATTTGGTAATAAACATCTAAGTTTTAACTTAAATGAATGTTGTACGCATCACGTGCACAGAATTACGTTAAAGATTTAATTATCCCCCCCCCCCCCCCCTAGAATGGCGGGTACATGACTGGGGACTTTTCCAAGACTATTTTGCTCGAACCTCGCGCAGTAAATGGGAGTTCATTCCCCTTTGATTTTGGGGCTGGGGTGGAGAGAGAGAGAGAGAGAGAGAGAGAGAGAGAGAGAGAGAGAGAGAGAGAGAGAGAGAGAGAGAGAATTAGCATTAGTGAGAGTTGTCAGGGGTTTGGGGGGTAAAGTTGCTCTCCGAAACTGGCAAGGGTGAAAGAGCGGGGTCAAGGCTGCTGGCTTCGTTGCTCGCTCTTTGCTCTTTCTGAGTCTTGACTCCTTGGCAATCTGGCTCGCTTCCTTTCACTCTCTCTCTCTATCTTATTTCTTTTACGAACAGTAAATGTGATGCTCGAGGAGGTAAAAGGTCCATTTACCTGTTCTTTTGATCGGGAATAAGTAAAGTAAAAGAAGAAAATGCAATTACTTTTTTTTGTCATCTGTATGAAATTGACAGTGAAAGCAAAGTAGGTATTTTCGTCATTGTTTTCGTGTGTTTGGGAGAAAGACTGTCCCTAATGAATTGACCAGGTTATATTTGCTTATCAATATCTTACATTTTCGGTCATGCAGGTTATGAAACACTATCATCAAGCAACATGATTTTATATCCGTTTTTCTAACTGCTGTTAGTATGATTCTGATGGGCTTGCATTTCCTGCCTGGTCCTAAGAGGCGGAAAGCTAAGTTCATTAACATCTGTAAACTTGTTTACTCATGATGAACAAGCTGCTGGTCCGTGCTCAGGATTTATAAAAGGGAGAGGCTTTGAAAATGAAACCTTTTTCTTCTTCGTACGTTGTTATTCTTGCAATTACAATACAACTGCGTGAAAAGGAAATTTTCTTTTTTTTTATAAAACGTTTATTATTTTCACAATTACAATATAACTTCGTTAAGTAACACAATACAAAAAATTGAAAAAAACGTCACAATTATTTTCGTATTGGCAGATTTCATTAACCTTCTGCCGCATACATTTTTCTTGAATCGTGAAATAGGGTAACTGCCTCTTCTTTGCTTTCAGTCTTGTTAAAGTGCGGTGGTTGACGTCGTCTTTTTTTTTTTTTTCGTCAGACGTGGTAAACTTTTCAGACTGAACAGGATTGAAGAGTTTCAGGTTTGGCCATTAAACTGACCATATTACTTAGACCAGCGTTTTGTCGCATAAGGTTCTCAAGTTTTATATATATAAATATATATATTTATATATATATATATATATCTATATATATATATATATATATATATATATATATATATATAGATATATAATATATATATATATATATATATATATATATATATATATATATATATATATATAAAAGCATTTGGAAAGGAAGCATGCAATTTTGAATGCTACAGTATTTTAGTACTGTAACATACATACCTGAACTTTTCTCGCAAAACGAACTTGTGGGATGATTCATTGAACTAGGAAACTAGGTGACGAATTTCCAAGTAAAGTTAAGAGGATATGTAGATGGACTCTTTTAAGTGACTGCCCTTTGGGTGTTTTCAAATAAACAGAAAGTCTACGGTCCGGAGATTTCAATGATTTCATAAGAAGTGATCCGGAAGAGTTTTAGTGTCTGTGCTGTACTATTCTACCAAGATGATAATTTTACCAACTTTTTGAGGATTGTCCGTGGTGGTCTTTCTGTTTAGATTTTTTTGATTCGGTTGATTTTTTTTTAACAGAAGCAGTCCGCACGGACTGCAAGGAACGTAAACGCGGATACGATATCCACTAGGGATTAGGACGCCCAATGTATTTCACCGCGTTTAGTACTGACCCCTGGAGGGTTAATTACAGTCGTCCGAATAAATATTACTTAAAATTCTTGTTCAGTAGGTAAAACTGCATAGATAAACCGCAACTGCCATAGTCTAGGCCGTCGCGGATAAGTACCCTAGATCTACCGCCTTTTTAGTTTTGTCATGGAAAATTTATAGCCAAACATACTTATGCAAGATACATGTTAATTATTCAAAATGAACGTGATGTTATTCGATCAAATAACTTTCTTTCAAAATTTTCTAGTGTCCTCCCCTTTAAGTCAGAAAGACTTGTTGAAACTTAAAAGAAAACGGATTTTTTGACACTTGTTAGTTATAGAAAATGGCAGCTCTTAAATATGGTAGGAGCATACCTTAGACTTCAAGAAAATCTCTCTCTCTCTCTCTCTCTCTCTCTCTCTCTCTCTCTCTCTCTCTCTCTCTCTCTCTCTCTCTGACTGAGCCAAGACCATTTAGTTCAATCAGCTGTGAACAAGTGCATATGAGCTAGTGACCATGAAATGGATGACCCATCCTACTCTAGTAGGAATAACTGTTCGTATTGTGAAGACTTAACTGTCAGTGCCACTGACTTATGTAAATTGTGTTTATTTTCATAATTACATACAACAGAGTAACTACTACCGACGATAAGTAGTGTGTAACATGATTATTGGTTTCTAATGAAATTTTCAGATCTGCCGTTTTTCCGTCTTTATTTCAGCATTTTATTTGTGTGTTTGTCTTCGTTCCCTCCCCCTAGTTAGTTATGTTACAGCCTATCTGAACCGAGCTTATTGTTTCGTGAAGTAGAATTCATGGTTTATCAACAGAATTTCATTGTCAGTATTTCCTGTAACATTTCCGATGATGATTTTCATTATTTTTGACTTGCGTTCTCATAGCATTTTCATAACTGCATTCATTAACATGAAATTGCTGATAAAAGATGAACGATCACACGGGTAACCTTCATAATTTAATTTCCTACCTTTCCAAGGCCTCAGATTCCCTTACTCCGTCTTTGCAACAGATATTGTCTACGTGATTCGAATAAGAGCCGTTCAATGGGCATCCTTGATCGAGATAGTGTATGACCATGCTGTTGTTGGAAACAGATTAGTTATAATTTATGGATATCTGTTTAGGCAGCCATGTTATATTTTTACCTGTAAAATCGCTGTCGTCAAGAACAGCAACACAAGCAAGGCCTCTCTGTCACCACTTCCTTAATTTAAATTGCGGTTTGTCATTAACTCCCGAAGCCCGATGTGCTAACATACCGATGCAATGGATGGCTCTTTGTAACACCTGTTTCCGGCAGGTCACGCTGCACGCCATTATTTACATAATTACGGTTAATGAGTTTGCCAGCTAGGCTCGTGGCGCTAGAGCCTTGAACCGGCAACCATTGCGGCGTCCTGCAAGGTTAGCATTTCGTACCTCCCTTTTTTTTTATTCCTTCTGCCTTTGATGATGTATAAATCTCTCCGCTTCTCTTGCTGACAACCTGGAAATGCTAAGGAGATGAATGTTTACAGGACTGACACATTGTTCTTTAGACCTTGGGTACGGGCAAATTGTGTTGGGTATTAATGAAGGTTAAGGCGTATATACATCCGGAAATGTTTAGAATGTACAGGAAGGTGCGGTTTTTGTAGGGATAAGATTTATTATGGTTTCTGTTCGTGAATTATCTGTAAGTACTTCATACTGTATGTGCAATAAAGCGTATAAAATCCATTTTAAATGCCTGTCATAACTTATAGATGAGCTGTTGAAGGATTTCTTGGAAAGTGTATTCCGACCATTAATTCTTCACCACTTCTGTTCGAGAGTTTGAACAGGAACAACTTTAAGAACTGATTTAGGTTTTTCTTTTGTGGTTGGTGGAGACTTGCCTTTGTTGGTGGTTGCTTTTTATCGCGTTTTTGCTCTTGATGTTTTGTGGAAGTTTCTGTGGAAATGAGTGCAAACGTTTTTGACGTGGCATTGTTGCTTAATTTTCTTTTTGATTTCTGAAAAATACATCAGTTGTAATATTTTTAATTGAAGTTTCACAGTGATTTTATTAATGCACAATGGCAGAACTAATCGAGATTTTGTATGGACTTTTATCTTAACGTTATAAGTGACAATATTGTACTGCTCCAGCTCAGACGCTTTGACATACAGTTAGTATGTCCTAAGTATACTAACTGTATGCTTAGGACATAAAGTTAGTACATACCTGTAGACTTTGCTTGTAATCATCTGATGTTGTATTTGTGTTTTATAAATCGGAAACCATTGTTAGTAAATAGTACTTTTATGTATTGTCGATGTAGCTCTATCTAGCTTTAATGAACTTTGGATTTCGGCAGGATTACGAACGGGTTGACGATTGTGGGTACACAAACATGTTTCTTACTCCTAATTGTAATTGGGCGTACTCATAATTATAAGCTAACCATGACTAGGATATATGTAATGTTTGTAGCTACGAATTAAGAATTTTTTACCCCAGAGAGAGAGAGAGAGAGAGAGAGAGAGAGAGAGAGAGAGAGAGAGAGAGATCGCACTTGTTCAGTCTGCGGAAGGCAGAATGGGGGCAAGAGCGCATGCGTCACAACCATTTCACGCATATCCTGTTGCAAGTGAATGAAGATTATTGCAATGTTATGTATCTGACGTCACTGGAGGTGCCTGTTTGCCATTTGGGTGTGCTAATTCATTCCTTTACCAGATTGGCATTAGTGATACAGTGGTCATTGAAAATATTTTGCTTGATTTACATATGTCATCTTTTATTTTCAACGTTATTACTTACGATTAATCTTGAGGGTGGATTTCACTTTGGAATAATGGAAAAATTTGGTAGAATCATTATCCTGTCTTTCCGAATATGGAATATTTGTATTTAAGGTATTCAGTTTGCGGTAAACTATTACGAGAGAGAGAGAGAGAGAGAGAGAGAGAGAGAGAGAGAGAGAGAGAGAGAGAGAGAGAGAGAGAAGTATCACGGTATAAACTGTACCACCGAAATTGGAAGGTATCGCAATATTCATTCACCTACGCAGTGTTTCGTTAAATAGCTTTCAACACAGAAAGGGTTTCCGTCCTCACGAGTGAATGGAATATGTAATCCGCAGATTAAGTCATTGATAACGTGACGCCCCATAAGCGAGACTGCGCGTCACTGTTGAACTACCTGGATCTCATTTGAATAGGGGTGCATGACAGATTTGGAAATCTTCTTGTAACACTCTTGCATGGCGGAAAAGGCCAAAGTTAGTAATTAAAAGAACGTCTAATTTGTTTTGCAACGTAGGGGGGTTAGTTCCGTCAGTGCACCTCACGTGTTGCACTTTATGCATTACATAAGGTTATTTGCAGCGTCCCTTCGGCCCCTAGCTGCAACCTCTTTCATTCCTTTTACTGTATCTCCGTTCATATTCTCTATTCCATCTGGTTTTCCACCCTCTCTAACACTTGTTTCATAGTGCAACTGCGAGGTTTTCCTCTATTGCACCTATCGACCCTCTTTACTCAATTTCCATTTCATCACTGAATGGCCTTACAGGTCCCAGCGCTTGGCCTTTGGCCTAAATTCTATATTTCTATGATTTGTTCCGCTTAGAGCCCCTCAGTGTTTTGAGGCTATGAATTGTCTTTCAATCAGATGGACGGAACTTCCGTTTTGGCAACTTTGGTTTTTCTTGCTCCCGATTTTGCCTTTTGTTTTCACGGGTGGATGGTCGACCTTGGCGCATTCCGATGTTCACTGGTTTTACTTAGCTCTGAAAACGAACAGTTTTTACCTGATGCTATTATATGGGTGTTTTTTAATATATTCTTTATATATTCAGAAGCGTATTTCTACTGATTCCATCAGAGTATTTAGGAACTAATTTCCAATACAGGTTTATCTGTTTTGGAAGTTAGTGGAAGACGATAAAAGGGCAATTAAGAAATTGGTAGGGTGAATAAGATAAACGTAGATGATACACACAAATTTAGTACGATCGGTATTATTTTACGGACAAGACATTGAAACAATATCGGGTAAATCTAGCAAATAACTCCGCATCGGGTATTTCTTTGGAAAATACAGTTTCCTATAGTATTTGGGTTGCTTATTTAGAATTTACGTTATTTTTTGGATGTCGACTGTAATTAACCCTCAGGGGCTAGTACTAAACACGGCGAAATACATTGGACGTCCCAATCCCTAGTGGCCGTGGCATTTACGGGAACGTACCTTGCAGTCAGTGCGGAGTTATTGCTTAGAATTACCCAATATCTAAAAAAGTTTGTTGTTTTCAAAGTAGATCTTCAACAAGGCTAATATGAGTCGGATGGCAGGGTAGAGTTCGGAATCTCACAAGGAAAATTACTGAGGTTACATATGTAGTTGAGATGTTAATGAAAGGTAGATGGGAGATGGCGTGGGCATGTCTTTTACATAATCCTAGGGAGAACAGTATGACATTGTCACATTGGCTCCTATAGGCTGGAGGGGAGTGGAGATTTGTAGAAGATAAAGGGCAGGAATTCGTGATTTGCGGAATTCCACTGAGGCCATTTGCGTCACACGTCATTCTAGGAGAAAATGATTGAGTTTTTTTCTAGTTTAAACGTATAGTTCTCTTGTTCATTGAGTACACTGGAAAAAATATCACACCACTGTATGTTTTTATTATATTTCTTCCAAACGAACTTCGAAAAATATATTTTCAAGTATTGGAATTTTGAATATACACGGTTCGTACAAGAAACTACTTTGGAAAGTGTGTTCTACTGTAGAGTTCCATAGAATTGCTTACCTGATGATTTAAGCTGTTATTTTTGTTATTAGAGAAAGCATACAGATTCAGTGTAACATGAGATAAAGATGAAACACAATATCTTAAGCAAAACAATTGAACCCTTCACATAAACCTAATTGAACCCTTCACATAAACCTATGTCCCTTTTATCTAGGATCAAGCACCCCTGGTACCTAACCTCTTGTACTTCAACAACCTCCTGTACTTCAACCCTTTTGTGTGGCATTTATGTCTGCGCTTATCCGTTTTGTTATGCTAATATTAGCCTTGAATATTTCATTTCCATGCACTCGCTCCCCTGGCCGACAAAGGAAATAGTTCCAAGTGCTCCGGATGAGGTTTGAGTCACTGTGAGATGACGCCCTGCCTCTGCCGACGAGTGCTGGAGTTCGGGGCGAGATGGGGAGGTTGTTGGTGGGGATCAGGGATATGAGGCTAAGCCACCCTGTGGTAGGGCTGTAAGAATACTACCACCGTAGGTCCTGCGAGTAGTAAAAGGCGACTAAAAGGACAGCTGCTGCCTTGCAGTCTTACTTTTTTTAGTAAAGGGCTAGGCCCACCCCCAATAAATGTGGAAACTGGTGTCTTGCAGTCTTACTTTATAGTAAAAGGCTAGGCCTATCTCCAATAACTGTGGAAACTGTTGCCTTGCAGTCTTACTTTTCAGTAAAAAGTTAGGCCCACTGCCAATAACTGTGGAAACTGCTGCCTTGCAGTCTTACTTTTTAGTAAAAGGCTAGGCCCACTGCCAATAATTGTGGAAACTGCTGCCTTGCAGGTGGACTTTGTAGTCAAAGGCGAGGCCCATCGCCAATAACTGTGGTTGATGACAACAAGGGCATACGGTCGTAAAAACCCTTTGCCAAATAATAAACCATGCCTGATGTAAGAATGGCGCATCAGGCAACCGACCCCTTAGTGTAGGGATAACTGTGGGAAAGAAGGATATGAGGTCAAGCTTTTGCATCAAACGATAATAAAGTGCATTTCATGACATTGGTCGTCGGCATTGACTTGTAAACAATGCATCTGTGATAGTATTATATATTAGTTAACTTAATTTTTTGTTTATTTTTGTTTCTTAGAATGGTTAACTAGCTGTAACCTGGCCCTTTGCAGTACTCTTCTGCGGGTTCCAATCCCACCAGGACAGGGAGTGCGTCTTTATTCGTTTCCTTTCTTGATCAAAGGCTAAAAAAATCTGAGGAAAAGGAAAAATTTAAGTGGGTATTGTGTGTGCGTGTGTTACCCCATGAAATGTGCTGTATACATCCTGCTAATTTTTACATTAGTACACGTCATCCAGCGTGAGAATACAAAGAGGAACTCTGCATTATTGTGTGGCATACAAAAGGAAAATGAACCCTTCAAACCCTCTGGATCTTTTTGCTGTCAATATACCGCGAGTCGGAGCTTTATCGGGGAATCCCATGATTAAGGGAAGCTTCCTGGACAAGGATTAGAACCCCATCATAGTCAAATAGTCCTCCGTATTCATGCTGTCAGTTTGAAGAGTTCACAACCATATCATAGCATTCAATGAACGTTATTTTTGTGCCTGTTATAGTTAGTTTTATATCTGTATCCTTGAGGAATATTTTTAGCCAATTTTTCCCTTATAAATACATTCACTTAGCAAGTGATATAGAAATGAAAGGTGGCACCCGTCAACGGCACAATTGGGTTCATTCTTCCGAGGAGAAGAAAGTAAGAGACGTCATTTAAACGACCATTTTGCCATTCACTTCATAACAACGAACGAGGCCTGCAATTACTGGATTCAGAGAAAGTGGTTTTGTCTCCTATTAATAAATGATGACGTCAGTCTTCAACAGGGTGTGGAAGGAATTCTCAGGCGATATAAAAGGGAATGAATCTGCCGGAAGAAAAGCAAAGGGTACAGAGGAAAATTGACCATGGAATGAGTGAATAACTGAGAAGGGAACGACGGGTTGGAATGAGGAAGGAGAATGTATTTTCCATCCTGGAAGTACGATCGCAGAAAACGACGTTATCTTCAAACAGTAAATGGAGTTGTCTAGATACAGGAAGGGGGTCGGTGATTTGTTTAGAAAAAGTTACAAAGAAAGTAAATTCTGCAATGATATACCAGATTAGAAGTCTGCACATGTTCAGCATGTAGGCTACCCTCGAAGCAATCGTGATTGCATTTATACACATGTATACTTCATGAATGGGCTTATAGGTCTACACCGTATCCAGTATATAGGTACTCTCCTAGCAATCATGGGTACTACATATTATATACGCAAGTGTACTTTCCAATGATCTCTTCAGTAAATTGATTATCAGGAAGCCATCATACAAAGGGAACCCAGCATTTTTCCCCAGCTGGTGAGAAGACGACGTGTGAACATCGGCTACTGATGGAAGTAAACTGGCGTGACTGTTCACGCTCTGCGTCTTCGACTTATGATGCATTCGTTAGATTTTCTCACTCTTTGCGGAAAGGTATTTTCTGTGGATTGAAGTCGGGGAGACTGTGTGGGAGTTCCCATGTAGCATGCAGAGCTATTGGTTGGTTTGATCATGTTTTGTTGCTTGGTAATGATGGGAGATGGTCTCTTGATTGATGATTAAGAAGGTAATGATTGCAGCTATTTTTTGAACATGTATTGTCAAAGGCTTTTTTCTGGTTTATATTTCATTTGTAGTCTCCAAGCAAAGAAAATATTGACTTATTTTTCTCTTGATCAAATAGTGCTACGCCCTGTGATTGAACAAATTGTAGAATAATGCGTTTTTGTGCTTTTGAGTCCTTGTAGCAAAGAAGTTTTTGTAAATATAATTTATAGGCTTGAAAAAAAACGTTTGAGTTTGATGTTGCTCTTAATATTATAATGTTAGACCATATGATTAAAAGGATAGAATGCAGATTTTAACGTGGTGTAATGGCTTGAAAACCCATTATTAACTAATGACATTTCCAATTTCTTTGATTGGAGACAATAGCTCCTGAGTAGGTACTATATTACCATTCCAGTTGTCAGTCAGAATTTGAGATGAGTTTGGTAGTTCGTACCTCCCTTTATCCAGCATTAAAATCTTATAGTTTTTAGGTTTTTACTGATGACCTTGTTAGTGAGGCGAGAATGCTTCCGATCTCAACTAAATTCTGTAATTAATTATTAGATCGGTATTTTTTAGTTTGCTCTTATAAATGGCCTATACGTACTCGTTTTTTTTTCATCTGTCCACCCGCCTGTGGTGTTTGCGTTGGTAACACTGTGTCCCAGGCTTTAGATAGTTACATTCAACAATAATAACAATATCCTATTTCGAATATTAACGGTGTAATTCGCATAAAGTAAATGATTAAAACACGTTCCAGTTGCAAATGTACCCAGATATTCTTTTATTTACCTAAAATTTACACATAGCGATACTACCTAAAGCCCGGGACGCAGTGTTCCCATACGCAAACACCACAGGCGGGTGGACAGAAGGAAAAAAAACAAGAGTATAGTTATATCCGGATGTTTGCATTTTTATGCTAAAGTGAAGTGCAGCGATATTCTGATAACCCTTTGCCTTTGTATGACATACGATGATATACGTAGTTATCAAAATTTGTGAATATTTGTTTAGTGAACTGTTAACGGCAGGGTATTACAGTTAAATCCTTAACTCACTGGCGATTTTGCTATTCATGTTTCATATGAACGAAGCAGTGCTTCTGTAGTTTTTGTCAACATGGGATGAATGTATTTCACAAGAGGTCCAGCCGTACCTTGCATACATGCCACCAGAAAACCGCATTACCTTTTATGACAGACCTTGAGGCAAATTATTTTTTACCAGCCACTTTAGACGCTAATTTAGTGCCCTTTTTATTGCCTGGTAATAACTTTTAGCGAGCGGAGGCCGCAGTTTTAGTTAGAACTGCATATTGCTGCTATTTGTGCAATCTTTGGAATGTCTTTGGACGGCAGGCATTTCATTTAATGTCTGTGATACAGTGGGTAATTTTGAAATGGGCATGGCGAGATATACTCGTAATTTCTACAACATAGTCATAATGCTGATTGCCCCATTTATTAGCAATCTTCCCCCAAAAATAATGCTGTACACATTGAGAACCAAGAAAAACTAAGACACAAGAAAAAATGAATCCGATTCCTGGTAAGAAAAAGAGAGAACCATCCTCACAAAAAGGAAAACTAATATAAAAGAGGGAAAACCACCGTTGGAGGAAAAAAATCGCATTGAAGGTGATTTAGCTCGTCAGAACTGTAACAAGGCTTTGGAAATCGTTCGTCCAAGTATAGTTCTCTAGATGCAATTGCAGCTGCACAGGTAGAGTTTTAGATTCACTCAAGTATCTCTACAATAATATTGTTAAATATTTTCGCAGTAAAATCAACTAACACACTGACCGAGATTTTGACAGGCGACTCGGCTGTTCCACATTTTGTTTTTTTTCGAATTTGTATGGGCCACGTCGTCTGCTTGACTATGTTATCATAGCCATTTTTGTGGAAGAATGATTGGACATTTAAGAGTCGTTCATTGATACACGATGCTTCAAAGCAGTAAGCTCGCCCTACTGACCTGGCTGCGTAACTCAATCAATCGGTATCTTATGAGATATCCAAGACGATATTCACATTTTTGTTAATCTCGTATTGATTGTGGAACATAAGGGAAAACTTTTTACATGCGGCATCATTTTAACCTTCGAGAAACCTTCTGTGCCACAGACCAGTCTGACTCTAGTAAATGTCATCAGTCACTTGACCAGAAGTGAAAGATAATTAAGAAGAAATTTCATTGTGACTTATGTATCAAAACTTACTTCAACCAAGGAGATCCTGTTGGGTGGCGTTGCTGCGTTTTTCATCTTTAATGTCCAGGAATCATTGAAAGCAGATCAGAGTATTGTTCCGTATCATTTGAAGTCCGTTTTATTTCGGCAAATTTCAAATAATGGGATGTGTAGTACGGATTTTTATTTGTCTCAGGTCGCACGAGTTCGTTTTACTCATCGTAAACAAACTAATACTTTGAAGAAAAAATAACTGATTATAGCAAGCTTTAGTAAAAATACGATTATGAGACAGAATGTCATTCTACTACAGGTAGCACTGTTTATTTAACAGAGGGAGACGAGATACAGTCAGGATTAGCGTGATTAGTCTGCCTGTCCAAAGCGAACAGTCCTTGGTAAATAACACTCCGCCGCGCTTTTCCGACCAGTCTGCATTGTGATGTCGTAGGGCTGAGTCGGGACTGGCCCGCTTTCTCGGATTTCGGTCGGTTGCGTTACTCGGGACTGTGAGCGATGTAATTCTTTCCTTCTTTTAGACGGTGAAATTATCAGTGAAATTGTAAAATAGCAAGTGGTTATGATGGTCTCATCGTTCTATATTGCTGTTATAGCTTTCTCGACTTTTTAAAAAACATATTCAGCTTTTTATCTAGCAATGTTTAGGAAGTGAATAAAAGTGGTCTCGACGCTGTGCAGTGTAATTTTGATAACAGATACTGTGAGCAAAGATAGCAAAGGTTTGATTGCATTTCAGTAAGGAAAAGTTAAGGAGATTGAATTAGAATTGTGCGTTATACTGGAAAAAGTATACGAACATAAGTCAATCTGAAGAATCTTTTAAATTCGGTTATGGAACGGAAGAACGACATCTTTCTGACTGAAAAATAACGGAAGTTATTGTGTTGCTGTTTTGTTATAAAACGAAGATTAAAAGAACTTTTCAGATCGCGTGGTATATTCTTTCTTTATTTTACTCTACGTTTTAAGTAGCTATTGCTTTTAAAGTTAACCCAAACACTAATATTTGTATGTGTAGGCTACATGCGTGTATATGTATGTATGTCTAATAAAAGGAGCCCATAAAAACGCCAAAATATAGAGAGTAATTACTATATTTCAGAGACTGCTCTCTCTCTCTTCATCTACCTGAAGAGAGAGACAGCAGTCTCTGAAATATAGTATTTTCCCTCTATATGTTGGTGTTTTTGTGGGCTCTGTTGTAACAGAACATTTTTACCAGTCATTCATGTATATATGTACATATTTGTATGTATGCTGTATGGAAAGTGGGCGTGATTCGTGCATGAATGTTAGGATAGCTAGGTGCATTTAGCGTTTTTAGAAGGAATGTGGAAAAATAAAACAAACTTAAGGCGTATTAATAGGCATTCCAGCGTATTTATAGATGATGACGATGTGTGATGTGGTAATAATGACACATGTTACTTTAGGCTTTATTAATTTATTTAACCTGGTGATGAATTATAAAGTCGTGTCTCTTCATAAAATATTTATTGGGCAAAATATCACACATGTTACTGTAGGAATTATTAAGTTATTTAATTTGGCAATGAATTATAAAGTCGTGTCTCTTCATAAAATATTTATTGGGCAAAATATCACACGTTACTTAGGATTTATTAATTTATTTAACCTGGTGATGAATTATAGAGTCTTGTGTCTTTTTAAAATATATATTTATTGGGCAAAATATCTCGTTGCTTTGGATATGCCTACTTAAATAGCAGCTTTCAGGTTGAGTGAAGTCCAAAATTCCAGCCACTGTGAGAAAGAACAACAAGAGGCTTTTGTTAGTTTTGAAGTTCAGACTCAAACGCTTCGGAGGACCTCGAGTTCCAGGTGCGTCGACTCAGGAACAGAAATTGTCCGACATTATATTCCGTTGTTTGTCCATTTCAAGGTCGTGGTTGTTCCGTGCGCCATTTGTTTGATAATATAGGAATGTTGAGGTTATTGGAACAGAATTTCGAAAACGAGAGTTATTCTTGTTATGGTAACAATAGACTTTGAAGTGTTGTGCTTTTGCATTACATTGATAGAGATGATTTATAGATATATCCGTATGTATATATATATATATAATATATATATATATATATATATATATATATATATATATTATATATTAAGTCAGATGGCGGAATAGAGTTATGGGTTTACCATAAGGGTAATTACGGAAGATCCATATATATATATAAATAGATAAGGACATAGAGATGGGCTAGACATGTCTTACGACTAATATCTGGGAAAGTAGTACTTGATAATGGACGCCAGAAGAGTTACAAGACCCCAGTCTAACTTGGGTGAAAAATATGAGAAGGGAAAGCTGGAGATGAGAGGAGATAGTAAAAGACACAACACAGGAAAGACACCAATGGCGAGATTTCAGAGAAGCCTTTTGCGTCACACGGCATCGGAGGCGATGATGGTTAAAACTCCCCCAACCAAAATACCATCACAAAGCAGCCCAAAAAACGTGGTCTAGATGAAATCCGTCCATTTCCTGCTGTCAAGACATGATCATTGCATGGCGGATTTTTTTTTCTTTTTTTATGTTAGCTCACATTGTGATGGAGATTCAGCCCAGGTTTTTCTCCCACTAATATCGCAAAACCAGTTTTGACTGCCAAAGAAAAACGACAAAACAGCGACCATTGTTGAACTGTGAATTGCGCATTGGCGTTTCTCTCTCTCTCTCTCTCTCTCTCTCTCTCTCTCTCTATCTCTCTCTCTCTCTCTCCTGAATAAAATGAAGAATGTTCTAAATTCACTTACTTTTACTATTCTGTTTTTCTTTTGGAAATGAATGTAAAATATTTTTTCCTATGGTGTCTATGACCTGAATTTTTCTTTGAAGTCGGATATAGTTTGTTTATATTACCATTTATGCACATTCATTAATATACAGCAAAGAAAAAAAGTTCTGAAGTATACATGCCATAGAAAACACGATTGCATAAGAATGAAATTGTAATGATCGTAGATGCAGAAAAATGTTAAAACTGAATCACTTAATCGACGATAGAGGTCATTGAACAGACGTTGGAAGAAAAAGCAAATGGAAGGAAGGGTTCTTGGGAATCATCAGGCCAGAGAAATCATACCTGTGACTTTGGAGGCCGTTGGTACAGAGGCTATGAAGCTGCTCAGTGTTTCAAAGCACTGGTTGTATGGTTACCAGCCCGCAAAGGATTAGTGACTGCGATATTGAAATGGTCCAGTTACTACTCCCCACCAATATATATATATATATATATTATATATGTATATTTATTTATATATATATATATATATATATATATAGATATATATATATATATATATATATATATTAGTTTTCTTTATATTTTAACGAATGATTTGATATGACGTATATCCATTTCTGTTACCTTCTTCTTTTATACTTTTCTCTCTTTTTTTTCTCTTTTATTTCGTAGGGTATTTTACTTCCGCACTTTGAAAAGATTTTGACATTTTTTTGCCTGATTGTGTGTGTTCAGGTCCGTTGGCTGCGACAAGAAGCTGGTCGCATGCCCTGGTTCAACTGTCAAGAGGGTCATCCCTTCCTCTCTCTCTCTCTTCTCTTCTCTCTCTCTCTCTCACCTCTCTCTCTGCTCTCTCTCCTCTCTCTCTCTCTCTCTCTCGCCTAATTTCAGAATTTTGGTGGGCTGGGGTCCATAGGTTTAGAACCTATGACATGGGTGGGGTGGCTAGCCAAACTTGGAGGCTGTAAGCTACCCGAAAATTTTTTGGAAATTTATGCGCATTTTAAAGCCATACAAGAGCTGCACTGTGTTGTAAAGCTATGTGTACCACACCCACCCTCATTATTATTATTATTATTATTATTATTATTATTATTATTATTATTATTATTATTATTATTTCAAAGGCTACGGGGAGCGAACCAAGACTTGGGTGGCCATCAGTGTCTTGAGGGGGCAAGTGGCCCTCGGCTCCCCCCCCCCAAATGACGCCCCTGCTCCTCTCTCTCTACTCTCTCGCTCTCTCTCTATCTGCTCTTCTCACTATCTCACTCTTCTCTCACAGACGTAGAAAAAATGGCTCATCATTCTTACCTTCCGCTTGAGTTGTTGAATATGTTGAGATTAGTTTGAGTCTATGGCGTAAAAAAAGACTAGATACAAGATATTGATGCAAAGTGTAAACCGCACTTTTAAAGCGTTTACAAAGATAGAGTAAAATCTAGAAAGCACTAGATACTTGGAATGAAGGACCTTATTATCTAGTACAAGAGGGATGAAACTAGAGGACTTTCAGTTTTGGGGGGTGGGGGGCTGGAGTTGGGATTTGGGTGTGTAAAGTTACTTATATAGTGAGGAGAATCTAAGGGAAGCTGTATTTTTATCTTAAAAGAATATCGTTGAATCAGAATTGCGCATCGACTTTAACTGTAGAATTCCTCTTCTCCATTTTTATAGAATTTTTCAAGTGTCATGAAGCGTCGGATGTTTGATCATAAACGTTGGTATATTTATCAGTTTCGGTGTAAGTTTCATAATAATCATTGTCGTTAGTATCACAGTCATTCATAATAGTAATAGAGTAATATCTCTTCGTCGATATTATGATGAGGATACAACTAGAAAATACCGGAATCATGGTGGTGTTTTTCACGTCTAATAATCTTAGAGAGAGAGAGAGAGAGAGAGAGAGAGAGAGAGAGAGAGAGAGAGAGAGAGAGAGAGAGAAAACTATAGTAGATTCACATCACCCGTGCATCTAATGTCTAGGTCAGTCCCTTACGATGCTCCTGATTGGCTGTTGATAAGCCAATGACTGGGCTAGAAACACTCTCTCGAGAGAGAGAGTTCACATAGGCAGGATGTATGTTCCACCTCTCCTGAGGGATACGTCTTTCAGTAGAGGTGGAACATACATCCTGCCTGTGTGAACTCTCGAGAAAGACGGAGAGTTTCCAGCCCTGTGATTGGCTTATCAACAGCCAATCAGGGACGTCAAAGGAAGATTGCGAAATATGCTGTAGATGACGTCATCCAAACCCTTCACGAAATGAACGCTCTGTTTTCCCGGAAATTCTTTCCGAAAATGGAGACCACCGTCATTTTCATATTGTCTTGTGAATTATGTCAACAAGGGCAAACTGAAGAGCTGTCATTCTTCCGCATAGGTGTCCATTTCTGAGAGAATGACTCATTGTTTCGCATCGCTTTGACAAATTGTGTTAGAACGGCGAAGAGAATAAATAGTCTGTGCGTGAAGGTCATGAAATAATATCTCGTGAGATGATTTAACGAAAAGGATGCGAAAATCTTCTGCTGTTGGATAGGTAGTGTTGAAATCTATAATTGATGAATGAATCAATTCCGTACTTTAATCTGTTGTGCGTGTATGTTTGCGCATGCGCCTTGATAGGAGTGGCAGAAAGATTCGAGGTTATTGTTTAGCTATACATGAACAGTTTTGACAAAATCGTAGGTACATTAGAAAATGAAAGTTACTGTGAACACTGAATGAAACCAATTTAAAGTGTTCTGTAGTTCTCTCATGTCCCTCTCTTAGTGAGTCTAAATAGTTGGGTTAGGTTCCGTATTCGGAATATGGATTTTATCCATTTATTTGTTGTTAAAACCAGTGTGCATTCAGAGACCGAAAACTCATGCTGCTTGTGAAAGAAAGTGTAGTGATCCATCCTTTTTTCATGAATGAACGGGTAAATACAAGATTATTATTACGGTATCAGTCAGTTGTGTTAATGGAGGTTTTCGGTCTTAGATTTCTTTTTGTGATTTAGAAAATGATACATATATTCAAAATAACAGTCTTCCAAAATCAACTGTAAGTAGTGATATTGTTTTACGAACATCAAAGCTTCTCTTGCCCTTGCTTTGGATTTTTATTATTATTATTATTAGATCCCTCCTTAGGTGTAGATTTCACTCAGCCACTGACTAACGTTGGATGAAACTTGCGAGAATTCATGTTGATTGATGCTCAAGACATGCCTTCTACTTTAGTTTTGTACCAACTAGTGTGTGTGTTTATTTTTCCCTCGTAACACGTAAAACAATTACCGATAGATACTAATGCAATTTCGTGGAGCTTTTTACTACGTTGCCGTTGGCGGAATTATACTTTCCGTCCCGCCACGTTCATTCAGTCTTCAGCAAACGTTTCCTCATGCCCGAGGGGTGAGACGAAGGTGAGAAGGAAGCGTCCTGAGAGGCAGATGGCGAGAACAGGTGTTCCGCCAAATGAAATGATACGCATAACGGAATATGATCCTGGCGGCCAAATTGCGTATCCTGCTGCTGCTTGCCGGGTACGGACGAAGGAAGGTGTCGGTGATTTGAAGCCGAGAGGAACGGAAGGCGTTCAACTTCGCCTGTTTGTCCACGGACTCTCCCTCCCTCCCTCCCTCCCATCCCACGATCCCATCACCCTCCCGGTTCTTTCTCGTTGCAGACGTCTTCCCCCCCCCCCCCCTCCTCCATCCCCCTACCTTTCCAACTTGTTCCGCGGTGACCTGAGGTCAATTAACAGAATCATAAATTGAATCATGTTTCTTGCATAAACATGTTCATATAGATTAAATATTCAAATGACATAACTTACGGGATTAGTTGCAAATTATGCATTTTATATATTATATATATATATATATATATATATATAATATAATATCTATATATAACATGCATTAATAAAACTTGTTAACAAATACTAGTTTGTATATAGATGAGTATACATATGTATAGCATCTTTTTAAACACATTGATTTGACTGCACGCAAGTGTGTGCTGTTCTCTTGAAGTAAAGCACCTCATGATTGCTTGGACGTTACCAAAAGTGAATGTAGTTTTACGACAATCCTTTTTGAGCCTTATTGTCTTCTCCCATAGAATATCGGAAACATTATTTAGCATGAATGACCTCACTGATGTATCGATATACAGATCAATACTGTTACATTTTTGTTCTTGGGTTTTACTTGGATTTTTTTTCTAATATTTTCATAATCATGAAGCGCTGAAAATCCATCATTTTATCGGAGGTTAACTAGGGATTAAAAGTTTAAAGCAGAACGCTGCTGAGAGAGAAGAGAGAGAGAGAGAGAGAGAGAGAGAGAGAGAGAGAGAGAGAGTGCACCACATTGAAGGGAATCAC
Organism: Macrobrachium nipponense; assembly: GCF_015104395.2. Lineage (NCBI taxonomy): Eukaryota > Metazoa > Arthropoda > Malacostraca > Decapoda > Palaemonidae > Macrobrachium > Macrobrachium nipponense. The sequence goes on along the minus strand of NC_061102.1, from coordinate 33,670,162 downwards.
TCGTCATGACTGAGAGTATAATAATAAAGAAGTATGCCAGAGCGTGAAGGAGAGGAAACAACATGGCTGCTGCAGCCAGCGACCGAGTCGAGAGTGAATCCACCGTTATCTCAGCCGAGTCAGCCCTCCAGACCATCCACAGACCGTGGGTGGGTGGGTGGGTGAGGGGAGGATGCATGGCTTGGTGAAGGTGGACGCAAGTTGGATTTGTCTCTGTAGGCTCACGTCTCTCTCTCTCTCTCTCTCTCTCTCTCTCTCTCTCTCTCTCAGGAGCAAGTTTTTAGCCTCCTGAATGTGACCTGTTGTATGTTTCAAGATTATTGCTCAGGTCTCCGTATGTGTGCGTCTTCTTGAGCGTTCTTGGCTTGTATGTGATCCAAGGAAGTTATGTATGTGGGTTGTACACATCCACTTTACTCTAGCATATATGTTGTAACATTTTTCACCGCTACTTATTGGTCCTTCAGAAGATGTCTTGTATACAAGGTCGAAACCTGTCAGGATTGACTTCATTTTCACGGTGGTTCATATTCATAGTCCTATATTGATGATATCTCTACCTGGTCAAAAAGGTTAATCTCTCTCTCTCTCTCTCTCTCTCTCTCTCTCTCTCTCTCTCTCTCTCTCTCTGCACTCAAATGTGTGTGCGCGCGTTCGTGCATGCGTGCGTGAATGGATGTCCCTTAGCATTATACGAAGTGAATCGAAAGTCAAAATTTAACTGGTCATTCGTAAACCGATAATCGACGTTGCGCCAGAACGCCTCTCGAAGCCGCCATTCGCTAATGAGCAGTCCCATGCAGTGGTTTCTCAGACGTAAGAGGAAACGACCACAATGAGAGAAATTTCCATCCTACCTGGGGACGGACAGCCTTCCCCCTCCCCTTTCCCTCCTCCCTTCTTGATAGCATTGCCAGGCTCTTGAATGTATGTGCTGCGACCGATCAGTCTTCCTGTGCAGACCAATAGTCTCTCCCTTCGATGCTCGCTTTCCCTCTGTTTCGGTGTCCCTTTAAAAAATATGTTATTATACTATACTTCTCGTTTTTGTTAACTATTGATATTGTTGTAACCAAGTGTAGAATTAATTATTTGTATACGGGTTTCCAATTTGTTTTACTGTATTCTCAAGATTTTGTTCGATTTAATCCAGTGCAGTTTGAAAATTGTAAAGACTGGCTTAAATTATACTGGGCATGGATTTGGCACCTTTGTCATAAATGCACCGCGATGTCTGGAATTAGCAAACGCCGTTTTATGAGATTCGCATTAATGAGAGTGAAACGGTAGACAATCGCAAGGCTGGAAACTCTCGGTCTCTCTCGAGAGTTCACATGAGTAGGATCTATGTTCCGCCTCTCCTGTGGGATACGTTTGAAAGACGTATCCCTCAGAAGAGGTGGAACATACATCTTGCCTATATGAACACTCTCGAGAGACAGTTTCCAGCCTTGCGATTGGCTTATCAACAGCCAATCAGGAGCGTCGTAAGGGACGGGCCTAGACATCAAATGCACGGTTGACGTGAATCTGCTGTTTCACTCTCATTAATGCGAATCTCATAAAACGGCGTTTGCTAATTCCAGACATCGCGCAGCATTTATGACAAATGTGCCAAATCCAAGCCCTGTAGAATTTAAGCCAGTACACTAAACAGTTTACTTGTGCATACATGCATAACAGAAATACAATATGATTCAAGTTAAGCAAATTAACCAAAAACCTACTGGTCATTGTATTTTCATGATAAGACTTAAATGTTGATATTATGTAACACAACGTTAGATAATAAGAAAATAGAAAGACTTATTTTTATAGTTGAATCAGTGCGAACATTTACAGGTAGAATTTCATTTCTAAGAGAATTTCTCAGTGTTTCAGGTTTTGAATGATATAGCAGTGATAGATTATATATATATATATATATATATATATATATATATATATATATATATAATATATATTGCAGAAATTTTAACATGTACATTACATACATTGCTCATTTATACAAACAAGACTGCGCGCGCGCGCGCACACACACACACACATATATACGCATTGCACACACATCTATATAATATAATATATACAGACATACACATACACATACAACATTATTTGACAAGAGCCTACGTATTTCCGCTGCTAAATGGTAAGTAACGAGCGGAACCAATCCTGTTTCGTGTACCGATTTGAAATGGGCCTTAATCTTGCCTCAGTAAATTCAGGGCACGTCTCCTCCTCCCGTGAACAATAGGGGCTCAGTTACACTTGGTGTTTTGGGCTTCCTTTCTCTCCTCCAGGTCTTCATGGACTCCTCTGACACGTCATAGGTCTGGTATCTAGAGGGAGGACAGGTGGGAATGATCATAGTGCCAAGGTTTTCTGAAGTCTTCTTTTTTACGTCATTTTAGCGTAAAACTGTCAGGAGAGAACTGCAATATTTTCATCTGGTTTTGGGTTGAATTCGTGAATAGCCTTTTACTTAATGAGGGCGATATGATAATGTTGCCTTCATAGTAATAAATTAAATTGCATAGGATTTAGATTAAGGGGTAACTTCGAATGAGTCCACATTTGTCATCAGATTCGTTGAAAACATTGGTTCTAGTCTTAAATATCTTACTTCGATAATATTGAAGTGTGGTTAGGTTACCCTGTTAATTAAACAAATTTTCAAATGCATAACAGGGTGATTCATGAGAATTCGATCAAAAGTCTAAACTTAGCATTGAGAAATTCCTGTTGCGTTTGAAAACTCACGGAGAAGTAATATATAAGCTATATTTGTTCATATCTTCTAATCTTTTGGTTTTCGTGTTCTTGGGACACATCTCTTCTGAAATTCACACATTTCGTGATTACACGTTTTCACTTTAGAAAGTGAATCTGGATTAAAAAAAAAAAAAAGATAGTCAATGAAAGTCCTGTCAACATCAGCCACAAAAATTTATTACGAACAAGTTCCAGGTCTTTTTACACACGATTGCAAGTAAGTTTCGGATAAGAGCTTAGGCACATTTTGAAAAAATAGATTTATTTTTACGCCCCAGTAAGTGTTAAACGACTTGAAAGGATAAATTAACTTAATGTTACCGAAAATAAAAGTAATCGAGATTGATTGTTTCGAATAGACAGTTGCGTATATTTAAAAATTGATATAAGGTACGATTTTTGTTAGCTGCTAGCTTTTATGCTGACTTTTATGTCAGGGTGATGTTTTATGCATTGATTTCGAATACTATTTCGAGACACAATAGTCTAAATTCCCATTGAAGATTGATAAGAGTTGTTTACAAAGGACGAAGATAATTCCTGTGGTATTCGATTATTGATCTACGCATTTGTCAGAATATTATAGAGAGAGAAAGAGATAACTTCAGCGCTAATAACACCTGTTATGTGTAAGGGTTAAAAGACAGATTATAGATTATAATAATCGTAGATAGTTTTCCCCCCATTGGAATTATTCAGAATATAATTTTGTGAGATAATTATGATAAAAAGGCATAAATAGCACTCTTTATATCGTAATTGAAGTGAGTTCATAGACCGATAACATGCCAGTAAAATGTTGGGTTTTGAAGATAGAATTATTGAACATTTTGGGGATGTGTAAAACAAGGTACGTAATTGGTTTTGGATTTACTGGGTTATGTTTCTACAGTAATATTTTAGCTCCACGAATGTGGAAACCAGCGATATATTTCAAGTATTGAATTATAATGGTATTTATAATCTAGTTTTAGATACGTCGACAACAGAATGCTAAAGCAATGAAAAAATGATCTCGTCAGGTCGTCAGGTGTTCCCTAATGTTACCTCATCTACCCACAGCTGGGCCAGTGATTTGTTTTTCTTTTTTCTTGCGGCCACATTACCTTCGACGCGTAACCACCTACCTCCGGGAGTTACTCATGTAACTGCTAATCTGAAGCTTCTGCTAGGAAAAGGGAGAAGCCAGTTTAGGATGTTATTGTTGTCGTTTTCTCTCACAAAAGCTGTTATTAACTAGAGAAAGGCTGGTGACGTCATCACTTCTCTGTAAGAGATCGAATTCGGGTAATTTTTGCTTGCAGATTCCCGTTTCAAGTTGGATGGTTTTCAATGCTTCAGTTTCTTTGTTTGGCTTTTCGGTATTTCCTCTTTGTACTCTCGACTGATTTTGCCTTTAGGCAGTCTTGTAATTGATTCCATATGTTTAGCTTTAGTACAAAACTCATGATGAAGTTGCCACTGTAGATAACCTTGTAATTCGTTATGTTGCCATTAAGATAGTCCTTCTTACATGCGGGTATGTATTTATGTATGGTAATATATTTGTTTGTCATTGGTTTGTAACATTCAGCCTATGCACCACCGTAGGTACAGTACCTCCATTGGCCTTCCCCTTTTGTATAGCATTGTGTACATGAACACAAACTGCTGCTGTCTCTATTGCGAATAACGCGGCTTTCTCAACGAAATCTCCAGTGCGCATCTGAGAAACAAGACCTCCTGCGGCCATACGCGACCTGTAAAGTGCTCGAAGCGTTGAACTGGGCATCATATTTCTTCTGGAAGCCCTTCGGAACCATTTAAACAAGACCCCAAACATAATTATAGCGGATAATAACGCTTAAGGTGTTTATTCGTTAACGAACAAAGTCTCTCTCTCTCTCTCTCTCTCTCTCTCTCTCTCTCTCTCTCTCTCTCTCTCTCTCTCTCTCTCTCGCTCTCTTTCTCTCCCTCTTCTCGTCTGCTCTCCTCTCTCTCTCTCTCATACGCTTTGGGGTTTTCCTCCGTTAGTAGATTGTCATCTCAGTGAGTTGTAACGATTGCATGAACGTTTTTACCTAGAATATCGCTTCAGAAGCCTCATGTAGTACTACATGGAAGAGTGCCTCCACTTCGTTGATTGCCACAAGAATTAAACTGTCTTTTTATATATATTTGCGGAGATTGTTTATGCTTGATAGTGCTTGCAACTGTGCAAGCAAGCACAGCTATCTGATCTGGACGGAGACTGCTTGCTGCCGTAGACATACTGGACTACAGAAAGCTAACGGGGTTTGAGTAACTGTTTCGATCCACTTTTTGCTTTAGAGGAACCTTTGAGAGAACTTTTTCGACCCATTTGCCATCCAATAGATCGAGATTAGTTTCTACTTCAGGTGCAGTGGTAACTGTTCGTCTCCTCAACTGTCCTGATCCTGACGTGATTTGTTTTTGATGTACAGTTCCCAGTGTGCAAGAGGTAAATTGGACGAAATCAAAGGTCATTGCAATTCTGAGATCATTCCTGAATTCAGCTTCGGATAAGCTATGCAGGGCAGTTATTGATGATATTGAACGAAATCGTAGTGCTCATTGGAAGTACCAAAATGTATCAAGAGACTTTTTGAAAAGTTCTAATTAAATGAAAGCATACGACACTTGGAGTACTTATTTGCTAGACTAGTCTTAGTAAAATTTCCTCTTCAGTAACGGAACTTGTTTACACAAAAGAGGCTTTTACTTGCAAGAAACCTTGTAGCTCGCACTCCATTCGAAAAACCAAGGGAGCGCCAAATAGAAGGCTCATTATGCAAATAAATGTTAGCCAGTTATTTTCGTTACTTCGCGGTTATGGTTTGCAGGCTTAAGAAAACTCTTCCGATTTCTGGAGAATGTTTTGAGGGCACCACACCTGTTTATAAATTACTGTTGGATCTGTTTTGTGGGTCTCGGCTGGTGTTTTCTGACTAAAAAGAAGTAAGTTCGAAATTGAAATTAAAAAAATACAGAACCAAATATTGTTGTATGCTTTCTGTACCCTTTATTTTTAGCGTGCATTGAATGTAAAGTAGGCCACTTGTAACATTTAGTCCATGAAATAATGGAGCGTCCTTCATGGGGCTATATACCACGTCACCCGGTGTTATTGAATGGGGTTTTTATCTGCCGAAAGGTCAACGCGATGTAACAGAACTGGCGAAAAAATAAGTTTGGCTGACTGCAGGAATTCGACATACGTATTTTATCTCGTTCAGCAGATGTGAAGGAATAGATCTGTTTGTGAATATAATATGATATCTAATCTATTTATTTATATTTATATATATATTGTGTGTAATGATCGAAAGAGAAAGCAGCAAAATCCATAAGTATAATCATAGTTTCTGGGAAAGAGAACCGAGAGTTGATAATTACCTCGTCTCTAGACATAACGTATCGTAGAAATGCTTTGTTTGGAGATGAGCTGTATGGCTAAGCACACAAAATCTTCCCCGCATTGCACCTGCACCAGGGATCACGGTTCGAACCAGCTGCTCTGTGGAAACCCACGTTGTGTAAACGTCAGTTTTGTTTGTTGTTCATTTGCATGCTCGGAATTTCCTGCTAGCGTTATTTTTTGTATCTTCTCTCTGTGTATTTTGTTTCTCAATATCGTTTAAGAATATCCCGCTACTTGTAATGGGAGGGAGCGAATAAAGTGGAAGGGTGCCAGTGAGACCCAGATGATACAAATCCAGGATTTCATTTGCAGAAAGAACAGATGGAAAATTAAGTAGAATTAATCTACAAAGGGGGTCACAGTTAAAATAGTTAATGTAGATGATTAATAAAAGTTATAACTAGGGCTGCTGAAATTCAAAAGTTTCGGAATGATCAACGCTGACAGAATTCTTAGGAGTTACAGGCTGAAAATGTATTTAATTGCATTACTCAAGGACTGAGATGACCTCCCCCCGCGCAAACAAAAGACGGAAGACGTAGATACAGCAAGAAATTGAAACTGTGGTTTTGGTAATCTATCAATTTCCGTACTGTCTGTGGGCCTGATGTTCTTTATCGGATTTATTTCTTTGCCTTTGCCTTATCCGACACGTAATCACAGTAACGGTGAGTCTGGAAACCTTGTAAACTAAATCTCAAGAATCAACGCAGCATTCTTTGTATGTTAAGGCCGATTGGTTGCCAACCGTGTGCCCTTTTCAGAGCCAAGGACTTGACAAAAAAAAAAAAAAGATAATGGCAATAGGAAAATCGACAGTGAGGAAAATAACTAAGGTTACCACCAAACTTCGGGTAGACTTTAAAAGAAATGGAGTTAGATCATTGTTGCGAATGTTCATTTGCCGTTTACTCGACAGTGTTATGGCATAAAAAAGTAAAATTAAATGCACTTATGGATATTTGTCAAATTATGTATAAACATTAATAAAAACACTCGGTTATGGGAATTTAAGAATGTATCTCTTTCAACTACGAGTGCGCCAACGAGGATTTTTCCATTGTACATTTTTCGGTGAAGATTTTGCGAATATTAACTTTGAACTGGTACCCTTCAAAAGTTCCATTATCTGTTTTTTCGCAGTTTGCTGCAATTGAATGCTACTAGTACTTCGTTATGAGATGAGCTATGTGTTTAACGCGTAACGTGCATGCTATCGTGTATGTGTGTGTGTTTGTGTATTAGTATGTCTGTAAACACGTGCATATGTGAAAAACGTTGTAAGTATAATTGGCAAATTATAAACTTATCCGAAGATGATTACAGTGTATGTTTTACTCCATTGCGAAGCGAACCCATCCCTGTTGATGCTGTCTGTGTCCGATGGTGCGGCATACTTGTGGTTTTCGTGTTTGTCTGTTCGTCCTTAAAGCTGGGAATTGCACCTGTCACCTTTCTTTGGGTCGTCAGAATGTAAACTGTTCACCAGGTGACTGGTTTAGTCTATACACCGCCCACATTCGACTTTTGTTTGTTAGGGAAGTGTGTTATTTCTTGCTTGAACTATTGTCAGTTTGAGTGCGAGAGAAATGACTTTTCACCTGTACTTGCACCAACAATTACTTGTTCAGTTTTTTGCTATCCCTGAACTAAATATTTGTCATCGTTTTGGTACGTTCAGTGAAATGCAGTGAACCATTTTAGTAAAAATATAAAACATTTGTTAAAATATCGACGAATTTAAGCGAAAGTGACAATGAAATAACAGGCTAAGATGTGGTTACGCCACTCGTGAATAGTGAAGTGACATAAGGTAGAAATAAAGTGCATTCATTTGGAAAGAGCCAACTAATCGTAACAGAGTGATGGTGCGAACGGGACCGAGCAACTTCGAGAACGCGAGGGCGGTGGAACGCGCCCGAGCCGCCTATCATAGAATGATGAGGAACGAAATGGCCAGAGGTAAGGTCACCCACCGTTGTGCTCGACTGCTCGATTTACTTGTTCTTATGGATTTAGTGCAGAGCAAGTTCTTCGGGGAATGTAATTCATAACGCTAATGACCTTGCAATCGAAGCACGGTGGGGAATGTCTGTTGTGTGTTGTGGGGGTTATTTTTTCTCCAATCCCAGCAAAAATACTTAACATGCATCCAGATAAGGGCTAAAAGGGATGAAAATTCATGATACTTTAAGCATGTTTAAATTTTACATAGCACATTATTATTTCTAAAAAAAAAGTACGGATTTAAAAAAAAAATCATCCTTCATATCTTGTAGTGAGATTTTAAAAGATTAATTGTTTTCCTAAATTAAATATTTTTTTTCAGATTGAGGCGGTTTACGGTAATTCAGTGCCAAGGTCAACTTACATCCTTTTATTTTCATAGGTACCCTTGATCCAATTGCTTACTCATTTGTTCTGGGTTTTAGCCATATGTTGTTGTAAATTTTGTCGTGTGGAAGCTTTCTGGTAAAAAAAAACACAAAAAAAAACAAAGCAGATTTAAGTTTATTAATATGCGCGACGGCACTTTCACTTTGTTCTTTTTGTATGGTTTTATGTACAGCCATCCACAGGGATGAAGTGGGGTAGTGCCTTCGGTGCACCTCATGCAGTGCACTGTAAGCATTACTTAAGGTTCTTTGCAACGTTCCTTCGGCCCCTAGCGGCAACCCCTTTCATTCCTTATTCTGTACCTTTGTTCTTATTCTCTTTCTTCCATCTCACTTTCCACCCTCTCCTGACAATGGTTTCACTGTGCAACTGCGAGGGTTTCCTCCTGTTACACCTTTAAAATCTTTCTGCTATCAATTTCCCTTTCAGCGGTGAATGACCTCATAGGTCCTAGCGCTTGGCCGTAGGTCAAAATTCTATATTCAATTCCACTCCATTCCACAGGGATGAGTCGTTCTCTGGCGGGCCCTTGTACATTTTCAAAATGAGGTGCTACTTATATTTTATATTATTGTATTGTAGTGTTTTCTCGTCGGTATCGTAACTCCTGCAGAATAGGAGAGTCTTTAGTTCTCTTTTAAATTTGCTTTCTTCTTGTATGATCTTCACTTCAGTTATGAGATAATGTTTCTATGATAGTTTGATCTTGGATTTAATTTCTACAGTATTTTCCTCTTTTTCCTTCTTCCTCTTTGTACTCATTTTGATCATCGCACGACCACTACAATCACAGCAGTAGCAGTTTCATCATGGATATTTGACCAACTAATCAGCTTATTGTCCTGGCATACGGAGGTATAGATTTTTCTAGCTTTATAATATAAAGGGAATCGAATTCTCGACAGCAGGGCTTAAGAATGCCTCCCCGAATGTAACCTCGACATTTTCACATGTCTGTCACTCGTCAAAATCATTTGTGGAATTTCTACGGTCGGAGAAATTTTCTAAATCTGCAAATTTTGCTCTTTTCGGTTTCATCCCGTGTTTACAGTAACAGTTTTCTCCGTGAATATATAGAAAGCTGGAGGATCTCCTCCAGCAATATGGTGTCGGAAGATGTTGGTATATCTCTCGTAACTGCGCTCTATTTCCACGCTTTCCGTCCTTCGCTTTGCTACCGGCCGTTTCTCTCTTGTCTTGGTGGGGAAACCGTCAGAAGCCGATGTTTAACTTGGCCGCTTTTAACTCTCGACTTTTACGCTGGGGTGACTTATGGGGGTGAAAAGGGCGGAAAATGACTGGCAGGAAAGGTCCCCTAAACTTTATGGTGCTAAATATGAGTTTCGGAGCTCTGTTGTTTTCTTGGCCGGAGACAGATGTTGAATTTAAAAGATGTGCTTCGTGTAAATTTTGTTGATTCTTATAAATGCTATGTTTATGTAGGAATTACATATCAAAATATCAGTGACGGTATGGCAAGCATGATGGATTAAATTTTTTTTTATTAAAGATATGATTTGTCATCAGTATGACATCAATAATATTGTTTTTTTTTTCATCTTCAGTTAATTAAGTTAGTTACTAAGTTATTAGTTCACATTATAATATTGGCCCTCGGAAGACTTCGGTGTTTGGAAGGTCGTTGTCAATAGCCAGGACGAATCCTGATCAATAGCAGGCCAGTGGCAGGGCTATTTCGATCGCTTGAACGTGGAGTAGATTTTTAGTGTTTTAAGAGCCCAAAACAGTTGGGGGAAGGAGTGACCCATTTTGTAAGTTTTCGTTCAGTGATATTCCGTCATTTGATTCTTGTTGATATCATTGACTCCAGAGATTGGCGAGTTTAAGATTTATGTGAACGGAAAAGGTAATTTTCTTTTATTTATAAATTTCCTCTCTGAACTTGGTGTCATTGCGGGCTGAACTTTTTAAAAAATTTTCTCTAACTTACAGATACTCACTTGGCCTTTGAGGAAAAGCTTGAATAAAATATATGGATGAAATCTCCATTAGAAAGTTTGCATCGGGGGAGATTTAGGAATGTGCCCTAGCAGTGACGCTCAGCTGTGTGCGCAAGAGTAGTCGCCTTGGATTGCTATATATATATGGAATTGAAGTCTCCAAAAAATAATTATGGTTTTTCATCGTCATAAATGCGTCCCTTGGATTATTTTTAGATTGTCTTTCGCTTTTGCGCTATTCAATTGTCACCAAAGAGATTGGTAATAGATTAAAGTGTTTTTTTCAGTTTGTATCGGTATAATGTATTCATCTGTGGTTTTGTTCCTCTTTGGAATGTTGAAGTTCAGGTCTTATTTATGAAGCATCATTATAGAAACGAATTCTGCTTTGTGGAGCAACAAGCTCCCACAGATTACTATTTGTATAGAATAGAAATCTCCAAGAAATACTTGTGGTTTTCTATCGTTTTTTTATTTTTTATTTTTTCTATTTTGGACATTTAATTGTCACCGGAGAGACTGGAACTAAGATCAAAAAGTGTAATATGAGTTTTTCTCCTTATAATTATTTCGTGGTTTTGTTTCTCTTTGAAATAATGATGTTGTTCAAGGTCTTACTTATTAATCGTCACTATAGAAGCAAATTCTGCTGTATGGAGGTTGGCATTTTTTCACGTTTTGACCTTTTTAGGTTGTTTTCAGTATCTGATGTTTTGGTCGATTTTTTACACTTTAATCTTATCCGCACTGCGTTGGTCAGCCCGTATGAGAGAGAGAGAGAGAGAGAGAGAGAGAGAGAGAGAGAGAGAGAGAGAGAGCTTATTTGCTTTCTCAACTTTTGGAACCTGAGGAGATTACAACAGGAAATTTTGTCACAATTCACGTGATGTACGTGATTTAGCTTTTCTCTGGTATTATAGCAATATTTTACCTTAGAAATAGTGCTAAAGGAACCTATTTCACGGAGCGACACAGGCTGAGCCCAGAAATAAAGTTTTTTAAACATCGTTACCCTCCGGAGATGTCTTTTGCTGTATCTTTTAGACAACCAACGAGGACATTTTGTGTTCATAAGTCGTCTCCCGTCTTGATGACTTGACGACACTGGAATATCTCCTTTATAACTAGAGAAAGCTCTCGGTGACATTTTGAGTGTATGTCACCAAGAACTTTGCCGAGAAATCATGACGGGGATTGTTACCATTGTCATCGGCATTTGTACCCCCCCCCCCCCCCCTATTTTTTTTTAAGTTGTAGAAGGCTAAGTGTGTCACGATATGATGAATCTTGTAGTAGTTTGTTCATATCACCACATGCGCTCTCTCTCTCTCTCTCTCTCTCTCTCTCTCTCTCTCTCTCTCATCGCCTCTCTCTCCTCTCTCTCTCTCCCTCTCTCTCTATCTCTCCTCCTCCCCCTCTCTCTCTCTCTCTCTCTCTCTCTCTCTCTCTCTCTCTCAAAATTGCTGTTATTAAACACAGGGGTATCGGAATGATAGCGAGACCTCGCTACCTGATTGCCTTCTAGACCTTGGAGAGGAAGTTACGTCTGGTTATGGAAGGTCGTTCGTTCATCACGGACCGAAGGTGGGGGAGGGGGAACTGAAATTGCTGCTTCCCCGTCCTTGGCAATCCTGTGATTCCTATCTGTAGATTTGTCGGAGCGCTTGGCGATTTTCTTTTATTATTGCTTTACTGCCGATGGACATCTAGAATCAAAGCGCAGTGATTTGTTTGTTTGTTTGTATTGTGTTTTTACGTTGCATGGAACCAGTGGTTATTCAGCAACGACCAACGGCATTACGTGACTTCCGAACAACGTCGAGAGTGAACTCCTATCACCAGAAATACACAACTCTCACCCCCTCAATGAAATGGTCGAGAATCGAACTCGCGGCCACTGAGGTGGCAGGCCAAAGTCCATACCGATCACGCCACAGAGGGGCTAGCACAGTGGTTGTTAAGTTCATCTGTATTTCTTCTTTAGGACTTCTCTACACCAGCACTTCTATCTTATCGTCTCTCTCTCTCTCTCTCTCTCTCTCTCTCTCTCTCTCTCTCTCTCTCTCTCTCTCTCTCTGATTTTATTGACAAAAGTACCTGCACTCATCACAAGAACTATAGATTTTATTTTACTTTGGGCCGCTTATAGCTAAAAGCATATCTTGGTTTTGTCTGTTGAGATATTCAAAACTCTAATGCAGGAACAGTTCCACCTTAATCTTCGATTTCCGCTTCTTTGTGCTTATGTACGGAATTTTTTTGTCCTTGAATGTAACTTAGAGAGAGAGAGAGAGAGAGAGAGAGAGAGAGAGAGAGAGAGAGAGAGAGAGAGAGAGAGAGAGAGAGAGAGAGAGCGTTTTTCATATCAAGCGGAAAGCTGTTTTAATTGTGTTTACTCGCTATGTATACTTAATAGTATCTGGAGTTGGAAATTATTCCAACAACCTTTGTCTGTCTTATGTATGTAAGAGTGTGCGCGTTGGCAGGATGCCTCAAGAACCAATGGAGGGATTTTAGAGAAACTTGGCAGCCATATTCAATAGGTGACTACCTTGAGTTATTCAGCTTTGGGGAGAAATAACTCATACTTGACAACTGGTTGTCATACAAAACCACCTCGTCCATTATGAAGGATGGAGGACTTTGGTGTTTAAGTACTTCAAAGGCAGCCGAATATTGACAAGTCATATATAACTGAAGGATAGTGAAGGTTGTTACAGTTAAGGTTTTTATATTTATGAGTAACTTATACATGAGCAGCATTCAGGGAATGTATATGGATCCTGGGTATATAATAAATATTTTGGAGTGCACAATGTGACCGGAAGATCTGTGCCCAAAGTTAAGCTTCGTACTTATGCTAGGGACGTTACGGAGGTGGTGGAGATATGCTGGCCACCTAGTGCTTTTACTCTAAAACGAATCTCCGTATTTTCAATTTTAGTGAAGACAAAGTATTTAGTAGTTGTCGGCCAGTCAAGTATCAAGTGTTAGGGATTTTATTTTGATAGCTTCAAGTTTTCTGTGAGATATGCTGATTTGCGGGTTTTCCTTCGTCCTTTTAAGTGTGTTTTATTTTTCTTTATTATTTTCTTTTTTCGTATATGGGCAAGAAGAAAGATGACAGAACAGTAGGAATTTGAATTGCGATTCCAATTTGTGTATCATTTCAGACACCTGTTTATTTTCATGGAATTCCTCTTGGTTGTAATGTTAAACTACCCTCACAAATTTACTGAATTATGTGTGTGTTTTTGAATACGTAACTCCGCCTCCCATACATCGAGAATCAAATGTATTTGAAGCGAGGTTTAAATGTATGATGATAAACATGCATTCTCGTTCAGTAATTTGTTCTGGAAAAAAACGCGCTTTGATAGCAGCGAATGTTTTTTTTTTTTTTCCTTTGTTGACAAGGTGGTATTGATTGGCTTGTGACAACTTCATTGATGAATGTGGAAACATTTAGTAAGTAATTTCTGGTGAATTGATGTCTTGGTTAGTATGAAACTAGATCAGATACGAAATGCAGATCTGGAGACAACAGCGGCAATTGTGCATTCTTTAGGTCACCTCTCCTATGGCAATGTTAATTCTCTTACTTATTAACTTGATGTTCTTGTTAGGAATTTATCCACATTCTTAGTCCCTCTTATTACATAATTGTAAGTTTGTCAATCCAAAGTTAATTTCACGCCATTTTTATTTTCTTCTTATTCAGCTGACAGCGAGGTGAGAGGGGAGGCCAGAGGACCCAGGTCGGAGAGGTCGAGCGTGAGCCACAACGACGATGTGTCGTCGACGAGCAGCGAGAAGTACGAGAGGGACGTGGCCATCCTCAACTCCTGCTTCGACGACATCGAGAGGTTCATCGCCAGACTCCAGCACACCGCTGCCGCCACGCGAGAGCTGGAAAGGCGCCGCAGGTAACGTTTCCCCCTCTGGTTTGTTCACTCCACGGCCCACTAAGTGGAGTCCTGACTCCTGATTCGCTCCTGCCGACGATTCATGGGATTCTATTTTTCTTTTTTTAAGAACCACTCCAATTTTTGCCTTTAATTGTTTGCACGATACGTATTTATCAGGCTTAGATTGCGAAAGTTTAGTCCTCTCTCTCTATTTCTCTGTAGGAATAGAAATAGGACATCTAAAATAGACTACTTGAGGAACAAATATAAAATAATGTAACACACTTGCTTTTTTGAGATGGCAGAAGGTTGTTTGCATTGCATTTGCATCATAGTGTGGTAAGTGAGCACCAGCTAAATAGGGAGAATAGGAAGCTCTTGATTCCAATATCAAAACTTGGGCTATTTGAGGAAATGAACCTCGATTTTTGTTGTTGATAAGGAGGGGAGCTGAAACTAAAAGTTGAAGAAAAAAATCTTTGAAAATGAAGAATAATTTAACAGCAACAAATAAAAGTGCATGGAACAAAACTTAGTCTTTATTTTTGAAGTCGAGTAGTAGTTCAGAAAAGAAACATTTAGTGGGAGAAGTAGTGTTTGTATGTAGTTTGAAAATGGACACGTAAGAAGTAGTAGGTGGTGCATTAGTTTTGAAGAGATTCCAACTTGATTACATTTTCTGATTTGTTCCAGGTCTCGTAAGTCCAAGAAGAAAGACATCGGTGATGGTCTTCTGTCCATGCGTGCCAAGCCTCCACCAGAGAGGGAGTTTGTTGATATCTTCCAGAAGTTCAAACTGTCTTTTAACTTATTGGTAAGATGATTATTTATTTTAACCACGGGTGTTTGTGAGTGCATACTGCAAACATTTTTCCAGTCACATTAAAGTAGCATGAAGATGTCATTAAAGTTTAATTAAAACTGAATAATTAGAGTATGTATGTTAATCTTGTTTTTACTTTATCCATTTCCTTCAGGCTAAGTTAAAAGCTCATATTCATGACCCCAATGCCCCAGAGTTGGTCCATTTCTTGTTCACTCCATTGGCTCTCATTGTGGATGCCTCCAGGGACTCCAATTATGGACCAAATCTACCCAGTAAGGTAAGTTCAAGTAATCATTGTTTCAGTAGTAATTGTAACGCTAATACTAGTACGTAGTGGCTGTGGATATTGCACAGTTGGTGTTTTCATTTGATGTGATAGTTTGGAATGATTGAATATTAGATGTTTCTTTAGCTGAATAAGTGATATCCAGTGTCTTTTGGTCACTTGCCTTTCAAAATTCTAAACAGCCATTTTGTTGCTGAAAGCGAGTTCCATGTGATAGCTGTGATTTTACAATTATGCTTAATAAGTGCATGCAAATAAGTGTTTGCTTGCTTCATATTTTTGGAGCATAAGGATTGTGACTGGGGGCAATGCAAAGATGATGAGGTAGGTGATTTTACTGTTGTTGATCAGTTTTTTGTGGTCGAAGTCGAAGTCGTCAGTTTCAGTCAACTCCCAGGCTAGTGCCTCTTGGGCGGACATCACTTGTGGTGGTAACCACTGGTAGACATTCTCACTATTCGCTCCCTGACAGGGAAGTGAACTCTAGCCATGAGATTACAAGACCAGAATGTTGCCAACTGTACTAGCCAATGGTTTGGCTTTTCATTTCAGTCTTTGGCTACTTCCTTATTTCATGGTAGATAACTTTTCTCCTTTCTACCCTTTTTCTTTTTCCGTGCTTTTGCTGAAGATATGAGCCTCCATATTTCTTACCTCCTCATTTTTGTTATTCAGTTAATCAAATTCAGCCTCATATTTGTCTTATCTCCGACCATAGAATGTATTATTTGAAGGCTTCTCCCTTCTTTTTTATATTTTCTATTCTTCCAATTGCCTTAAAGATACAAAGGCAAGTTACTTTGTATCAGGTTTTATGTTTGTTGATAATTAAGATATATTACTGTTTGCTATACAGGGGACTTTACGAACTCTTCTATTTTTGTCTTTAGGTTTTGTCTCCAATGCTCAGCTTGGATGCAATTGACCTTCTGACGAACTGCTTAACCTCTCGGGAAACAGAGCTGTGGCAGAGCCTCGGTGACACATGGTGCATTCCACGAAATATGTGGAAGTATAATGTCCCTCCATACCAACCAGGTAAGGCAAGAAGGTCAGATGGCAAACATGGCTTAAATGTCACACATCATTGATTTTCTAATGCTGCATATTTAATAACTTTGTCATCTTAGTTGAAGTTTCTTTCATAAGCATTTGTTTTTTTGGTGACTTTCGTAATTTGATATGGTGTTATGTTTCTTTACGAGTGAAGTTGATTTATTTTTGTATTTGTATAGAGTTTAGTTTGTGTTAAATAGCAAAATATTTTATTTACCTAGAGTTACAGTAAATTGTACTTAACATCGTTTTTGTATGGATAAGCATAAGACTGTAGAAATCGTCAGGTTTCCATGTTTAAAGAATTAGTAGTTGTGCTTCAAAATTTGCTTTTGATTTATTTGTAATTAACTAAGAACTGTGTTGTCAGTGTTTTCCAGTGGTTGGGCTCCTGAACTTATTGAAGACAACAGAGAACGATCAAACATATTGGCATCTGAGGTTGCTTCTGAAGCCAAGAGGACAAGGGCTGAGGAAATCAGAAATGCCCAGAGAGAGGTAAACTGTACTAAATTAAAGTATTTTCTAGATTTCTGTTTGAAAAATATAATCCTATATTGTTGTACAAATTAAATTGATTCATAAATAATGTTTTTATTATATGTATTCCAAGGATTCAGATGAATTGGAAAAGGATATCAGCTTTAAAGTAAGTTTTTGTATGCTGTCTATTTTGTGAAGTACTTTGACAGCATGTCAATTGTTTCCAATTTTAGATTAAAAGTTACTGTAGATTTGCATCACCATCCTTTTTTTGTGGTTTGGTTGGTTTTGTATGTTAAACATAGCATTTCTATGTTTTATAAAGCCTTTTGTTATTTTTCTCCTGCCATTACATTTTTCCCACCAAGATTATAGTTTACTAAATTGGCTTACTTAAAAATACGTAGCTGATAGAATTATGTTTCGTAATTGATTTTCTTCCTATGCCTCAAACACCTATCAAATACTCTAGTGGAAGTAGAACTTTGAAAAAAATACAGTTAGTACAATAGTATTTTAAATGTTATTTTGATAAGGTATGTCATTAACACTTCATTTCCCTAATAATTTACAACTTCAATAGTGTATTGAATATCCTTTCAGTATTTTTGTTAGTGATGTGGGTGATTACGTATACCACTTGGATAACTAGTAGTACTGTGTGATAATTTGATGCATTGTAATTAGTGTATCTTTTGTAGCTGATTAGTAAACCAGAGAAAAAGTTATTTTACTGTCAACAAGAAACTGAAAGTAGTAATTTTCAGGTTTGTGGTTAACTATGCGCAAATGAATACCAAGAAATATTTTTGTCGTGAATTGTAAAAAATTGTTTCATGTTAACTTGAATAGTAGTAGTTCACACATCATCAGAAATTTGTTTTGTCTCTCCAGGCTGAGATTAGGCAAGGACGTCATCGAGGGGATGAATATGGAAGTGATTATTACGACTCTGACAGAAGGGAAGCCTCACCAACACCTGGCCGATATTATCCTGATAGGTATGTTATTTGTCAACTTCTTATGAAAGTATGAGTAATTTGATTTCTGGGTTCGACCTGTCTCTGCCGGTGAAAAGTTCCTGTAGCTCACTTTTCTGTAGTAGCAGCGAGAGCGGGGAAGGAGGAGTAATCGTTGCAACGGCTCTGGCCTTTGCAATGGCTCTTACCGTGAGAGGGATTTTGGAAAGGAATCTTCTAATTGGCAGAAAACCTGTGAATAGTGGCTTCCACTCGCCTTGTACTTTATAACCGACACCCTCTGGGTGCTCGAGCGAGGGTAGTAACCTCAGCATACCATGCTAGCTATTTCTCTGGTATATTTAGAATCTATTTATACTTAGAAAAGTGAGCTACAGGAACTTTTCACCGGGCGACACAGGTCTTCCCTCAGAAAAGGGATTTTGACGTAAGGAAAAATCTATTTCTGGGCGATTGGCTCGTGTCGCCAGCGAAATATCCTTTAATCTATTATTTCTAGGGTAAATGTACTAACACATACCAGAGAATAAATAAATAAAGAAAAAGGTCAGTACAACTGACTCGCTCACCCTCCAAGAGGGTGTCGGTATGAACACTATGGCGAGTGAGACCACTACCACGAGCCGAATGCCAATAGAAATCTCCCACTACAAAATCCCCACAAGAGGAGAGCCGACCCACAGAGTGGGCAGCAACTACTACTACTCCATCCCATGCTGCCGACTGCTGCGCCTCTGGTGGCCATCCTGAAGTTAGCAGACAATCTTGGGCGATGGGATGGGTAGGGCGGGATTTCGCTGGCGACACGAGCCAATCGCCCAGAAATAGATTTTTCCTTACGTCAAAATCCCTTTTCTGGGCTCGGCTCGTGTCGCTGCGCGAAATCGTACCAGAGAAATAGCACAAGATTGTAAAGAAAATTCAACAAAACAAAAAAATAGGTCTCAAATAAAAGGTAAAATAAAATAAAGAATATATTGCTAATAAAGATCATATACACAATGATACAAATTAGAATATGCTTAAATTAAACTTAATTCTAATATTTTCCTTAACTTAAGGATAATATATATACAGGGGTAATATGGTATATCTGTACCAAAATAGTATCTGTGTAAAGATATGTATCAGAAATCCAGAGCAATTAACATAATAAGTTGAACAAAACAAACTCAACAATAATAACATATAAAGGAATGTATATAACTTAATATACAAAACCCGTAACCATTACAAATAAGATGTATCCCCTAGCATAAAAATAAGGGGATGACATCCAAGAGATCAATATTCACAATCAATTGTGAGTGCCCCTAGCAAAAAAATAAGGGACACCCACCACATCATCATAAAAGCAGCTAAGACACAAGGTAACCGTAGATGAACAAGGCAGGGATAGACGAACTGTTGGGTGAGGCAGGTAGAAAGGAGGACTGGATCTTCTACTAAAGATTAGGTAGAGTCGGGGGAAACTATGTTACCCGCTGCTACTGCTGAAAATTTCAGAGCTTCCAAGGACTTCAAGTAATGACGTTTGAACACTGTCGGCGATTTCCATCCAGTATACTTTTTCAACTCATCGAAGTTCATATGTTGGAAATAGTTAATTGAGGTGGCTACTGCCCTGACATTATGTGCTTTTGGAAAAGAGTCAGGATTGGCTTGTTTAATGAAGTACAGGATTTGTTGCCTGATGCCTTTAATAGATAAAGTACCACCTTTTTCTCTCTTAAAGAGAGGACCCGATGAGGATGAGGAGGTCCTAGACAGAAAGGCTCGTAAGGTTGAAACTGGGCAAAGAGATACATCTTGTGGAAGGGGTAGTACCTTCCATGGTTCCCACCTCATCAAAGGATCTTCATTTTTAGCTATAAAACTACGTTCCGGAGAAAGTAGAACTTCCCCTGTGGGAAGGAACTGAATATGATCCGGGTCTCTGGATAAAGCCGACAGTTCTGAAATTCTAGCTCCTGAGGCCAAGCTTAATAAAAATAGAGTTTTTCTTAAGAGCATAATAAACGAGCATGTGTCATTATCAGTTTCTGAAGCCAGCTTTAGAACATCGTTTAAGAACCATGATACCGACGTAGGCCTTACAGAAGGTCTAAGTCTAGCACACGCCTTGGGAATAGACGAGAAGTAGGAATCTGTCAAGTCTATGTTGAAACCAAATTGAAAAATCTTTTTCAAGGCTGACTTGTTTGTCGTAATCGTGCTAGCTGCTAAGCCTTTTTCAAATAAGGATCTGAAAAAGGATATAGCCGAATTGATTGTCATGATCCTAATATCTGATTCTCTCAGGAAGGTTGCTAACTTTTTGACAGCAGCATCATACTGTCTCAAAGTTGAATCTCTTTTATCGGATTCCAAGAAGAGAATATTTTGAGGGTCAATATTCGCATCCCTTTTCGCTGCAAACTTCATGAAATCCATAAAGTTAGGGTTTTGAGAATCCCTGAGGAAGCGAACACAGGTCTTCGTTTGTACTGACTGGGAGAGCCTGGGACTGGGAATCCGAAGAGGGCGAAGACCCAGTTCCAGAATAAGAGGGTACCAATTGCTCTTCGGCCAGTCTGGGGCTACTAGAGCCACTTGACCCTTGAATGTCCTGAGTTTGTTCAATACCTTCATGAGAAGATTCACTGGAGGAAAGACATAAATCTTCTCCCAGTTGTTCCAGTCTAGAGCCAGGGCGTCCGTGGCATAGGCCAGAGGGTCCAGGTTGGGGGCCACATAACATGGGAGTTTGTGGTTCGCTTGAGATGCGAAGAGATCCACTTGTAGGCCTGGAACTCTCTGAAGAATCCATTGGAACGAACTGTTGTCCAGTGACCATTCCGACTCTAGAGGTACTGATCGGGATAGAGCATCTGCTATGACGTTTCTCACTCCAGCTATGTGGGTGGAGGAGAGATGCCAACTGAACTTGTCCGCCAGGGAGAAGATGGCTACCATGACATGATTTAGGTGACGTGATTTGGAGCCTCCTCTGTTTATACAATGTACTACCACTGCGCTGTCCAAGACTAGCTTTATGTGGGAGTACTTTGGCGGCCGTAACCTTTTCAGAGTCAAGAACACTGCCATTGCTTCCAGAACGTTTATATGGAACTGACGGAACTGAGGTGACCAGGTTCCTTGAACTTTCTTGAACTGGGAATATCCTCCCCAACCGCTTAATGAAGCGTCTGTGTGGATGGTAATTCCTGGTGGAGGAAACTGAAGGGGCACTGATACCGATAAGTTCTTGACTTTCGCCCCACGGCCGGAGTCGATTCCGTAGAATCAGAGGGACTGAGGATAATTTGTCCCTGGACCTGACATTTGCTCGTGAGCGCCAGATTCTGGTTAGGTCTTTCAGTTTGGCTTTCATCAGGATGTTTGTCACTGATGCAAACTGGAGTGAACCCAGGATCCTTTCCTGAGTTCTTCTTGACGCCAGTTTGTGACTCAGAAATTGCTTGACTGACTTCGCTATTTCTTTCCTCTTGGCTGATGGAATCGACAGAGTATGGGAGGATAGATTCCATTGAATGCCTAGCCACTGAAAGTTTGACTCTGGAGTGAGTCTTGACTTGGTCCTGTTTATCTTGAAGCCTAGATATTCCAGGAACTGAATCACTTTCAGTGTTGCTTTGTTGCATTCCTCGACTGTTGAAGCCCAGATCAACCAATCGTCGAGATACGCTACTACCATAACCCCTTGCGATCTTAGTTGTTGAACTACTACTTCCGCCAGCTTCGTGAACACCCTGGGTGCTACGTTGAGCCCGAAAGGAACTACCTTGAAGGAGAATGTCTGGTCTCCTATCTTGAAGCCCAGATACGGACGGAAGTGTCTTGCAATAGGGATATGATAGTAAGCGTCTGTAAGATCGATAGAGGTGGTGACGGCCCCACGGGGAAGTAAGGTCCGCACCTGCGAGATCGTGAGCATCTTGAACTTGTCGCAGCGAATGGCTAAGTTTAAGCGGGACAAGTCTAAGATTACCCTTCTTTTTTGTGAGCCTTTCTTTGGCACGCTGAACAAGCGACCTTGAAATTTTAACCTGTTGACTCTCGCTATAGCTCCTTTCTGAAGGAGATCCTCCGCATACTCCGTCAATTCCTTGGAAGGAAGTTGGCGGAAAGGTCTGGATGGGGGTGGGCTCGCTAACCAGCTCCAACCCAGGCCTTTTGACACAATGCTCTGAGCCCACTTGCTGAAGTTCCACCGGTGGCGAAAGTGAAACAGCCTCCCTCCTACCTGAAATTCCTCATTGGTTTTGGTAGCCTCCTCGGCCTCCCCTGAAATGTTTGCCTCTATTAAAGGGACCTCCCGATCCTCTCCCACGAAAGGATCGCTTACCTCTGCCTCCCTTACCCGAGCGGTCATACTTCTGGGAAGCTTGACCCTCGAAGACCTGATTGTAGGCTGGAGAGAGAGCGTAAGAGGTGGAGGGTTGAGGCTGAGGGGAGATAACATAAATCGGCTGCGATTGAGCCTTTGAGGTAGAGGGTTGGGCTGTTTGCACCAAGGGAACAGCCGGAACCTGCTGAGAAAAGCGTGGCTGCTTCTTCTGGTAGGGCTGGAAACGTCTGGGTTTCCTTTGAGCCTTACCCTTACCGGCTTGATCCTGTCGTCTTTTGGCCGTAAGACCCCAACGGTCTTTAAGGCTTTGGTTCAATCTCGTAGCCTCGGCTTGAACCTCCTTCACCATTGCTTCTGGGAAGAGGTCAGCTCCCCAGATGCTTGACGTAAGCAACTTATTCGGCTCGTGCCGAATTGTTGCTTCTTGTAGGACATGCTTCCTACAATTCGTCCTAGCAGTGGCGAACTCAAACATATCCGACTGCACCGTTTGAGTCAAAGATTTGGTAAGAAGCTTAAAGAGTGGCTCCGATCCATAGGCAATGGTAGCCACCTCGGTCATAGCCATGGAATTAATGGATCTGGCTAACCGCGATTTGGAATCGAATTCCGCCTGAATAAGGCTATCGGGAAGCCTAGGTAGCTTCTCACCAAACTGCTCCATAGCACAGTCTGGTTTGAGTTTGCCAGCTGAGAAGGTGTTGGGCAAATCTTCCCACAATTCACCGGCTGAAGGAAGTAAAGGAGACGTAGGATCTGCTTCCTTCAGCTGAGGCATGGAATCCCCCTTCTGGGCTGCTGGAATGGTGGTTGTCGCGATCTTTGTCAAGAAAGGGAGCGGGGTACTCTCTTCCATCGTAAAGATCGTAAACGGACTCTTAAAAGGTTGGATTTTCGTGTTGGAACAATCCATGTCCTCTAGACACCTGAGCCATTCTCTCTGAGCCTGGTCTCGTGAATAGAGGACTGTCTCCTTTGGTACCTTATCGTCCCGAGTCATGGCTGAGGCGGTGAGCCTGGCGTAGCCGATGAACGGAGGCTGAAGGTCTTCCGGGTAGAACTCGAAGTCTTCAATCCTCCGAGTTCCACATTCCGGGATAGAGATAAGCCCGTCCTGGAAGGGGGCGTATGACGCTACTCTCCAAGGGTTGTTCATTGAGAACGGAGGTAGAGAGTCATACGGGGGTAATTGGGCTCCACCTGTGCTGAAAGATGGAGAGAGGCTAGTGGAGCTTGGCTAAGTCCGGCTATAATGTTGTCCTGAGAGGTGATCGTATCAGACAACCGGGAGATCATTTGTTCCATGCTGTTCTTCAGAGAACCAACCAGATCGCCCACTTGTTGCAACAGACCAGCGTTGGAGTCCAAAGCCGGAGCTGCTGCGGAGGTGGAAGGGTGGCTCTGAACCGGAACCAAAGGAAGCGGAACTGACGACTCCGCTGGAGTATGAGATCTCTCCCTGGAGGATTTACTCCTAGAGGACTTAGAGCCGGACCCAGAAGCTTTAGATCTCTCTGCTCCGGGATTCCTAGCCGGAGACTTACGAGAGGAAGATGACGCCGACGCCGACTTTTTAGACGACGACGACGTCTTCGTCAAGGTTTTCACTGCTTGACCTTTGACCTTGGGTCTAACGGAAGCGTCAGGAGAAGTATAAAGTTCATTACCCGTAAAGCCTTGGAAGGATGGAGAGGTTGCAGGGGTAGAAGATCCAGTAGCACCCAAGGGTATCCCTTGGGTGTCCAACGTACTTACCTCGACCAACAGGTCGTCTACACCTACCATAGGTTCAACATTAATATCAAGCGTCGCGACTTCCGAGGAGATGTCCTGGCCTTGGTCCGTCAACGAGGCAGCCAGCTGTTGCTGGATGAAAGCGATAGTCGGGGCCGCCTCTGCTGGGTCGACGTAGCCTGTAGCCTTGCCTCCGGGGAAGATTAGTACCGCCAACTTCTTCTCAAGAATGTAGGGCATACCCTTGGCGGCGTTCTTCCCAAAACCGCCGACCCAGGCCCGCAGGGTTGCCAGTGCGGTATCCCTCACAGCCGGAGCCTGGAAGAGAGGGTATTGATTAGATTTTAAGATTAAACTTAAAACTAAAACCAATTTAAAAGCTTAACTTAAAATTATAGGGGCTACAAAACCCCATGAATTTTATCTTAAGTTAGGGATTAATGTAAAAACTTAAGCACTATAACAAATGAAGACCAGTTAACGGAGTTGGAATACTTACCCCGTCTAAGAGCTGGCTCACCAGATCATAACAGATGGTACACGTCTCGTGGTACCAGACCTGGATGTCCCCGTGCGGAGTCGCGCATGGAGCATGGGACCGGCAAACTTCATGTCCACATGGGTCTTGAAGTGTGGCGGCGCATCCCGGATGCTCACAGTTGGTGGTCTGTAAGTGAAAAGACACATGAGTATCTTAAAGACTCTCACTTACAGGCTAAAGGACAGAGGAACTCCGTTGCATGCCGGAGCTCGGAAAAAATTTGGGCATAACCCCTCCCTTACCGCCTGAATAGGCTATAACCCCGGAGAGATCCGGTGAAACAGGTAAGGGAGGGGGGATGGTTTAAGGTAGCTTAAGATAAACTTAATAGTTTAACGAAATAGATCTTAAACCTATAAAACTCGAACGTACCGGACTAAGTCCAGTGCGTGGCGGAGTGTCGTAACTCAGCGAGACGGAGTGGTTAGAGGGACCAACTGTCTGCCCCGGTCCACCCTGCGGGGTGGACTAGCACCTTTCCGCTGGATGCCAGGTCTCCGGTAGTAAAGGAGCCCTAGTAAGGTGGGAAAGAGTGAGAGGACATACAGACTCGGGCTGGCAACGGAGCGACGGAGTAGCAACGGAGGGGGGAAAGGCCAGTCCCCCCCCACCTTACCATCCGGCCGGACCGAGAAGCCGGAGAGGTCGAGTCCAGTCTGGGTCTGTTCCGTCCCTCTACTCCCTCCGCCTGGGGGGAGAGAGGAAGGCGGGCTCGGGTATGCGGAGCGAGCATGGGCAGACCGACCCACCCCCCCCGACTCTATGGAAGAGCGGGAGGGGGGGAAGGTGACTGGACAGGCGTCTGGCTGCCCCGTGATCACGTAGTGACCATGGGGCGGTAAGTACAAAACAATGGACAACATAGCCTAGAAAATAACCAGCTGATCAGAGAGATGCTATCGGGAAGCAACCAAACTGAAGAGCGGTAGCATAAAGGCCCATGGGCCAACACCTAGGCTAAACAAAGCCAGACGCCTAACTAACCTAAACAAATAACATAAAAATAATTCAAATGAATAATATGAAAGAAAGAAAACAAAATAGGTAGTAGGAGAAAAAATCCAGGAGTGTACGATTAACCCGAAGGAAAGTCTACCACTCAAAGCTAGCCGAGGCCGATACTAAGAGCCGTGGCTAGGGTCTGGATGGAAGGAGCCTACATAAGGTAAACGACATGCATGCATGACAAAACCGTGTAGACCGTACCCTAAACAAAGCGGATGATTAAAATAGAGCGTACTTAAGTAAGGGGATGTTCTGGGTATGGGAGACCAAGAACGAACCCACCACGAGGCAGAACATGCTGCCATGCTTCCGACCTAGAGTTCGTATTTATACCTAAAAAACGGCAAATACGGGCTCAGGGCCGGAAAAAACCAAATAGCAATAAACACTGAGTACTTAACTTAGCTGCTGCGATGGCTGCACGCTCCATGATAAAGAAATCCAAAGAAAAGGGCACAAAAAACACAGAGTAAAAAAGGGCACGTGTGTATCGTGTGCGCTAACTGAAAAGGATGGCCACCAGAGGCGCAGCAGTCGGCAGCATGGGATGGAGTAGTAGTAGTTGCTGCCCACTCTGTGGGTCGGCTCTCCTCTTGTGGGGATTTTGTAGTGGGAGATTTCTATTGGCATTCGGCTCGTGGTAGTGGTCTCACTCGCCATAGTGTTCATACCGACACCCTCTTGGAGGGTGAGCGAGTCAGTTGTACTGACCTTTTTCTTTATTTATTTATTCTCTGGTATGTGTTAGTACATTTACCCTAGAAATAATAGATTAAAGGATATTTCGCGCAGCGACACGAGCTGAGCCCAGAAATAGATTTTTCCTTCGTCAAAATCCCTTTTTAGATATGTCATGGAGGTCAAACATGCTTAGCACAGTATGTAGTAATAGGAAATGAACATGATCATGTTCTAGCATTCTGGTGCCATATGCATTTAAATATATACATGTGGAAATACTGAAAACTTTGAAACTGTAAAGTAAAATTTGATGTTGGTAGCTTGATGTCAGTCTTCATCTGAAAATTCTGAAGAGATTGTGCTAGCGTTTATGAAATATGAAAGAAACTTTTAAAATAATCTCTCATAAGGATAGAGATTTAAGGATTTTTTGAAGTTTAGAAAAGTTTTGCAATTGTTAGTCGTCATTTTTCATCATGCATATTTAAACTTTAATCCGCCTGTGTTTGGAAGATAGTTTCATACAAAGTAAGGCATTATCAGTTTTTTGTGATAGTTAAATTTGAGTTAGTTTTAACAAACTTATTATATTAGAGGAAATCTCAGACTCCTCAACCTTCTGTTGAATGGTGAAGATCAGCAGTAGTCATAATTAAAGTGCATGTGCATTTGAATTATCATGTCCCCTGTAGTTTGTTGTCTCACATTTTGTGCAGATGCTTCGTTCCTCCTCACATACTTCCATGACCACACTGGGTCTTTGTGGCTGAAGTTTCAGCACTTGCTGGATTTCATTTTGCTTCTGCTCACAGGGAGATGTTGACTGCAAGTTGAAGCATCTCTAATCTTGTAACCCCTTGGTTTATTAGATATGTACCTATACCTATGGTTATGTTGTCTCTTATAATGTCCACTGTCTTACCTTTCACCTAAGAAGAAAAGGCTCGCACACTACCTTCAATTTCAGATAGTCTCTACAGCTTGAAGATTTAGAAGATAGGTTCACCATCCATGGGTAGATCCATCTGAATACTATAGGGGAAATCAGGTGGAGTAACTTTTAGGTTCCTAGAGTCATACCACTACTGAGATGATCTCAGACAGCACTAAAGAAGGAAACTAGAGTGGTATCAGGTTGAGTTACAATTCAGTAGATCCTGAACTGGCTGAAATGGATTAACTACTCCAAAGAGATATTGCCAGAATTTCGGGGTAGAGTCTGGTCTTCAGAGAAACTTCTTCATTAACATTACTGTTCTCTGTTCTATTTTCCACCGAGGCAAAAACCTTCTTGGTCAGTTTCAAAGAAGTTAACTTGGAGACACAATCATTAACAATGTGAGGGGTGCTACTGAATGTCTGTTGGTGATGATGCCGTCAACAGTTACTTGTAGAGCCTGGAGTTTTGCTGCTTTAGGTGATTTTGGCTTTGAGTGTAGCTGGGAGTTGGCATTTGTGATCTTTCCATTATTGCATTGGTTTAGCAGTGAAAGAAATCCAATTTAAATTTTGTAAAGAAAAATTTTTTCCTACATAACAATTACTTATCAGAGCGCCTGCTTTCTGACTCCCAGTGATCTGTTGCTGCTGGTTCAGACTACAAAATAAGTTAGACAACTACCCACAGGGAACATGAGGACTAACATGCATATGTGGTGAGCTACTGATAACTATGTATTGATTATCTCTTATACAGGACACCTATACATAGCATAGGAATTTGTTTGATAACTATTACTCATGAAAAGACTAACTCCTTTGTAATGAGTTTGTGGGCAAATTTCAGAGATAGGTGCAAGGTCATGGGCTTTTTTGGCCTATTGGAATATGAATGCAGGATAACAATAACAATAACAATAATAATGATATTTTTATATTTCGGAAGGAGACACTCTCGTAGGCATGTTTTGTTAAAAATGACTGCTGCTTCAGCACTATTAATCTTGTAAAGAGTCTTCTCTATGTTTCTGATGACGGCTTTCTCGTTGTTGCTTAGACTGGCGAGCAACACACCAAAGGGCATGGTAAAATTCGGTTGAGTCATTTGATTTATTATTGCTTATACATTTCTCTCTCTCTCTCTCTCTCTCTCTCTCTCTCTCTCTCTCTCTCTCTCTCTCTCTCTCTCTCTCCAACGCGACTATTCCTCCTGATCCACAGGACATTATCAAGCGATAACTGCTGAGTGGACTGAATTCCAGTGGAGATTCCTTCGCCTTATATCGTGATGTTGCGGGCCATTGAGTACGGTCAGAGCACCTCTCTGGCAGGTCGGGTTTTCATTGGTTCCTGGGAAGGTGACTCATATGGCGGGCGTTTGCGAGTCTTGCAGACCTTCTCGGGTGGGGTGTATCACCGGGAGCCTCTTGATTGGCTTCTACCCGAGTGACATCACCCCTGGTATTATTCTCATGTCCGGTGTTTGTTTCATGTGCGCTGGTACTTTTGTTGGGGGGAAGGGTTGTGGTCCTCCTCACACACGTCTGTATCAGGGACGCTTCTTGGGGTGGCTTTTGTTCGAGGATAAGCAGCGCTTCTAGGAGATGCAGACGCAGTGGGTCAGGTGCTCTCCCGATGATCTTAATATTCCTGACAATGTCGTCTCTCGTGATGTTTCTCTGGTGTACACCAGAGGAGTCCTAGTAGCGGTACAAGGATACCTAATACCCGTATCCAAGAAAAAAAAAATACCAAAAGATAGCTTGTTAGATCCCCTTGAAGTTACCAGCCTTGGTTCCCTTGTTATCCAGTAATAAGATAAAATAAAATAGAATAAAATATTTTTGATAAGATATTTAAACCTATGAATGACAAACAAATTATCAGAAGTATTGAAGAGACATTATAGTATAAGATTAATTTGTTGAAAGCTGCCATTATTTTCAACAAAACCTGTATCAAAGAAGGTCTGCTCCCTGCAAACAATAATATTGATGATAATACTAATAATAAATGAGTAGAAGCCAACTGGTAGTCTTTGGCTTTTTGTATTAATTTCTGAACTTTAGTGTTGTTTTCATGTAGGTGGAGATGTAGTCTCTTTACTCTTTTAGTGAGCATCTTAGTGAATTTTATGTGGCTGTGTTTTGTTTTATTGTGCTCTGATTTCATGTTTGTATTTTGCTCATAGGCCACGATCTATGACACCACCATCAGAGTATCCTCAGGCAGGACGTAGTGACATTTCCCAGGATTCTATGGATCAGCCCACATTTGAGAAGCACCAGAGGCAGTGGCTGTCTGAGCTCAAGTCACGTGGAGCCAAGATAGTGCAGGTCACTTATCCACGCACAGCCAACAATGACAAGGAACTGACTGTGGTTCGTGGAGAATACCTTGAGGTTAGTTTAATATCTATCTTTCTCATGTTGTTAGCTTCAAATAAATATACATCCTGTAAGCTTGGGCATAGCCATTGGAAGGTCAACTTGGGTCATTGCTTCCCATAATTGTCAGTAAATTATTTAATTATTTTTTAAATTGTCATGAAGTTGTTAAGCTTGTATGGGGAAGAGATAAGACCGTGAACATTTGAATTAATGTTATTTTCACTTTGTGAGAAGTTGCCCTCATAGAATTTCAGGCTCATTCCTAGTACGTGAAGTAGTTACTCAGTCTCCTGCAAATTACTTTGGTGGGAAGAATCATTCATGTAAATTTTCTTTAAAATTACTAATGGCTCAGTAAAGGTTTGGCTAACAGGAGATAAATCTAGTTTCATCAGAGGAATTTATTGCACAATCTGATCATCGACCTATGTCCAATGTCTTTTTCTCTTTAAATGTACACAACCATGCTTTTTGCTTAGATATAGAGAAATTCACCTGAAAATAATAAATAAGAGGGAAACTAATAAAGATGAGAAAATTATGATAAAAACATTACTTAACAATTTGAACAAAATTTCTTAACTAATCAGAATGGCTTTATGTTTACTTAATAAAGTAGCAAATGGGCCTTCTCTTTTGACTTTCAATTATCCATTGAACAACCTAAGCCTATTAAGTTTTATACTTCAATTAATGGAAGCTTTACACATTATAATTTTGTTTGATCATGGAGACATTTTTGCAAAGCACACTTCTATTTCAGTCACAGGTAATCAAATAATTGAATCATCTTAAGTATAGCCTTCCAGTTGTTGTGGGAACTGCCACTTCTTTGAATAATGAAGAAAGTTTAAGTGTGTACACATTTATACAAGAATTTTTGCATATTCTTTATAGCATCAATAAAGAACACACATTAGATCATAATTATAAGACATAAAGGTCCATATTAGGTGTTATGTATTGATGGTTTCTCAGTTGCTAAAAGATGTATTCTCTTCACCAAAAAATAAAATAAATCACTTTACCAAGTAATAAAATAAATAAGAAGTTTTCTTTATTAAACAATGGTATTATTTTCTCATGAGAGCTGTGTGCAATAAAGTCATGAGTCATTGTTATTTGAAATAAGCCACCTCAGATATTTAAATTGATCATGATGTTCAGTGGAGTGTGGTATGTAATTCTCACATCTTTATCCTTCAGGTAATGGATGATAGTCGAAAGTGGTGGAAGGCCATGAATGCAAGAGGGCAGATGGCTCATGTCCCACATACTATTGTCACTCCTTACTCGGATCAAGTATGTTTGTATGGTGTGGTTATAGCATTATCTGTTAAATAAATATGATCACTGTTAACTTGTACGTAATGGCTTAAGATTAGGTATGTTTGAGTACTTTGAACAATATTTTAGCATTTCAGATTATGGTACCAAGTATACTGCCAAACAATTCTTCTCTAAAGAAAAGTTCATCTACGATGGATTGATTTGACATTTGTGGAAATTATGCAAGCAGAGAAATAGTATAGTGCAATGATAGGAAAAACACTGGTAGAATGGAAAGAATA
Organism: Macrobrachium nipponense; assembly: GCF_015104395.2. Classification (NCBI taxonomy): domain Eukaryota; kingdom Metazoa; phylum Arthropoda; class Malacostraca; order Decapoda; family Palaemonidae; genus Macrobrachium; species Macrobrachium nipponense. The sequence continues at coordinate 33,638,857 of NC_061102.1, read as the reverse complement.
AATTGATTTATTTTTGTTATATTTAGCAATTAAACTTTCATAACATAGACAATGAAAGTTATATGCAATATGTGAACAATTATTAAAATGTAATGGGTAAATTAACAATGATATTACAGTAGCTATTTTATCATTAAAGTTTGTTGGTATATGGTATTTAACTTAATATGCAGGTAATTAGGAGTTGGATGATCTTTGTATCCTGCTAATTGGGGGAATTGTTTTTCATTGATTATTTTAAAGTTGAAAATGATTAATGATGCATTAGAATAGCTCTTTATGCAAGGTTGTAGTTATTAAAGTACTATATGTCTTCCTAGGAATGATATATAGACATTGAGTGTTTTAGTTGACACAGAATTGTTGAGTGTAAAGTTAAAAATAAAATTACCTGAAAATTGCATTAAAACATAGTGTACTTTGCTACAAGTTTTAAATATTGTAAATAAGGAGTAAAAATACATGTACTATGCACTGCTCAGTATTTTTAGGTAAGTTTTGATAGTTTTCAGTAACTGGTGTCTTGCTTAGCTTACTTATCAAGGGTGAGAGTAATTTTGATGATGACACCAGAAACCTTGAATAAAATATTTTTCAGGTTTACAGTTGAACAATTTTTTTTAAGGATATTGCTTTATTCTGAGTTGTACAGTGCAGATTTAATCATAATTTTTTTTTCATTATATGTTGAAATAAGTTTGTTTTATATTTGCTTTTCCAGGATGGCTCTGATCCTCGTCGGGGTGCTCCCCCTCCAGTTTGGAAAGACCGACAAGGCAAGAAAGGTGAATTTAGATATTTCTAGTTCCTACCTCCTCTTGCTTTTTCTTCCCTTCTTCCCATTACCCTATCTGATAAACTGCTGGTTCATAAAACTCCCTTGTCAACAACTCCAAGGACTGAATTTTTCTAAAAGAAACTCAGGTGCTGTATGTTATTGAGAAGTTCTAAAGCTAGGGATTTGGCAAGGAGAAAGAACTGTGAAGATTTAGTGTTCATTGTATATATAGAACTTGAGATAGCTTATTAATTTTAAGATAGTACATGTAAGTACTTTAATAGGAATATTATTTTAGTGTGAAGTGCAAAGAGGGACTTGAACCAGCAGTTCAGGGCTTTGTAATTGGGATTATGGAGAAAGCCTGTTGATTTTTGTGGGATTTGTTGTAGTTTCCCTTTTTGTGTGTTTTTGTAACTCTCGCACTGTGCACTTTGTGATTACACAATGCTTCAGTATGTAATCCATGCAGTAATTATATACAGTAATTGCAGTACAGCATACTGTTTATAGAACAGTGTGTAAAAACTAAATTGTTATATTTTGTGCATTTGTTATGTTTTTTTATTTCATTTTATCATCAAAGTTAGGACAGTGAATGAGTAGTCATTATGGTTTTTCATCCAAAATTAAGTATTAACTTTTACAATATGATGTTCATAGATTTATGTTAAGTTTGGTATTGATTATTAATATAATTTTTCCATATATAAAGAATATTTGTTTCATTGTTGTAGGAGTTTGGATGAAGCTTCTGTTTTGTAGCCTGTTGCCTGTTGAAGTCATATTGCAATTGTATTTGTATCTCTTCTGTATGTCTGAGTAATTTTTGTTTTTGTGTGATAAGAAAGTAGAACTGTATATGTTAGTCAGAGTTGAGCAACACGAAAGATCATTATCTAGTGTTGCACCCTTACAGAATGCCGTCCATTAGTGAGTAAGTTTATATTCCATATCATTTTCTAACAAGTTTACCATTGATCATCATATCTTAATCATTATACGAGACTTACAGAATATACTTTCGAACTCATAATACTAACATAGCTCTTTTACACTAACTATGTACAGTTTTATTAGGTTTAAGTGCAAGACTGACTAAAGAAACCTAAATATGATACATGACCAGACAACTGGAGACATTCTTTTGGTCCCAGAAGCTGTTTGTTTGTAAATTGTATCGTATACTAAAATCCCACTTTCTGGTCTTTTATATATTACTGCTTATTCATGAAAGGCCAAATTTTAAAATTACTCTGGATCTTTAGCCTTTAGAGTCCCACTTTGAATATTTTTTTATTTGAGTATACTGAAGGACCAAATTCTTATATATTAGATGGGGATTCAACGAATTAATCTCTCTGGCACAAGATTCTTTTACTTTGTGCAAGAATGGGTCAGAAGGTTATAACTTTCAGTTTTATTTATCAAAGTGAATAATCTTTAAATACTTATTGAATGTCCCTTTAGTGATAAAGGAATATGTATGATAGAATAGCTTTAGAGTTATTTCATGTCTCACAATACCTTAATTTGCTCACTCTACAGCTAAGTTTCATGAAGTTCTTGAAGTAGGAGACATTTGAACATAGTTGATTGCTGATTCCATTGGTAATGATAATTATCAGCTTTGACTGTTGAATGCACTAAATTACAGAACATTAATGTAGATTGTAGATGACTAGAAACATCAATTTTCTGACAGCATGCAACTGCTAATGCTTCAGATGGTTACATCTTCCTGATGATGAAAGTTGGTTTAGGTGTGATATATGTTTCACATTTACTTGAAAAAAATATGAGATGGATGATTAATTTAAAAATAGAACACTGAAAGTTAATTGTAGTTTTTTCATCTTCCCTTTCTCATACTTATGAAGATGGCTCGTAGGTTTTGAAGCAGTTTGCACTATTTTGTAAATAAAAAATATAATTTTTAAATCTGACAGTCATCTTATGCCATATTGCAGGACTTGACATTGACTTACTTGAGACAAATGCCTTCCTTGCATCTGTGTTTCATTTCTTAGCTTATTTTTGTCTCAGGAGCATGTTTTAATATTTGGGTGTTGTAAAGAAATCTAGTTTTCTCTGATGGTTTGAAAATGCACCTTAACCCTGAGAGGGGTATCATTGGCGGTCTTGGCTGAACAGTTATACTGTGACAGCATCTTGAACTACATGCATGACAGATTGTGGTAATAAGGTATGTTGCTGTACGGTTGTGAAGTTGGGATCATAGTTGCCTAACATTCTTTTGATGATATTCTCACTTTAACCACTTGCTCTTTCTGTTTTGTAGACATTTTAACACAGCA
>NC_061102.1:33588261-33630761 GCF_015104395.2 Macrobrachium nipponense | reverse complement strand
AGCTGTTGAGTTGTTATTGGAATGTTTTAAAATTTGGCTAGCATTAGTGTTAAAAAGGGATTTTGACGAAGGAAAAATCTATTTCTGGGGAAAACCTGTGTCACCCGGTGAAAAATCCCTGTAGCTCATTTTTCAAGCATAAATATATCCTAAATATACCAGAGAAAAAGCTTACATGGTATGCTGAAGTTACTACCCTCAGCACGAGCATCCCGAAGGGTGTCGGTATAAGTAAAGGGGCGAAGTGAATTACTATTCACAGATCCTCTGCCACTTAGAAGATTCCCTCTTCAAAATCCCTTGCGGTGGGAGCCGTTCCAAGCATCCCCTGCCTCACCCTCCACTCGCTACTACTACTAATACCCACGCGCTACCTCATTCCTGGAATATACCTCCAGGCTTGGATTGGCCAAGGGTGGGGGAAAGTAAGGCGAAATGGGTTTTTTTTTTTTTTTTTTTTCAGTCTGGGTTTTTTTTTTTTCGACCGGGCAACACAGGTCTTCCCCCAGAAATAGATTTTTCCTTTGTCAAAATCCCTTTTCTGGGTTCGACCTGCGTCTGCCGGTGAAAACATATAAGAGAATTCCATCCAAGCCAAATAGAAATCAAACCAGTATATCAATGGAGGTTAATAAAAATCTTAGGTTTCATTGAAATTGAATTTAATGTCTAAACTTACTGTAGAAAATACTTATATACTACTTAAACTATGGCTTAAACTATGACTTAAGCGTAATATTTACAAGAACTGGTAATGCTAAAGTACAACATGGTACCTAAATTAACTGGACGGATATGTACAGATTGGACGTGAAACAATCATGGCTTTACGACCAATATCACAGTAATATATACATAAGTTCCGAGGGCGGGATGGCCAAGGACCAGCCCGGCCCGGAAGAGATAGGTTGGTGGGGAATACAAGTGAGTCAGGCAGGAAGGAGAGAGTATTAGTAAAAGGGAAACAGAAGGGCTAGAAGGAAGTCTATAAGGCACAATTATTCAAGGGAAACTATGCTTCCCGCTGCCACTGTTGGGAATTTAAGGGCCTCTATATTTTTGAGATAGTGGCGTTTAAATACTGCTAGAGATTTCCAACCCGTGTACTTCTTCAGGTCCTCAAAGTTCATGTTTTGAAAATAGTTAATAGAGGTGGCTACTGCCCGGATGTCATGGACTGAATCTGGATTGGCTTGTTTAATAAAGTATAGTATTTGTTGCCTAATACCTTTCAGAGAAATTGTCCCACTTTTCTCTCTAATAAACAGAGGGCCTGAAGTCTTTTGAGAAGTCCTGGCTAGGAAGGATTTCAGTGTATTAACCGGAGACAATGATGTGTCCTGCATAAGAGGGGGAATTTTCCAAGGAGTCCACCTGTTCTGTGGGTCCTCGTTTTTAGCCAGATCAGGTGATAGCAGGACTTCACTTGATGGAAGGAATTCAATATGGCCTGGATTCCTGGAGAGAGCCGAGAGTTCAGATATTCTGGCTCCTGAGGCTAGGGCCATTAAAAATAATGTCTTCCTAAGAAGGGTTAGATATGGGCATGCCTCATTGTTAGAGTCCGAGGCAAGTCTAAGGACATCATTCAGGAACCAGGAGACCAACTGGGGGCGATCTGCTGGTCTCAAGGAATCGAGGAGAAGTATGCGTCTGATAGGTTAATATTAAAACCTACCTGGAAAATCTTCTGTAATGCTGATTTTACCGTAGTAATGGTACTGGCGGCTAGACCCTTCTCGAAGAGAGATCTGAAAAATGAGATGGCCAAATTTGTGGTCATCTCGTGAGCATCTGAGTCCTTCAGAAAGTTAGCTAATTTCTTAACTGCTGAATCGTATTGTCTGATTGTTGAATCCCTCTTGTCTGATTCAATAAATAGGATATTTAAAGGGTCAATGCTTGCATCCTTCTGAGCTGCAAACTTCATGAAGTCCATAAAGTTAGGGCACTCAGAATTCTTGAGGAAGCTGACACAGTCTTGAGTTTGTACTACCTTCGTCAATTCCGGATAGGGGATCTGTTTGGGCCTGAGATTCAGTTCTAGAAGTGGATACCAGTTGCTATTTGGCCAGTCGGGTGCTACTAGGGCTACCTGGCCTGTGAAGGATCTTAGTTTTTGTAAGACCTTCATCAGAAGATTCACTGGTGGAAAAAGGTAGATTTTCTGCCAGTTGTTCCATTCTACGGACATTGCGTCTGTGGCGAATGCTAGTGGGTCTAGATTGGGAGCCACGTAGCAGGGTAGTTTGTGGTTGGCTTCCGTGGCAAAAAGGTCTACTTGAAGGTCCTGAATTTGATTGCCAATCCACCGGAAAGAATCTTTGTCCAGTGACCACTCCGACTCCAGCGGAGTTGTCCTGGACAGTGAATCCGAAATGACATTCCTGACTCCTGCTAGGTGAACTGCTGATAGGTGCCATTGGTTCTTTTCTGCCAGCAAGAAAATTGCCAGAAGAATGTGATTCAACTTGCTTGACCTGGAGCCTTCTCTGTTTACGCAGTGGACTACTACTAGACTGTCCGAGACTAGTCTTATATGTTTCTTCTTGGCCGGAGACAGACGTTTCAGGGTCAAGAACACTGCCATTGCTTCCAGGATATTGATATGAAACTGGCGGAATGTCTCTGACCATGTTCCTTGTACCTTCCTGTGCTGAGAATACCCTCCCCACCCACTTAGGGATGCATCCGTGTGGATAGTTAAAGACTGAGGAGGGAACTGAAGAGGTACTGACTTGGACAGGTTCCGGTGATCTGTCCAAGGACGGAGCCTCTTTGTCAGAATAGGCGGAATTACTGAAGACCTGTCTGAGTCTGATATTGGCTCTTGATCTCCAGACCAGATTGATATCCTTCAACCTGGCCTTTAACAGGACGTCCGTCATGGACGCGAACTGTAGCGAACCTAGAATCCTTTCTTGGGCCCGGCGAGAAGCTTTCTTGCTCTTTAGAAAACGCTTTGTGGCTTTTTCTATCTCTTTTGCCTTCTTGATTGGGAGAGATAGCTCGTGTCTGTTCAGGTCCCATTGGATTCCCAGCCACTGGAAACGAGAAGCTGGGGTGAGCCTGGATTTCTCCCTGTTTATCTGGAATCCTAGTGATTCCAGAAACTGCATTACCTTGTATGTTGACCTGTGGCATTCCTTGACGCTGGTTGCCCAAATGAGCCAGTCGTCTAGGTAAGCTACCAACAGAATGCCCTTCGTCCTTAGAACTTGTACTATCGTCTCTCCTAGTTTGGTAAATATTCTGGGCGCAATGTAGAGCCCGAACGGCATGACTGAATGAGTAAGCCTGTTTCCCTAGTTTGAACCCTAGGTACGGAGAGAAGTTCCTTGCTACCGGAACGTTTTAGTAGGCATCTGTAAGTTCGATAGAGGTGGTGACGGCCCCACGGGAAAGTAAGGTCCGAACCTGCGAGGTGGTCAGCATGTGGAACTTGTTGCAGCGAATGTACGAGTTGAGACGGGACAAGTCCAGAATCACTCTTCTTTTGCCTGAGTCTTTCTTGGGGACACTGAACAGACGTCCCTGAAATTTTATGCGCCCCACTTTATTGCTTTCTTCTGGAGGAGGTCCTTGATATAGTCTATCAGGTCCACCATAGGTTTTTGATTAAAGGTGACTGGTGGAGGAGGCCCTTTCTCCCAACTCCACCCTAAGCCTTTCGAGACTATACTGTGAGCCCATGGACTGAAGGTCCAATGGTCCCGGAAAAAATACAGCCTCCCTCCTACCTGTGGACCCTCACTGGTTGGGTGCAGGTCTGGAGCCTCTTCCTCTTGCTCCGCCACGTAGTCGGGGGCCACCTCTGGCTCGACTACTTCCGGCATGCCTACTATAGGAGCGAAAGAGATCTCTCGCTTCATAGGTAGGGTTAAAGACCAGGGAAGTTATTATAGCCGAAGAGGTAGATGGCTGTGGGGCTGACGGAGTTTGCACTAAGACAAAACTGCTGTTGGGGGTGCGCTTTTGAGGTGGAAGGTTTTCTGACCTGGGAAACTGGCACTGCTTGTACGATTGCTTGTGGCCGAGAGCCCTGGTAAGGGTTATATCTCCTTGCCTTCTTGGTTTTTGATTGGTGTCCGGACCCTTCGAACTGACGTTTGAAGGGGAGACCCCAGCGAGCCCGAAGGCTCTGGTTTGCCCTGGATGCCTCCTGGAGGATGTTGGTAACTTCCTCCTTTGGGAAAAGGTTTTCTCATCAGATAGAAGACCTGATGAGCCTATTGGGCTCATGTTTTATGGAGGCACCCGCTAAGACGTGCTTCCTATAAGCGCGCCTTGCCACAGCGAAATCGTACAGGTCTGACTGGAACATTTGTAAAAGCGCCTTGGTCAGAACCCTGAACACTTGCTCCTCATTGTAGGTGGACGCTACCAACTCCGCCGCAGTGACGGAGTTGATAGACCTTGCCAGTCTGGTCTTTGCCTCGAACTCCGTTTTCACTAGGTGATCCGGAATCCTAGGCAATCTCTCAGAAAACAGGTCGGAAGCGCAGTCTGGGTCGAGTTTACCTGTGGTAAACGTCGCCAGAGCGTCCTTTCAAAAGTCTGGTCCAGTTGGAAAGAGAAGGGAGGTAGCCTCCGTCTCACTCAATACTGGAAGCGGCTTGTCCTCTGCTGCAGCTTGTAGTGTTAGATACGCCACCTTAGATGTGCATGGTGACGGAACGCCATCCGGGGTCACAAACATCGTGAAGGAGCCTATATGTGGCGTTAACTTCGTGTTAACGCAACCCCATTCGGACTAGGTGCGGACCCAGGTGTTTTGAGCCTGCTCTCTCGGGAAGATAACCGTCTCCTTGGGGACTTTATCTACCCGGGCCAGTGCATGTTGGGCCAGTCTCACAAACCCAGGGAATGGGAATTGGAGACCTGGAGGAAACAACTCGAAGTCCTTAATCGGCCGGGTTCCGCATCCTTCAATTGTAAGTTTCCCGTCCAAGAACGGGGCATGAAGTGCTAGCCTCCAAGGATTCTCCTTATCAAAAGGAGGAAGCTTGGAAGAGTTCGGTACCATCATAGACAGCGCCGGAGTACAGGAGTGAAGGAGGCCGGAGAGCATATCCTCCAAAGGCTTTATCCTCTCGGTCAGATACGTAAACGCCTGACCGAAGGCATCCGGGGCTGAGGCGAGGCGCATTGCCTCAAGCCTTTGATCTATGACCCCACTAACCTTCGACAACAGAAGGCTAGTGAAGGCTTCTAGGTCAACACCAGACTCCGCCGCCCTAGGGACGGTGGACTGTAAACCTATTCCCGCAGTAGGGGAAGGGTTTAGGGCAGCAGGCGATTGAGTAGAGGTCGACGGCTGTGGGGCCGAGGACAACTCCGTCGCCGTTGGCGGAGCTGGCTTTGTGCCTTTCTTCAAGGTTTTTGTTTTAAAAGTTTTTACTTTGGGAGTGACAGAAAGTGCTCCCGCAGCAGGAGGGGTGGGCTTAGAGAAGCCCAGGAAGGAAGAGGAAGAAGAAGGAGTAGGACTAAGCAAAAGACTCTCCTTGCTTACCTCCCCACCTACCTGCTCCTCCGTGACCATAGGCTCTAGGTTTATATTGATGGCCGCTACGTCGTCCATCAGGTCCTGGTCGTCAGTGGCCAACATGGTTGCCAATCGGATGGCTTCAATCAGCTGTTCAGCTACCTCCGCTGGCACCGCTGTGGTGGCTGTGGCCCCCTGGAAAAGGAGAGCACAAAGTCCCGCATCCAACACGTATGGCTGTCCCTTTGGGGCGTTCTTGCCAAAGCCGGCCACCCACTTCCTCAGGTTGGTCCTCGCTTCGTGGCGGGTCGCTGGATCAGCCTGTCAGGGAGGAATCGTATTAGTACATGCCTGGAACAAAATCCAATATAACATCTTATTAAGTTATTATGACATGACTTAAACACAAATGGTGTAGCGAAGAAACTTACATGCTCATCAACTAGAGAGGACACCATCTCATAGCACAGTACATGCGTCGGGGTGCCAGACCATGTAGCTCTCCATCTGTACAGCGCAGTTAGCGTGAGAGCGGCACACTACATGGCCATACGGCTTGCCTAGGGAGGCGGGGCACCCCTCTGCCTGGCAGCGGACCATCTGTAATGGAAATTGATTATGAGTACCGAACTTCGGTAAGCAACGGAGAAAGCATGGACCTTAATCTAGATAGGTCAAGATCTATACGCTACACAAGATCAAAATAAGTACAATGAATAAAGTAATTACTTTGGGTGAGATTGCCTGGACTCGCTTCCATCCGCTGATGCCGGAGACTGGGTGGGTGTGGAGGGGATCTCCGCCACCTCCCCCGGCACCTGGCTGGTTGGAAGGCTACGTTGCGTAGCTGGACCTAGTTGATGAATTCTGCCGAAGCCGAGAATTAGGACGGAATAGAGAACTGGCAACGTATTTCTTAATGCTCCATTGCCGAGTGTTGGGTGAGTCACACCGGCCTGGTCATTATAGGACCGGAGCATTGGGGGGGGACCCGAAGCTCTGTCTACTAGCTGAATCGCTCCTCCAAACTCTCTTGTAATGCAGGAGGAAAGGGGCTGGTGCAGGGGGAGTCGGTAGGTTATACCTCTGAACCTGCACGCATTAATTTAAAGGGAGCGAAGCTACCTCCCGAGTGAGAAGGGTTGGAGAGCGAAGCAACGAGCAACAGAGCTGCTATAATGAATGCTCCATAGCTACGTCCGCTGACTGGTGCGGTACCGCTTGTGAGTCGGCGGCGTCTACTCGGAGACACATGGGGTGGTATATAAATAATAACACTACACCATTCCCTCCCCCTTATTTCACAGTCCTCCCCTCCCCCTCTAATAATAGGGGGGGGGAAGAACGTGGCGCATGTGGTTGGTCACGAACGCCTGGTCACCCACCCGATCAGAGATGGACCTATAACAGGTAACATGGCCTACCCTTTGTAGGGAGAAGGCCGACTGGCTCATGGCCAGTCGTGGTTAGGTGGTGGTCGCTCACGATCAGGAGGCTATGCCGGGTAGCCAGATGTACCAGACCGGCATTTCATAACATATACACAATATAAATGTTACAATATACTATATTCATAGCGAGGTCTAATGGAGAGATTGCAAGGATATTAGGCTAAGAAAGGAGGGAAGGAAGCACCTGTATGGATCTGGTTAAGAACCGAGAACACAACAAACTGGGCAGGGTAGGCCAAATGACCACCCCTGCCAGACTGAAGTGGACGGTAGACCTCGACCAAATCACTAAACCAAAATTCTTCGGTTTAGACCGGCCGGGCGGGTACCTCAGGCAAAACTACTAAACCAATTTGTTCGATTTAGGCAGCAGTGAGGTAGATCCAAGATCACACCGGTTGAGAACTATTATCTTATAACGTTCTCCCTGCTAGCCTAATAGCACCACAGGGGAAGTTAGGTGTGTTTAAGGGTACTATGTAAGGGACCCCTAGCCTACCTTCCTAGGCTAGCCTAGGCTAGGTTTAACTAGGTGAGGAGATGGATGCAACCCCTCCAACCTCATTAAATCAATCATGTACAAAATCTAGACATATCTAAACCATACTACTCATACATATCCTCCTAATTCAGGAGGGAGGGAGAACGAGAGAGAGAGATGGGGAACGGCCCCTCCCTCTCTCTTCTCGAATATGATAAATACGACAAAAATGATATTATGCACCGTTATAAATCATGCAGAGATAGGCGCTAACCTGCCCCTGAACCGCTGGGGGGGCCTTTTATTTACAACTTAAACTAACGCACTGCTCTGTACCCCCAACGAAAGCCAAGGGCAGGTTAGGCCTACCCTAAAATCAGTACGATTGGTATTGTAAAACATATATGGTACTCACGCTGCTATTTAGAAAAAGTACATATGCCTAACATATAATTGTAATATTTCGTAGGTCTTGTGTGCTGAAAATTTGCACGCATTCCGATGACGCTCCCAAAATGGCGGCTCGGCGGGAGACGCTTGGAACGGCTCCCACCGCAGAGGAATTTTGAAGAGGGAATCTTCTAAGTGGCAGAGGATCTGTGAATAGCAATTCACTTCGCCCCTTTACTTATACCGACACCCTTCGGGGTGCTCGCGCTGAGGGTAGTAACTTCAGCATACCATGTAAGCTTTTTCTCTGGTATATTTAGGATATATTTATACTTGAAAAATGAGCTACAGGGATTTTTCACCGGCAGACACAGGTCGAACCCAGAAAAGATAAACTTAGTGAGCTAATTATACTACACTGCACATACAAAATAGGTGTATTGAAAGATTTAAATATTGTACAGGGTTGTATGGTGTAATCTTAGCTACACTTTTAAGCAATGACATGCCACTTTTGCACAGAATTCATACAGTGCACTACTTGCCTGTGTAGATACAGTAAAAACATGTGTGAATGGCCAAAATATAATTGGTAACAAATACAAATGTTTGGAAACGAATCGGTAAAACAAATTGAATTATAACCTTTTTAAGGAGCTGCAGTTTAATGAAATCTAAACTCTAATCATTAACAAAAGAAAAGCCTTTGGCAGCCCTGTACAAGGTAAATAAATGAGCTCAGTGATCTGGTTTAGTTATTTAATTAATAATAATTTCTTACAGACTTCTTGTGTGTTTGATTGTTGCTTGATTGAAAATCATAGTGGATAGGCTAACTTATAATATACTGGAATGAAATATGCCTTCAAATTCTACATAGTCTTATGATTTTGGGGTAGGCTAGCATAGGCTGCAATATCCATTAACCCTGTATCCTCTCTTAAAATGTATTTGCATCTCATTTGGACTTAATAATGCAGGGAAAAAGGGATTACATAGTCCAAACTACTATGGATAGCTGGTGGTCAAATGAAAAATTGTTTGGCAATCTGGAACCCTTACTTCATTGTCTGGTATCCATTACAAATTAAGAGTTCATTGTTCACCATTATTTTTGCAAGTTTACTAATGATTTTAGAGCTATAGCACTTTTGATCACTATAGTGTCTTAAACTCTGGGTTTTGCTAAGTGTTAAACACTAATATCATACTGCATTCCATCAAAGGTCACTCTTGAAATGGAAAATTGATGCTTATATTGAAAAGATTTTGCTCTACTGGCAGTTATTTTTTGGAATCTGGGTAATAAATTTAGAAACTGAAGAGGACTCCACAGTTTATGGTAATGAGGTGTAGTAGTCTAAAATATTTAGTGGCTTCAGGAAATTTATTCTATCCTTTTAGATTCTTTCATGAGACATACATTCTCATGCCAGTCAGGCACCACCAACTTATCCAGTTACAACTGCCCTTATCAACCAGCAAGCATGCATCACCACTTCCAGTTCTTGGTTCTTTCCTTTAAAAAGCTAAAAGTTCATAGTGGGGAAAATCTAGAGCAGCAAATGTCAGTACAGTGGTCCCCCAATATTCGCGGGGGATGCGTACCAGACACCCCCGTGAATAGTTAGAACCCACGAATAGTTGGAACCCTATAAAAATACTGAAAACCTCCTATTTTGCTTTAATAGTTTTATCACAAAGTGATTTTATTATGAAATTGATAAAAAAAAACAGGAATTTGGGGATATTTCTTATAGGAAAATACCGCGAATAGGTGAATTTTCCGCGAATAATGTGGGGAAACATTCCAGAGAGAAATCTGTGAATATGCGAGTCCGGGAATCCGGAGAACGCAAATACAGGGTCTTCACTGTATACAGTAAATAAAACAGTACTACTACTGTTTATTTTTGCAATGAATAGATTTATAAGACAAAACATTTTTAGCCTTGTGTTGAATGGTTAGCATTGGAGCACAATTTGTTCCAGCAACCTCACTTAAGTTATGGCCAACTTAGTATGCTCTTTGATTGTTCAAAGACAATTTCGGGTAACTCGTATGGTAGTGAAATCTACATACTATCACCAAATTTACTATTTGCATATCATTTGTTGGCAGTGCTCTGATTGGTTTTCCCAGAAATTGTTTTTTCTTTGGAAATATTAAAATATTGGAAGTACTAATAGATTCTGATTAGTAAAATATACTACCTAGGAACATTGTGTATTTCTTCTATTGTGAAATACTCGGCTTGACATAGTACACCTGTCAAATTCAATACCGATTCCATTTCAGACATTCCAGACTTTTCATGTTTTTAATTGGATGAGGGTTTTGCAACCACTCATAGCCACCCACAAGAGGGTATATGTTGGGCAATAATTGCTGTTGAAGGAGCATGTGCTGGCTGGTTTGCATATGCTCAGCCTTCACTCATGGAACCTTCATACATAACTACTAATGACAGATAAGGCCACAACTGTCTCCCTGGAGCACTTAACTGGTTGTAAACTTCTCAAAACATGTTTTTCCTTATTCTTCCTTTTGGGCATGTCTTGAGCTGCAGATGCTATTGAACATGGTCTTTTCCACATGTCTTGTTTGAGGTATGCCAAGCCCAGCAAGATGTCTCTCTTGTTATTAAGATTGCAAGACCATTCTTTCTGTGAATAATATCTAGATAACTTTTGTCCTCTGCCAGAGGTGTGCAGATCTGAATTAAAGCTATTTCTTTAGCAGATAACTGATTTGAGATGTACGTACTGGGAATGTTTTGAGAAATACCGATTTGTGATGTACTGGGAATGTTTTGAGAAATTTTTTCTTTAGTCTATTAAAAAATGTAAAAACCCTTTCCTAATAAAGCAGAGGAGTTAGAGGTTGTTCTCTCTAGGTTTTCCAAGGATGTTGAAGAATGTTCAGAGATAGGTTTGAGTGTTTATTTTCCAAGCAACCTCTTCAACCAAGGGATCATTTTAAGATGGGAGGATTAGTAGAAGGTGACTACAAAGAAATTTATCACAAAATAATAGCCTAGTCAAAAAGTCAATAATTTACAGAAATGCAATTTTAAGACATCAAACATGAAGTATACTTTATATGAGAAGTGCTTAAATGTATATAGTATGTATATAATGTACTTCTTTAAATAAGTATGATTCATTGTACTTCTGGAGGTATCATGTAGAAACTAAGCCTTAATGAATCAAAGTAGGAGAGCTACACATTCTGTTCAATGAACAAATTCTTAATTATTCAAAAAAGGTGCTATCAACACTATTTTATATATCAAGCAGTTAAAAAATGAGCAACTTTTAACTGCAATCACTTACCTCAAAGTTTCCCTGTGAGGCATGGTGATTTTCATGGCAGAGTATTAAATATGAATCTATATTGTTGAATAGTATAGTAATTGTATATATGACGTTTAGGATCTAAATGCTAGCCCCTTGGAGGCTGGTTGAAAAGAAATAGATCATCATCATTCCAATGTTAATGACCCTTTTCCTTTGTTTTGTTTAGTGCTGTTAATACTGGTGCATACTAATGACAATTAAGAGTTTTAAACAACAATATGTTTAGTAATTGTTAGAATGTTTACTCAGTTCACATGAAATGCAGTGAAAATATTTTGGCAGTAGTCGAGCTGTTTAATTTGAAAACTTTTCTGTTTCTGTATTACTTTGTTTGGTAAATATGTAATGCTGTTAAATGCAGATATTACTGACATATTAATATAGTACTTTCTTTCAAGCATACATATTTTAATTTAATTTTTTTTATTTTACAGATTATGCCTCAAATGAGTCAAGTGATGAGGAGCCACCAGCACGTAAGAAGTCGCCCCCTAAAAAGTCCAGTAGTATCCCTGAGCCTCCTCCCCCACCTCCCCCTGACTTTACTCCCACTCATTCAGTTGCCCGAAAACCTCCTAAGAAGCAGTTTACTGATATTTATGGGACTAGTAAGTCCATATTGGTTCTTTTTCCTGTCATCTTTCTTGGAGTGGGAGTTTTGTATGCTTAAGGGCTTGCCTATTTGTATAGAAACTTAGACGTTTGTTATTCAGTTATCCACTACCTCTTGTGATACTGTTAGCCAATTACCTTTTTAGATTGGTTGTGTGTATCTGTAAAATTATCCAAAATGTTTTGTCTTGCACTCTTCTGTGGTTGACTTTGCAGAGTCATCTGTTGCAGGGGTGCTTTATTTGGTTGTTATTGTACTACTTCCTAGAGGTAAACGTTCAACACAGAAAAAGCTCATCTTAGTTTTGGTTGTTTGTTTTTTAAATGAATTAACATAATGTGACTGGTATGACAATCCATGCATAGCTTTTATGTGCAATCCATAATACGTATGTTCTTAACCTAAATCTTCTATACATGCATTTTATCACTATGACCGTTCAAAATACATATAAAAGTATCTGTATTCTAATTTTTTTTAAATAATATTAATATTAAATCAGTCATAGACACAATGTTTAAATTTTATGCACCTAAAATCATGCTCCTTTTTTTCCCGTAGGTTTTTTAAGCTTAAGAACATGAGCCATAACAGCTGCATGTGGTAACAAAAAGGAATGCTTATTTGTGTACATAAATTCTCTGGGTAGGATGCATTCAATTCTAATGTGTGAATTTTTAGTTGTGTTTTTGATCAAGGTGTTTAAGTTTTTAATTTATCTGCTTAATTAAGGGATTTTGACCAAGGAAAAATCTATTTCTGGGCTCAGCCTGTGTCGCTCCGTGAAATGCTTCCTATAGTGTTCATTTCTAAAGTAAAATATTGCTATAATTACCAGAGAAAAACTAAAATAGTAATGCCAGAGAAAACTGGCTCGCTCACCTTTAATAAAGGTGTCGGCATGGTATCTGGGGCGAGTGGAAACCACTACCAGAGGTCCCTTGCCATTTAGACTCCCTTTCTCAATATCCCTCGTATACAGAGGAGCCGATCCAAGGCCCCGCTACCCGCTACTACTACAACTAGCGCCTTTGTTTGCATTCCTTTCGATAGCATCGTTCACACCACACACGTTTTTTCCTTGTGTTGTGTTTTTTTGTCTGGATTTATCCACTTTGTTCATCAACATGGATCGTCAAGCTTCTGCATCCAAGTTAAGTACTACTGCATTTGTTTGAGATCATTTTGAGACGGTTTTTGGCATATTAAGCCAAGTTATCTTAGGTTATATGTGTGAGCGGTAACACATGCGTTGCCGTTCCCGCATCCCCTCCTCTTGGCTCACCAGCCGCATGATGATTCCCTGCTTTCTTGCACCAATTGGTCCCCCATACTAATTGGTCTAGATTGCACTTGAGCAGTACCCTATATAATTTATTTTAAGATGCATTTGCCATTGATGTGTGTATTTTTTAGTCCGTTCACGGGGGATAGCCTACTTCCAAACCGCATGCCTTCGGTCGTGGCGCTCGCTTTCCTTTCTTGCATGGGGGTTGTCAAATCAACCCTTGTTTATCAGTAAGATAGGATCTCTTGACTCGATTTCCTTACGAGAGGACCCTAGTTCCTTCGTAGCCTTTCCGTCCTTGAGCCACCCTGGCCGTTTGCCCCTCGATCATTCGTTACGGCATCTAGGCTAAGCCGCTCTGAGTTTCTAGGCTAGCCTAGCATTTCCTTCGTTGGATTTTGCTTAACCTAGTTTCTCAAAGACCTTTTCTTTCTCTCTCGCTCCATTTTTATTTCACTCCTTTCCCCCGTGTTAGGACAGGATATTTAGGTTATGTGTTACTTCTTGTAGCCGGCACCTAGTTGGCCTATAGGCCTTCTTGGATCGACTGGCCTCTCACACCGCGTGACTGTTCACCCGGCTGAGAGTATTCTCAGTCGATCACATCGCGTATGAGCCACCCTGCTACCGACCCCTCTCAGTCCCCCCCCCCGTCGCTCACCCACTTCGGTGGAGTGACGACTCGCTCCCACCGAGTCTCCCAGGGGGGGGAGAAGGGGGTTCACTGGGGGGTACACTCGGTGAGCAGGCCTGCCATACTCTGCCGCACTGCTAGTGGTGTAGGGGGGGTACCTCGCTCGACCGAGCCATGGTTGGCCACCAGGCACGGGGGAGTGGGACACACCCTGACCCACTAGGTAGTGTATCCCTCTCACTATCTAGGAAGCCCACCCTTCCCCACCCTGCTTCGGTGGCCTCAGGGCTCCGGCGCAAGCCTATCTATGGGATTACATTTTGCATGCATGTTTTATTACACATAATAACATCCACCTTCTATTGTAAGTTATTTCTTACTAAACCCAGTTTTTTACCCGGCGGAGTCCCCAACTCTGCCAGGTATTTTAAGCAACCCACCCTGTTACGTCTCGCTCTTCACCCTGTGTCCGTCTTGGGTTATATCCCTCACTCCGGCACGTGGAGGACAGCTTGAATCCACTTAATCAGTCAGATTTTATAGCTCCGGCGTCGCCGGAGCTGCAGTGGCGTCACTCTAAGTCCCCATTATCTGCCTAGGATGTTCTTATAAGTATACACGGGCGCCGGAGCTAGTAGTAACAGGGTGATGTTATCATGCATGATATATGCTGATGCCGGAGTTACTCCGGCAGCATTAGTATACCGCACACAACCACAATCCTACCCCAGAAGGTTGTTGATGATACTCATGTACCATTTGACTTACAGGTTACCTGTTGTCTGGAGGAGGGTGCAACGCCGTTCTCCAGGAACCCTGTGGGCACGTGGTCTGCCGGGCACATTCCAGCTGTGCAGTTTGCATGGAGGATTATGTGGTCTGGCACCATGAGAACTGCGTTATCTGCTACGCTTTGGTTAACGAAGCCACCTCCGAGGTATGTAATACAATGAGAATCAATATACTGTAATGTACACTTTGATACTAGGTTAAGTCTATCTCTAGTGTTAAGTATTAATAATAACCCTGCTTACAGGGAGTGCAAGCAGTCTGGGAAGCTGTCTTATCCATCCTGAAGGCATGGGTTGGCGGGTTTGGACGGAACTCCGCCAAGAGTCAACCCTACATCCTGTCCCAGGACATGGCCACCCTAATCTTTCCAGGGGTGAAGAAGGGATCCATGGTGGATCCTGAAGTGGCCGCTCCTCTGATCGCCAGGATTCAGGAAGCAGTCGCACTCCCTACGGAGGAAGGCATCGCAGAGGAAGTCGTGGGGGACGTGGCAGCCCTCGACCTGGACCGCAAGCCCATGGCTATAGACGACATGGGCAACGGTAAGAATGGTAGAGAGGCAGGTTTGGTAGGGGCTCAAGGGTTGTCCTTGAGTCCATCTTTGGCTTCTTCTCCTTCCACTTCTTCTTCCTTCCAGGGGTTCGCCGATAGACCTCAGTCAGTCAGACCGAAGTCTTCATCGGCAATCCCTAAAGTTAAAAGCAAAACAGACTTCAAGTCTAAGCAAAAGTCCCTGCCGAAGAGGTCAGGAACCAAGCTTGTCACTATGCCGCCGGCTCACAACCCCGGGGCAGTCAAGCCAAAGGTCACTCTCCCACCAAAGGGGTCGAGGACCAAGGTTCCCAAGGAGAAGGCTCAGCACCCTCCTTTGACCCTGATGCTTTCTCGGATAGCATCTTGCAGCGGATGGGCAACATGGTTGGGGACTTGGTCCAGACCAAGTTCCAAGAAATGCTGACCCAGCTGTCAACTACACTGGAAGCATCAGGACAAACTATCCAATCCTTGTCGGAGAGGATAGTAGCCCAGGAGAACGTGATGTCTGGTCTCCGAGATAGTATGGCAGCAGGACAAGCACAGTCCGGCCAGGCAACTCATGCATTGCTGATGCCGGACTCGTCCAATCTCCCTCCATTTAAACCGAACAACCCATGAAGGGTAGCAGCACACGCTCCGTTCGCAGACGGTATGCTGACTATTGAGGGTTGTGGAACTCGAAGGCTAGAGGACTTCGAGTTCTATCCTGAGGGACTCCAGCCCCCTTTCTTTGGCTATGTCCTTTTAACGGATGCCACCATGAGCAGGGAGGGTAAAGTCCCGAAGGAAACAGTAATCCTCCCCCGGGACCAAGCTCAACAAGCTTGGCACCGGAACCTTGATGAATGGGAATGCGTAAACACAAAAGTTACTGCATTCAAGGGCCCTTTTACAATTTTCACCGTAAATGAGGACACTCCGTTGCCATTCATCTCCAAAGGGACAGAGGCAACAGCCCAGGCAGTCTTGAAAGATGAGCCTATGCCTCAGTTCCGGGAGATGGATCAGACTTCCCTTCTGCTCCCCGGATCAGCTGAGTTCTACTCGGATGCTCCTGCCACCTTTTCAGTGGGCAAACTCAAGCCGGACTGTGGTAACACGCTGTTCAGCGAGAGGTTGCTAGACTATCAGAAGCCCTAATTCAACCTGAATACGACGCTAGGATGAGGCTCAGCAGGTCCCTCAGTTCGCTGACGATGACTGAGATGGCGTCTCTTATCTACGGACAAGAGACGCTATTTAAAATCATGGCCAAGTCACTACTGCATACAATGCAATGTAACTTGTATGATTTCATGGTAGCTCGGCGTAACTGTCGGAAGTATGTTCTGGTGGAAACCACTATCCGCCATGAACCGAACAAGCTGATCGCCTCATCCATATGGGGCACGGACCTCTTCCCCGTCACCGCTGTGAACGAGGTTCTGTGCGAAGCGTCTAGGGTGAACCAGAGCCTGAAGATTCGTTGGGGACCCGTGTCCAAACGCAAACCCGAGTCCACTGGATCGAATCCCAAATCAAAGAAGAGACCTAGGAAGTTCCAGCCCTTCCAGGCTCCCCAACAGACTTTGATGCAGGCGGTTCTGGTACCCCAAGTATCTCAACCGTCGACATCCAAAGCACAGCCGCAACAGCAGTTTGTGCTTTTAACCCAACCGGCACAATCGCAGGCTTCGACCTCCTTTGCAGTTTCTCCGGCCTTTAATGTGACCTATGAATCTCAGTCCTTTCAAGCATTCAATAGGTTCGCTAGAGGCAGCAGAGCTAGGGGTCCCTCACATCACCGGGGCGCCGGAAGAGCCACCAAGTGGGGCAAAGGCTTCCGGGGAGCACGAGGTGGCCGTCCATCAGCAAATCAGTGAGAATCCCCAGGTAGGAGGGAGGCTGTACCTCTACCGACATCGGTGGGGGTTCAGCAACTGGGCACAGAGCATTGTGACCAAAGGTCTGGGGTGGAGTTGGCTTCAAGGTCCTCCTCCATCCAACACCTTTTACCAAAAACCAACAGCGGAGTTGGTAGAGTATACCCAAGAACTTCTTCAAAAGAGGGTAGTATCAAGAGTCAGAAACTTAAGTTTCAAGGGCGCTTGTTCAGCGTGCCAAAGAAAGACTCAAACAAATTAAGAATAATTCTAGACTTGTCCCATCTGAACTCATTCATTCGTTGCGACAAGTTTCGAATGCTGACCGTTTCACAGGTGCGGACCTTACTTCCCCGTGGGGCCGTCACCACCTCTATAGATCTTACAGATGCCTACTATCATGTCCCAAAAGCAAGACACTTCCGCCCATTCCTAGGCTTCAAACTAGGAAAGAAGGCTTACTCCTTCAGAGTAATGCCATTCGGGCTCAACATAGCGGCCAGAATATTCACCAAGTTGGCGGAAACAGTAGTACAGGAGTTGAGAACTCAGGGAATAATGTTAGTAGCCTATCTGGACGATTGGCTCGTATGGGCCACAAGTATCGAAGAATGTCACAAGGCGACGGTCAAGGTAATTAAGTTTCTGGAACATTTAGGGTTCCAGATAAACAGAACCAAGTCCCGGCTGATGCCGGAGTCACATTTCCAGTGGCTAGGAATCCAATGGGACTTAAACTCTCATACTCTATCAATTCCGCCGTTAAAGAGAAGAGAAATAGCCAAGGCCACAAGGCAATTTCTCAAAAACAAACAGACATCCTGGAGGAACCAGGAAAGAATCCTAGGTTCACTCCAATTTGTATCAGTAATGGATGTTCTATTGAAAGCCAAACTAAAGGATATAAACCGGGTTTGGCGCTCAAAAGCAAACCGAAGATCCCGGGACAAGATAGCTCCCATTCCGGCGATCTTACGCAAGAGGCTCCGCCCTTGGACGGAAATCAAGAATCTGTCAAAGACAATACCCTTGCAATTTCCTCCGCCGGCCCTAGTAGTCCACACAGACGCCTCACTAAGCAGCTGGGGCGGTTACTCACAGTACGAAAAGGTACAGGGAACCTGGTCTCTAACATTCCGCCAGCTACATATCAATGTACAGAAAGCTATGGCAGTGTTTCTTACCCTGAAAAGGCTACGACCAGCCAAGAAGTCTCATATCAAGTTGGTATTGGACAGTTCGGTAGTAGTCCACTGCATAAACAGGGGTGGCTCCAAATCGAGCCACGTGAATCACGTTATGATAGCCATATTTGCCTTAGCGGACAAGAACAGATGGCACCTGTCAGCCACTCACCTAGCAGGAGTCAGGAACGTGGCCCTATCAGAGTGGACATTGGACAAGGAGTCGTTCAGATGGATCTGTCAACAGGTACCAGGACTTCAGGTGGATCTCTTTGCCACAGAGTTGAACCACAGACTTCCTTGTTATGTGGCTCCCAACCTGGACCCTCTGGCTTACGCCATGGACGCTATGGCTATAGATTGGAATGTATGGAAGAGAATTTACCTCTTTCCTCCACTGAATCTACTCCTGAAAGTCCTGAACAAGCTCAGGACGTTCAAGGGTCACATTGCACTAGCAGCCCCCAATTGGCCCAAGAGCAATTGGTTCCCTCTACTATTGGAATTAGGACTCCGGCCTCAACGGATTCCCAATCCCAAACTGACGCAGTTGGTTCAAATGCGGACTGTGTCCGCTCCTCAGGAATTCAGAAAGCCCTAACTTTATGGACTTCATGAAGTTTGCAGCTCAGAAAGATGCCAACATCAATCCTCAGAACATCCTGTTCTTAGAATCTGACAAACGGGAATCGACCTTGCGTCAATATGACTCAGCAGTTAAGAAACTAGCTATTTTTCTAAAGGACTCAAATGCACAAACCATAGTCCACAAATCTGGCCATAACCTTTTTCAGAACCTTGTTCGAAAAAGGTTTAGCAGCTAGTACAATTACTACTACCAAATCAGCACTTAAGAAGATCTTCCAGAAGATCTTCCAATTTGGTTTCAATATAGATCTAACAGATTCGTACTTTTCATCCATTCCAAGAGCTTGTGCAAGACTTAGACCAACTGAGAGACCCAGGACGGTCTCATGGTTTTTAAACTATGTCCTTAAATTGGCTTCTGACACTAATAATGACTCGTGTAATTATATAACCTTCTTAAGGAAAATGTTATTCCTAATAAGTTTAGCCTCAGGCGCCAGATTTTCTGAACTGTCGGCCCTATCTAGGGAATCAGATCATATTGAATTTCTCCCTACAGGAGAACTACATCTGTCACCAGATCGTCAATTTCTAGCTAAAAATGAGGACCCACAAGATAGATGGGCTCCATGGAAGATTGTCCCACTTCCCCAGGACCCATCCCTATGTCCAGTTAATTCCCTAAGAGCATATTTAAGCAGGACTGCCCTGATATCTTCAGGCCCCTTATTCATTAGGGAAAAAGGCGGCACTATTTCCCTAAAAGGGATTAGACAACAAATTTTGCATTTCATAAAACAAGCTAACCCGGAATCTTTTCCAAGGGCACATGATGTTAGGGCTGTAGCCATCTCCATTAATTACTTTCAACATATGAATTTTACGATCTTAAGAAGTACACAGGCTGGAAATCTCTGACAGTATTTAAGCGCCACTACTTGAAGTCTTTAGAGGCCCTTAAATTTCCAGCAGTGGCAGCTGGAAACACAGTTTCCCCTGACACTGCATAATTAGTAATAAGTTATATAGCCTATATGTCTCTTACATCTCTCTCCCCCCTACCTGCCTCGCTAGCATTCTTGCTGTAGCTCTGTCGTTACCGGGTTCATACTTTACCTTGGATAGCACTTTCTGTATATATTAATGATTCATACTGTATATAGTTATATCTGGGTCTATTTTCCCTTGATAATTTGTTAAGTGGTTTGTGTTATTTGAACCATTGTGGGTTATTTAACCCCTCTGTGTAGATAAGTTAGTTTTAAGGATCATTGAAACTCTCAATTACTTATATTTTATTGTTTATTGTGATAATTAATTACCTACATTATAGTATTTAACTCTAATCGAGTTTTAATTTACCTGTAATTATTGATTATCTACACTTTTTCCAAGCTGGTGGAGCCAATTCTCTGGCACTATTTCACGGAGCGACACAGGCTGAGCCCAGAAAAGGGATTTTGACAAAGGAAATATCTATTTCTGGGCAATGACCTGTGTTGCCCAGTGAAATCCCACCCCATTTTTCTTCCACACCCTATCTGGCCCAGCTTGGGTACTATCTACAGGAATGAAAACAAAGGCGCTAGTTGTAGTAGTAGCGGGTAGCGGGGCCTTGGATCGGCTCCTCTGTAGACGGGGATATTGAGGAAGGGAGAGTCTAAATGGCAAGGGGCCTCTGGTAGTGGTTTCCACTCGCCCCAGATACTATACCGACACCTTTATTAAAGGTGAGCGAGCCAGTTTTCTCTGGCCTTACTATTTTAGTTTTTCTCTGGTAATTATAGCAATATTTTACTTTAGAAATGAACACTAAAGGAAGCATTTCACTGGGCGACACAGGTCCTTGCCCAGAAATAGATTTTTCCTATTCCTTTATTTAAAATGCAAATTTTAAATAATTTCTGTTTCATAGCAATGGCATCCTTCAGTTTTAAGTTTTTTTTGCTGATGTTTCTTAGTCAACAACAGTCCTTATTTCCCAACTCCCAACTACATACTTCTGTAATTAAAAGCTTATCTTTCCTTTATAGTATATGTAAAGTTCTTTTGCATGTTTTTTTAATAAAGAATCGTCATGTTACATTCATTATATATTGCTTATGGTTGTGACCACCATGGTGGTCGCAGGTTCGATTCTCAGTCATTCCATTGAGGAGTGAGAGATGTGTATTTCTGGTGATAGAAGTTCACTCTCGACGTGGTTTGGAAGTCACATAAAGCCGTTGGTCCCATTGCTGAATAACCACTGGTTCCATGCAACGTAAACAAATGGTTGTGACAGACTTGTTCCAAGAATTTTCTAAAGGGTATACGTAGTTCCTTTGTCCATATAAGTAATCCATTTAAGTTTCTTAAAAGAGTTCCACCATCATTTCTCTTATTCCTACCATTGGAACAGCGGTGATAAAACCATTCTGAAACCACAGAGAACAACCTAACAATTACTTGATCTTGCAAAATCATCATCAGTAGATATATTACTCATTTTGTTTCTTGTAGCAATATAGCTATATATTCAGTAGCTTTATTGCACTGTGGCATCATGTCAAGCACCCTAGTATTATGTATCTATAAAACTTTGGTAAGAAGCTTTGCCTCTTTTGATCCCATTCTATGTGTGGAATCACAGAAAAGTATCTATAGTTTATCAAGGAAATGCATCTATCTTTGGTTTTCATATGAATTTCCTCTAATATGATCTGGATTAATATCCTTTACCTTGGTTCTCATATTATAGTGCCAATTCCTGCCAGTCTGCAAGTTTAGGTTTATTAGATTCTTTGCATTTATGAACACACAAACAATTCTTATTTCTGTGCATTACCCATTTTATCTTATGTCTCAGGACACAACTCATTTCTGCACTACTGGCTTTTTGGTCAGTTTCGTTGCTTACTTCCTAATCGTTTGCATACCATTATCATCATCCTGCTTTTGTTTGGAAAAGCCATTCTTGTGAAATCACCTACTGCCATAAAAGTAGCCCAATGCCAGCTGTTTGAAGTTGGTTGAACCTGTTTAAAGGGATTCTTTATTCTGTAGAACATACAGGTCTTTTAGGTCCAAGAATACTTACCATGAAAACTTACTCTCTAAACCCATCTTTACGTAAAACATCCTTTGAACTAAGATAAAGCTAGCAGCTCCAAGAAATTGGTGACTACTGTGGAAAGCCAGTGGCCCCTGTTCTTTCTTAATCCTATTGCAGTGGTTCATGAACCTCATTTTGATCCATTGCCATTAGCTCTGGGTGCATAAGGTTTGTTGCAAAAATCAGTGACACTAATTTTGACAATGTAAGGGTAATACAGTATGTAATAGTGTGCTTTGCAATTTGATAATACTTCACTGTGAAAACATTCACTGACATAAGTATTTGGGTTTGAAAGATTCCTCATTAGTGGTTTCTCATATGGCTGTGTAGTTACTGTCATTGCATACTGCCAGGTATGAGAAATTGTATTTGTTGCTTGGGGATTGGAAGCTATGTCCAGCAATTTGTCCACTTTTAAAGATACATATTCTGTCTGAAGGTAGGGGGCAATGGTTTTCTTTTAGACTACTTAGTGGCTCTACTGTGTAAATTTAAGTGTAGAAAGCCAGAGGTTTCTAACAAGAGAAGTACTATCTCTGTTTTAAGTTCCATTATTACATCTTTTTCTCCTTTATGGTGTCCATTTCAGTGTCTTGTCAGACATGCCAACCATGCATTTCTAGGGGAAATTATGGGAAAATCGATGCTGTTGGTATGAGCTTACAGAAGATATTGTTGATATGTTGTTAATGTTTGTGAATTGTTTTCATGTTAAAATTAATACTGATCACGACTGTTTTTGGTTTTTAGAAATTTTTAGTGTAGTTTGTGCATGATTCACACTTAAGAACTGTATGTGACAATTTGTTAAGTAAATCATCTGATAACAGATACAGATTTTACTCTTACAGTTTAGTGGTGTGCTTAGAGGTGAGAAATATTAGTTTAGTATGCTATTGTAATATTAATGCTTTTATTATAAATGTTACTTCATTATTCTTTCTTTTTTTTAAGTTTATTTTTGTTCAGCACATGAAGATGAAGATTGAGAAAGTTGTATTGCTTAAATATTTTCTTGGATAATTATTGAAGTTGTAAGATTGGGTAATTATTGAAGTTGTAAGATTAAGATTTAATGCAGAATTTATATTTCGTGTAAATATATTTTGGGGGTTCTTGGTTTTTGCCATTGTGTTCATTATGGAACATTTAGATTTATCACTCAATCAAATATGTTCACATTCAGGATTTAAGAATATTCCCAAGACCCAACAGTCTTAATTGAGATGAATCTTACCTACTGTTAAAATTAGCTATATCTCTGTGAGAATTAGGTGAGTCAGCATTCAAACAAACGATTGAATGGCTGCCCATATGACTGTCTAGTTTACCTGTTTTCTACCAGGTGTGTTTCGTATGTTTTAGCTCATCAGAAATCTCCTTGCTGCCATTGCAGTCAGGTGATTGTTGGTATTCTGTGAAGTTTGGCTGTTTTACGTAAACTTGTTTACAGTGTGTACTATTGTAATTTCATTTTCCTAGGATATCTTCCACTGGAAGCAAAACCAATAACACCAGGCTATGTAGGTGAAAGCAGGATGTTGGAATTTGAAATAGATTAAAAATTCAGTACAGTGTGTGTTTTGTGAACTAGATGTGAAGACTGTAGGAGATTGTTCTGAGAACTTTATGGCTGAATATGTCAGATATAGGAAAGAAAGGAAACCAATAGATTGCGAAAGCAATTAGTTAGGTCAGGACTTAAACCTGTCAGTTATATCTTACCTAGTGGCCCTTCATCTGCAGCTATCCCTATCCGGCTGGGCATTGGGTAGTGCTAGTATTGAGACTTCCTTTGTAGCTTTGCCTTCTGTTCTCCATTCGGTTCAGGAAAAGCATATTAAGGAGTTAGAACACAACTTTAAACTTATTTTAAGTTTTAATACAAGTTGAGCTGAGTTTGTGATGGAACGTTCTGAATCCCTCCACGTTTCCCTGTTAGAAGTAAGGTGTTAGTGCCCTCATCTGTATGTAGCCTGAGCCTTGGACTACCTTACGATAGTGTGCCTTTGGAAAGTGTCAGCTACCAGGGAACCTGGTTGGTTTTTGGGACAATGGGGTTCTGTGCTCACCAATACCTATTTCGCCCTTGTCACGGTCTGAATCTTGTTTAACATGTTAGCCCAAGGACTGTTTTGGCCCAGAAATAGATTTTTCCTACGTCAAAATCCCTTATTTGCTCCGTATATACATTCTGTCATCATCAGCGCCTAGTTTGAGGTGTTAGCATGCATAGGATTAATGATATATAATATAGGTATAGACACATTGATATAATAATTGTCTAGTGAGTTTTACACATTTCGATATTATGAGTCGACGGTTTAACCAATTTCTCATGTTTTTGTTATTCTAAATTCTCGTATGCTAGCCTATTCCTCTTTCTTCAGCTATCGACAATTGTTACTACTGCCTCGATTAATGTTTTTCTTCCAAGTCTACAATGTTTATAGTATCTGAGGTTCTCTCCAAGCTAGATATCATTCTAGCTTCAGAGCTTTCTAATGATGTGTCATATAGGAATGCTGTTGAGTATGTTGGTTCACTTTTGGATGGGGCAGGAGAATCGTTGTAACTCCTCTTCCCTGCCTCCAAATCTTTCCCATTTTCTTTTGCACCTCATTTTCTTTCCTTCAGTTGACTCGTGTGGACATAGCTGAGTTCCGAGTTGCTTAAAGGTGAGTTTACACTAGGCTTCACAATGCGCTTTTTAAGTCACCTCTGCCAGCATATGCCCTCCCACCTGGGTGACGTAACGTGCTGCACAGCACATGTTGCCTCTACACTACATGTGTGCTGTGACCGGTAGCATTATTTTCCTGACAGACATGTACATCTGTTTTTATATGATGTTAATCTTACATTCCATAAACATGGATGATGCTGATAAAACTCAATTAAGCAACGGATCTCTTCTTGCTTCCATTCCATGGCGATTTACAGTATAATAGAGAACTGGATGACCGTTGAAAAGTTACTAGTGATTCGTCGTTGGCGGATTGTCTGGTCAGGCTTCAGCCATCAAGCTTGCTTTGATGAGTCAGTGGTGTGGTGCGAGTCCTAATGAGCAGTCCAGTTGGTGGGGCTAACAACAATTTGGGAGGAGTTGGTGATGAGTCTTATGTATGCAGCATGCAATGAAGCCTAGAGTAAACTCACCTTGAGACTGTCTCCCTTTTATCGAGTCGTGGATGCTTTACAGTAGTCGGCTGCTGTCATGTCCGTTCAACAAGTGCTGCTTCCTGCCACTAGGTGTTGCGAAGAAAGAGCAATCCTTTAGGCTCTTTTGTTTACCTCCTGTCGGTAGCTGTCTCCTCCTGTTGCTCTCTGGCAGAAGAAGAGTTTGAATTAAAAAACACTTTCGGGTCTGGTTGGCGTTTGTTGGAAGCGTTATGCTTCACTGTATCCTCATTTAGTTGAGGAAAGAGGCCACATAGAGAATATCTCTCACTTGTCTTAGCGTATTTCGGTGCCATTTAAATATCTGGAGAAAAAAACCTAAGCTTTCTCTTTTTATTAGAACGCGTTTCATAACTTTTCTCATACTCGGACACACAAAACTTCCATTAGGCCTGCGGTGGCTTGTCCTCTTGTTTCTTAAGAAGTTGCTGAGAGCCGAAGACCACCTCATGGGATACAAGCACTTATTGGTACACAAACCATCTTTAGTAGGAGGTTCAGTTTCTTTTTCGTTCCTGTGGGGAAACGAACTCGAGACTTGACATGTGCTTCGGGCATGCTGGTGGAGTCTCAGTCTAGCTTGTTGAGTTGTTACCTTTAACTCAATACATTGGCTTGTTTCTGCGTCAGCTTAGAGAAATGGAGGCACCGACCTAGTGAGTTTGTAAAGTCAGCTTTA
Organism: Macrobrachium nipponense; assembly: GCF_015104395.2. Classification (NCBI taxonomy): domain Eukaryota; kingdom Metazoa; phylum Arthropoda; class Malacostraca; order Decapoda; family Palaemonidae; genus Macrobrachium; species Macrobrachium nipponense. Next base: position 33,605,140 of record NC_061102.1, on the reverse strand, counting down.
AGGTTTTGGCCCCAGCTTGAGTTTAGCAAGGAAGAGAGTTAACTCATTTCTGATGCTGCAGGGTAATGCCCTCATCTTATACTAATTGGAGATAGGCAGTCATTCTTGGACATTTTGAGACTGAATAACAGGAAGTGTCTTTCCACATATTTTGGTTTTCGAGCATGGTTTTAGTGCCTTTCCAAAGAATGGTCAGACTTTTGGTATACATGCAGAAATGTATTCCTCTTACCAGTACATCTTTTAGGGCTGTTGCCTTGTATAATAAGGCGCCCTATGAGGTAATGTTAGACTTGCGATAATCTTACGCTAAGTCGGTTGGTATTGCACTTCCATATTCAATGGAGTGTCTTGGGGTTTGTAGATCACTTACGAAGTCGGTATTATCTTCTTTGGTTATGAAGACGATGTGTTAAACTCATGATGATTCGGTGATGAGGTTAGGATCTAGTAGAAACCACGAAGTACAAAAATACTTATACTATTCTCTGAATTTACATGGTGAAGATCAGGTATGATTGTACAAGTCTTCTAATGACGATAGCTTGATCGCTTCTGCCAATGATGATGGCTAATTCTATTCTCTCTACATGATAAAGCTTAGGTAAAGAGGTACAGGTCTTCTAATGACGATAGCTAACTCTATTCTGCTCTCTACTACCATCTCCGTTACCAGTCATAAAGGAACAGACAGTAGCTCGAACATATGAACATACAATCAGATGACATAGTTACATACGAACATACGATCATAATGAGACACACTACAGATCACGTAGGCCGTTTGAATTATAGGTCCCGGTAGTTGTCTCAAGCAGGGAGCTTGGACTAAAGTTTATAAACAATTGAATGACTACAGGTGACGGCATGTCAACTTAGCCTACATACTTTATTGTATACGTCATCTTTAGCGTCTCTAGTCTGATCACATTCCTGCAAGCAATCTGGTTGACCTCTTTAGTTTTAGTCTTTTATATATATGGACTAACATTCCATATTTTTATTATGTAAACACTTACACATCCACGGTCACGCAAGTACCTACAAGATGTATTTACAAGAAGGTATTGCTTGTATGCTATGTTTGGGTTAGTGTATAGTGCCTCTATAAGTATTGTCAGGGATTTTGTTGCCCATTGCTGGAAGGTCTCTTATTCCATGCACTTCCACTAACTTAACCACTCGGAGATGTTAGAATGTCCCCTCCCAATAAGGGGATTTTCAAGTTATCATAGGATCTATCCTATCTACCATAAGCATTCTGTCATCATCATGTCATGATTAGTTCTTCAACACTGACCTTGACCATCAGCAGGACTGTGCCTGCCACTATTTTTCTTCACAAAGGAAGAATAGCAGCATATTCTCATATGCCAAGAGTGGTGGTACCAACAATTTAACTGAACACTGATTATAGCAGTGACCAACCTCATGAATACCCTAAGAAGGAATCCAGATGCACTCACCTGATGAAGGATAATATGTTATGATCATGTGCTGTTTGGGCATAAATCCAAAGGAACTTAGTGCCAGCAAGTGTCTCTTGCCTTCATTGTCTTCTGATAAACACTGGAAGATGACCAGAACCATGAGGGAAAGCAATTCAATGTCTTATATGATCTGTCGGCTTGTCATGACATCACCAAAGAAGAAGTAAATGACCTGCTCTTTACTTTAAGAATAGGCACAGACTAACAGATGAGTCTCATGCCATCTCTCCCTTGCTGTTGTCTTTCAGTAATGTCTTCTCATTTGTGGCTTCTGCAAGACATCAAGACAGGAAAAGAGTTGATTCTCATCATTGGAAATTAGTGTGGTACCTGTGACCTCAGACAGGAAACAATAAATTCTTTGACCATCCATATCAAAGATGACCTCAATGCCATGATAGAGGACATGCTTTGAACCACAGAATTTTGACTTAACAGGCATGTCTTAGTCAAGCTCTGAGCTTTCAAGAACATTAAGGTAACTCGGATCAATGCCTTTTGGAACAGTTTTAGGAGACTTTCATCCTGGGAGCAGCTACTTAGTAAATTGCACTTCAGATTCCACAGCAACTCTTTTATATATCAGTCAACCCCTGCTATTTGTAGTCTCGCAATTCATGGACTTCGGATTTTTCTTTGGAACTTTCTATAAATTATTTGTGGGAAACTCGCCTATTTGAGGGTTTTTTCGTAGAGCAATATTCTGTATTTTTATATTTTCGTGGCTAAGTACTGAAGTGTACATATAAATACAATTAGTGATAAAATAATGATTTACAGTACTAATTTTCAAACATTAATCTTTAATTGAATAAGATTAAATAACAAAATTAATCAAAGTAATAATTCTCTCCCTCTCATACAGAGATGAGAGAATTTTTATGCATATGTAATATACATGTTTATTAGTTTTGCATGATAAATAGATGATTACTAATTTTCAGATAATAATAGTAATGTAAACGCAGGAAAACATCAATTTATTAAGGAAAATACAGTGAATTAGTAAGAATTTAGTAAAGTAAACTCTTTTCCCTGATCTTTTTCTGTGTACGACTTACAGGGAGGGATGAAGGCTTAACTTTCAAACATATTGATGTATAAGGGTTAGCACCTGGCTGAAGAGTCTCTCTCTCTCTCTCTCTCTCTCTCTCTCTCTCTCTCTCTCTCTCTCTCTCTCTCTCTCTCTCTCTCTCTCTCTCTCTCTGAGATAGATTTTTTATGCATATCAAACATGTTTATTCGTTTTTTATGTACTGTAATTTTATAGATATATAAATGTAATGTTTCATCACATTTATCTATAAAACTTTATTCAATTTTTTTGTTGTTTGTTTGTATTGTGTTTTTATGTTGCATGGAACCAGTGGTTATTCCGCAACAGGACCAACGGCTTTACATGACTTCCGAACCACATCGAAAGTGAACTTCTGTCATCAGAAATACACATATCTCGCCCCTCAGTGGAATGCCCGAGAATCGAACTCACGGCTACAGAGGTGGCATGCTAACACCATACTGACCATGCCACTGAGGTATTTTCCATGCTCTAATTAAAACTTTTATACATTTCTATAGTGAATTATGTAAAAACAGCTGCACCCATCCTTTGGACATGTTAATGAACACACATTCACTTCTAAATGACCTGGACATACAAACATCTTTCTGCAGCCAGTGCTACTGTGCCATTGACTGGCTCAGTCAGGCTCTGATGGCAGGCACATGTTTTGAAAGGTTGCTCAAGAAAGATTTTCATCGCGAGCCCCCCTCCTTAAATGCCCCTTGATAAAACTCAACCAATAGTTAAGCTCTTATATTAATGTTAAATGCGTTTGTAGTCATTTATATTAACTCATGGTACCAGATTTGAATGCAGTAGGCCCATCTTTGACCCTAATTCCCAAACGGGGCCTGCGCCCCTTTGGTATCAAGGTTGGGGTAGGTAGGCTACGACCCCTTCTCCCGGGGTCGGTAAGTTGAAAAGGTGTAGACCTCCTGCCCCCCCTAATATTGTGGGGAACCTTCAGGCCCCCATTCCCAGGGGGTTTCTCCCCTTATGGCCACCATATTGTGGGGAGCTTGTTTGTGCCTATAGAAATACTTCTACATAGATGTCAACTCTGAAAGTTGTAAAAAATGAGGGGGTATGAAAAAGAAGGGTTATGATCCCCTTAGAAATGTCCCTTGAATTTCGGAAGGGAATCTATGGCAAAAATTTGGTAACCCTATCTGTCAGCTCTGAAAGTTGTAAAAAATCAGGGGGTATGAATTTTGGATTTTGACCAAAGCCTTCTTTGTGGGGAGGGGAGCCTATGGTAAAAATTTGGTAGCCCTAGCTTTCATAGTCTGGGTGTGCATAGCGAACAAACAAACAAACAAACAGAAGTTACCTTTTATATATACATACTGTATAGATTTTAAAAGAATACGTATTGATTCACAGTCTTCTCCAAAGCTTTGGAGTGAGGGCAGGTTAATCTAACTGTTAATTATCTTGACTTATTGACTGTGAAGGGTAGAAAATGCTGGTCACTTGGTGGTCAAATAAAATATGTACTGCTGTGAAGGATACTGAAAAATCTTTCTCATGCCAAAGGATACAGTAGATTGTGAGAGATGGATAGAGTGATAGAAAGGGAGGGTGGTTAATAGAAAAAGATATACAAGTAGATCCTGCATACCAGCGGCATCAGTTAACGGCAATGCGGTTTTGCAGCGCTTGTCTAGTGACGCCACTAACTGGATTTTCTTTGCCGGTAAGTGATTTTCGACACCGGTAAGCAGTTTATCAATGTCAGTAAGCGGTTTATTGGCATTAGTAAGTGGTTTATCAGCACTGATCTCTGGTTAGTAGCACCAATATCTGGTTAGCAGCGCAGATATCTGGTTGATGACACCGTTAAGTGGTTATCAGTGGTATTATCGCTGATTTTCAGTAAGCTGCGATTTTCAGTTAGCAGCGATAGGTCAGGAAGAGAACCCCCACCATTAACCAGGGAACTACCTAGTACTTTCTCTCTCTCTCTCTTTTATTGGCTGGAAGGGTTAGAAGTGTGTGTATGTATATATTTTTAAGGGTACAATGTTTTAAGGTAATAGTTTAAGGTATATTTGATGTAGGATGTTAGTTCAGGGTATGTATTTGTTATTTGAACTTTCAAGATAGACAGTCATAAGCATTTTTAAAGGGGGTGTTAACTATTTGTGGTGGTTGTGGTACACATCCCCCTTGAAAATGGGTGGTCAACTTATAGAGGTTACACAGTCAGATCTCAGTGGTAGAGGGCTCTTTGGAGAAGGCAGCTGCAATCATCGCTAGTGGAACCACAGCTCCTGTGGTTGAAGATTTCTCTTTGATGATGTAATAAGTAATCTGTCTCTGCTATCAAAGGTTATAATTCTGACTTCTTGTGGTTGTGACAGAAGGCAAAGCACAGCAGCTAAAGAATGCTGATTGAGGAAATAAAAACTCTACATGTTGCTTTTAGATGTCACATGGATGTTTATTTTAAATGCAGGTACCTGGGAGTGGCAGTGTTTGTAAAGAACATATTTGTTTGGACTGACACTTTTGGTTATCAAATTTTACTATTGAGGAAGAGGGACCTTTCATCATTTCCATCTTCATGACTTTTATCTCCTTACATTAATTCATGTTGGTATCCTAAAGTTGACTTGGCTCATAGCTTTGTATGTTTGACATGAATGGTATGGGTGTTCATGCCATGAATCAAAATTTACTTACCTAATAGTGCCTTGCTCAAATCCTTGGTCCCAGACTCTTGTGATTCCCAGTGTTCTCTGGATCTTATAGGTATGTATATACAAGTGATGCTCTGGGAATATTTAGCAACTCAGCCCTACCAGATAAATTAAGATTTTTGGCAAATACTATATGATTGATGGCCTTGGTGTAAGGAACTGAATTTTTCATAAAAGAAAAAAAAGATAGTTTTTTTATGAACCCATTAGTCATAATGCAATTTTTAGCCCCCCTGGTCTTGCAGCCTCATTTCAATACTACATGAAAAGTGAAGGTGGCTGATGGGTACTGGAGTGGCACTTGCATTATAAAACAAACATTTTCTTTGTTAAAAAAATGATTGAGTTGGGACATTTAGTGACTATAATTAGTGGTTGTATACAGTTTATGATTTATGGGTTTGCATAAAAAAAATTACATCTGTGGAATTTGGAATATTTAGGGAGATGGTACAGGTTTCAGATTCACAAGATCTATACATTGTATGGTTTTAGTAAGTCAGATATCTGAACATATCAAGTTAAAGGAGATACTGTATATCACCCTATTTCTGTGCAGCCAAATCCAATGCTGACCTAATGAATGAAGAGCTGAAGATGGTACTAGAGTCCTTCAGGCGTTCAAGACCCCACCTAGATATTGTAAAAACTCCTGATGTCTACATCAATCAGTCTTCTACTCCGCAAGAAGTTCAGAACTGGCTCAAACTGAAAGGGTTCTCAAAGAGGTAGGTTGTGTAGCAATGGATAGGATATTGTTCCTCATCATTTTGTTCAGGCTCTAAAACTAATATTTTGAGGTACAAAGCAGCCTTTCTTTTCATACTTTTTTGGTCAGAATGCACATAAATTTATTTATTATATGGCTTTTACTACAAAGTATTTAATTAAATTTTAATGTTAGAGAATTTTCATGAACTATCACTTTCCTTGTCAACACATTTATCATGGCAGTATTATCTCCTTAGAATAATGGGCATAACTTTCAGGATTTGGTGTAGGTAACTTTCCAACTTATCTTAGTAATCACAGTTATTTTAATCTGGAACACTATGTAACCACAGGAGCTTGAAAATAAATATTTCTTTAAAGAATGCTGTATAAAACCCATATTTCTCCTCCCATAAGTTAATTAGCTCATACATATTATGTAGCTTACTCCAGAGTATTTTTCCTTGAAAGGAATAATGTAGTTGAGTCAATCTGGAAAATGTAGCGTGAAATTGGGTAAGATGATAGATGGTGAAATTCAGTATGTTTGACATACATTACGAAAAGAAGTGAGAAAGATAAGACACAAAGGAATGGTGCAAGATTAAAAGGTTTCATCTATGTAAATACCAACAGGAGAAAAGATGTTGAAATTGTGCAACTTTCAGGACTATTACTTTTGAAACTTTATATATCTTATGATTGTCAGTTTTATTTTTTCATTCCTTGAAATGATTAACCTGCCCAAATCTGCACTTAATACAGAATTGTTGTTCATGTGCTACTTGTGTATTTCATGAGAACTCCAACTCCTCTCCCCAGTGTAGTATGTTCCAATTTTTAAAATTAACCATCTTTGCAGCTTGTTTGTTTTAAGACATATTGTGTAGAAGTGTATGCAATGTAAAAATATCCCCTTCTGAAAAGGCTTACAGGTAGGTAATATTTGGAAGTATCCCCAGACAATACTGTGGAAGGTCTTGGGGTACTATGGTATTCATGTTGAATGTGTAAAGATAATTGAAATCATCCATGAATGAAGATAATGGAAAGTCATGTTAATGTGGTTCTTATCAAATGGGAAATGATATTCCACCTTTGCTGTTTTCTCTTCTCATAGATTTCATGATAAAAAAGTGTATGGGATGGAAGAGAAGGTTTATCTTGGGGTAACAACAGAAACTTGACTGTCGTGAAATATGTAGCTGCTTTTGTTTTAATCGGCAAAACACCACAAGAGTTACAAAACCGGCTTAATAGAGTGCATCGTATAAGGAGATGGCATTTAAAATAAAATAGCAGGAACAATGTATGCATAAAGGGATGAAATAACAAATAGGGTAAGGATTAAATAGGTTGAATCTTTGAAATATTAAGAACCATGAGGTCCAGTATAGATTCTCTTGAGTTTGAATTTTGTGAAAGAATAAAAAGGCAAATGAAAAATTGTTCAGACTAGTAAAGATACAGAAATCAGATTGACGAAAATTGCATATAAAAGCAAGATTATCATAAGTAGAGTGATGGAGACCACTTGGACAGTACGTACATGATAGTGTCATCAGAACTCCTGTGGGCCCAAGATGATTTGGACAACCCAGACCTACTTGGATGAGAATTATTAGAAGGAAGGATTTAGGTGAATGAAAATATGTAGAAAATACCTAAAGCACAGAATGACGTGGTCCTTTGTGTCGTGGTGTTGGAGGGGTAATTTGCCAGGAACTCAAATGGTTTTTAACTCACTTTAGATTTTAAATATATTTTAAGTAATTTTTTTACCACTTTGGAACTTCAAATTTTATTTACCACCATGAAGAATTATGCTAAAATGAATTTGTTGTACCTACTTTCAGGATAACAAAGCAGTTTGAGGGAGTAAATGGTGAGAAACTGTTTGCCCTTGATCGTAGGCAACTAGAGGAATTTTGTGGAAAGTCAGAAGGAGCCCGCCTGGATTCTCAAATAACTATACAAAGAAACATATCAGGGGTAAGAAATGTTATTCATTACAGAGGTGTATTTAATAATTGTTGCTGGGTTTACAACTTTTTTGGTTATCATATGCATATATCAATGTAACGTCACTCAAAAAATACTTTCTAACATACTTCAAAATTTTCGGATAACATATAATAGTTATCTGGCACTATTTAGCAACTCCATTATATGTGCTCGAAACAACCCAGACACTACTGGTATGTCATAGAAATTACCTGCAATTTCTCTCAAACCGAGGTTTTTCTGATGTTGACATAAGGGTATAGTAATTCAGTGGTCATCAGTGTTCTTGTTCAAATATTTTCTCAAAGGCCCCACTATCTTTGTTTTATCTTCTTCTTATGTGAGAACTTTGTAGACATAGGCCTATGACTGTTATAAGTTGAACTTAGCCCTAGCAACATCAGCAATTAGGACTTTTGCAAATATTTGCTGGCATATCATATATTTATGTATATCTATATCCAGTGTAGCACAAAAGAACACTTACTTGAGGATATCCTTAAATCCACAGTAGAAAGGCAAGTGAGACTGGGGACTTGGAACAAGTACATACTTTCGTAGTTTATTTTACATTTCAAGTTCACACTGAGTATAATAGAAGTTGACAAACTGTTGTATACAAAAACAGAAAGAGTGGGCGGGTTTACAGTTTGTTAATCTAGGCAGCATGTTCTTTAAGCAAGAGAGACTAGGAAAGAGGATCAAGGTATAATCCAGGATGGAGATTTAAATTCCTTGTTGATGTGGCTTCAATAAAAGTGGACTCCAACAGATTCCTTTTGTGGTGATCTTGGATATTGTGGATCATTGGCTAAAGAAATGCCATGCTATTAACTGGGATAATTCCTCAATAATCTGCAGTGTCAAAGATCACCATGAATAGTTGAAATCCCTATAAAAACACTTAAAATTGCCTATGTATTTTGTTAGTTAAAACTCAAGAAAAATCCACTAAAAATGTTTATACCTGGTTTTTTAGTAGTTTTATCACAAAAAGTGCATTTTATGATGAAATTGATAAAAAAAAATAAAACAGGAATTTCTGGATATTTCTTATAAAAAAGTATTGCGACTAGGCAAATTTTCCGCGAATAATGGGGGTATATGTTCCAGAGAGAAATCTGCGAATACAGGAGTCCGTGGATGCGTAGTGCACGAATACGGGGGTTCACTGTACAGTAGTGCCTCAGGATACGAAACTAATCCGTTCCGAAGCGGCCGTCGTAACCTGATTTTTTCGTATCTCGAACAACATTTTATATGTAAATTGCCTAATTCGTTCCAAGCCCTACAAAAACGCCTCAGTAAATTTTATGATAAAGCTAAATTGACCAAAAAAACAACGAAATACAACAATTTGGACCATTCAATACCTAAAATAACCTATACTACTGTACCTGTAAATAAAGTGTATTAGTCTACATGGTACAAGAAATACTGTATGTACATGTACTTACATATGTAGTAAAATGTGGAACCTTACCTTTCGAGTAAGGCGATCTCCGAAAGTGGCGACAGAGGAGGAGGACAAATGGCAGAAAACATGAACACTTAATTTACGAAACACATTAAAAATGGCAGAAAATATTAACACTTAATTTTACAAAAAACTTAAAATTAAATTTCTTTTTTTTGTCTTTCAGATTTTTAAATATTTTTTTTTACTTTTTTATACTTTACGCTTTTTACAAAATTTCAATTTCTTCACCACTTTCAACTTTGTTTTTTTGTATCACTTGGATCTTGCTGTTTACTTACTACTACTGAAGGCCTCTTTAAAAAATAACTATCCAAGGAAGATTGCTTCTGCCTGTTTTTCACAATGTTCCTGAAACGACTCAGGCAAACATCATCAAACTGTGCAAGCATACGACCTGTGTAAGCCTTTTTGGGGTGTGACTTTTCTACAAATGATTGCACTTTATGAAAAGCAGCTAGAGCATCCTTAATATCTGCCGTTGTTATAGGGTCGTCGTCCTCCTCCTTGCCGCTGCTAAAGAACTCCTCTTGAACGATGTTATGTAGCATGGCCTCCAACTGCTTCAGGTCATCCGTCGTAAGCTCCTCTTGGTGCTCCTTGAGAAGGTCATTGATGTCGTCCTCGTCGACGACCAGCCCCACGGACCTCCCGAGTGCAACTATCTCGTCAAGATCTGATTGTGAAATAGTTTCAGGATCGTCAACTCTTTCTGAATCTGCATCAGCTTCGCCCACGTCAAATCCCTCGAAGTCTTGGGCGGATACGGCATCAGGCCAGAGTTTCCTCCACAAAGAATTCAAGGTTTGCCTCAAAACCTCTTGCCAAGCTTGATCGATAAGTTGGATGCATATCACGATATCTAAATGTTCCTTCCAAAATTCATGCAAGGTGAGGTATGTGGTATCGGTGATGTCGAAACATCTCTTGAAAAGATGTTTTGTTCATGAAACTTACCTGACAGATATATATATAGCTGTATTTTCTGAAGTCCGACAGAATTTCAAAACTCGCGGCACACGCAGTGGGAGGCCAGGTGGTAGTACCCATTCCCGCCGCTGGGAGGTGGATATCAGGAACCATTCCCATTTTCTATTCATATTTTTTCTGTCGCCGGTGCTGTAAACAACTGTTTGCAGTACCTCCACCTAGGATTTTGATTTACTCGTCATTTAAGTATCTGGATTGTCTTTTGGTATTGATTCTGGATTGTTGGATTGGCACGCGCAATAGTGGACGGTTTTTTTTATTTTGGATTGGCTTTTCTGTAAACGTGATGTCTGGATCAAGTTCAGTGAGTTACAGAGTGTGTGTGAAGAGTGATTGTAAGGTGAGGCTACCTAAATCATCGGTAGATCCCCACACAGTATGTATGGGGTGTAGGGGGCATGTATGTTTATTGGATGATCGGTGCAATGAATGTGAAGGTTTGACCGATGATGGATGGAAGTTGTATGATTCTTATCGGCGTAAATTGGAACGCGATAGGATCAGGAGGTCTTCCTCCAAGAGCGGTTCCTCTAAAGGTAAGGGAAATAATATTTCACCTGCATTAACACCTGTAGAATTTGTTTCACCTAAACCTGTGATGTTGCCTTCGGGCCCTGATTCTGTGTCTGGAGAAGGTAATGCCCTTTCTCTGATTTTAGAGTCGTTACGCACTCTAGAATCTAAAGTGTTAGCCTTGGAAACCGGCTCAGTGAAAGTGTGTGATCGTGCCCCATAATGCCTCTAGGCCTAGACCGCTATCGGACTCCCAGGAATCAGGGAGTGGATATTCGAAAGCCGCAAGAGGGTTACGGGGGCTCCCCACCGATCTGGCGTCCCTTCGGCAGGACCTGTTGCAAGTTCCCAGGCTGCCAAGGAGCGTGCTCAGGCTCGCATCCTGAAGGACTGTTTTTCGTCCTCGAGGCGCCCTCCCCGCGCAAGGGGTGGAGCGCTCGGAGAGACTCGCGTCCGTTGAAAAGGACCTTTCGGAGTGAGGACGCTTCACGTCCTCTCTCTCCAGTTTCGTTACGCTCTTCACCAGAGTCGTTTGACGCTTTTCCGCCTCAGAAGAGAGGTAGGATGTCATCAGGAGATGATGCCGAGAAGCGCTACAGTCGCTCTTCGGAGAGGCAGGTAGCTGTGCCTGTGAGAAGAAAGGAGGCGTCCCCTCGCCCCTCGTCTTCTCGCAGGTTCAGTCCTGCTCCTTCTTTAGTTTCTTCACCCACGAAGAACATCCTTGTGTCCCTTCAGGACCAGTTGTCGGCTTTGATGGCTCAGAAGACACGCCCAGCAGCAGTCGAGCCTAAACGGAGGAAGGACGTCAGGCTGCCGGTCAAGAGGACGAAGCAGTCCCCTTCTCCTTCTCCTTGTTCGTCTCTTTCTCCTCCTGCGTCTCCTTCGGTGCAACGCTGATCTCATTCTGCTAGTAGGAAAGCTCGTCGTCAGGACGCTTTCTTTCCCTCTCGACGTCCTGGGCAGGCTGCTCGACAGGACGCTCGGGAGGACGCTCAGCAGGACGCTTTTTTGGACACTCAGCAGGACGCTTTGGAGGACGCCCGGCAGGACGAGGACGCTTGTCAGGACGCGTTTGTAGCTGCTCAGAGGAACGCTTTTCCAAATGAGGAAGCTTTCGAGAGCGCTCAGAAGGACGCTTCCTTTACTAAGAAAGGACACTAGTAGGAAGCTTAAGGACGCTTCTTTAGAACGAAGTAAGGCAGTCCGAGTCGCCTCTCAGGACGCTCAGCGCTGTCAAGACGCTCAGCGCTGTCAAGACGCTCGTCTTCCTTCAAGCAGTAGGGATCGACAGAAGGTCGATCGCGTTGAAGGATCTTCTGCATTCAAAGCGCGGACATCTCTGGCTAAGACCAGACCAGTTGGGCGTACGCCCTCTCCTGATGAGCAGTCTCCAATTCCCCTTAGGGAGGAAGGAGAGTTAAGTAGTCCGGTGGACTCGGTTGAGGAGGAGCAGCCGTCTGTTTCGTCCGTTTCGGATTATAAAGTTCTTGTGCGGCTGTTACGCGCTTCATTTGGAGACAAGTTTCAGCCTGCAGCTCCCAGGTCTCCTCCCTCGCAGTTTTCTTCATCGAAGGCTGGTAAGACCCCGGAGTTCGTGGAAATGAAAACTTCTCTGTCCACTAAAAGGGCATTCAAGAAATTACAAGATTGGATGGAACGAAGGAAGGATCAGGGCAAGTCGACTTTCGCCCTCCCTCCCTCAAGACTCAGTGGAAAAGGAGGTATTTGGTACGAGACCAAAGGAGAAGTAGGTGTGAGAATCCCTTCTTCAGCCCAAGGGGATTTCGCTAGCCTGGTCGACGCCCAGAGGAGGTCCCTTTTGTCGACAGCAAAGGTGTCTTGGACTCCTACAGAGATAGACCATCACATGAAAGGGCTATTAAGGACTCTCGAAGTCTTCAACTTCTTGGACTGGTGCTTGGGAGTCCTGGATATTCAATCTAGGAGTACGGACTCGATCAGTCTGGGGGAGCTGTCCAGTGTGTTAACTTGCATGGACAAGGCCGTCAGAGATGGTTCGGAAGAGTTAGTTTCGCACTTCGGAACGGCATTTCTTAAGAAGAGAGCGCTGCTCTGCAATTTTACTGCAAAGATCTCTTACGTCAGCTCAGAAAGCGGAACTTCTCTTTGCTCCTCTTTCGAATCATCTCTTCCCCCAGACTATGGTGAAGGACCTGGCAAGTAGCTTACAAGAGAAAGCTACTCAGGACCTCTTAGCCCAGTCCTCGAGACGTCCCGCAGTTCCTACTTCGTCTTCTTTTGGACGACCTCCAAAGAAGATTAAACCCTTTCATGGGGCTCCTCCCTCGAGAGCAGCTCCTCGAGGGAGAGGGCTTTCAAGAGGAAGAGCTTCTTTCAAGCCAAAAGCAAGTAAGTGAAGATCATGTCCTTCAGACACCAGTCGGAGCCAGACTGAAGTTTTTTGCGGGAGCATGGAGAGAGAGAGATACGGACCCTTGGTCCCTCAAGATCGTGGAACAGGGGTACAAGATCCCCCTTTTGGATCCTCCTCCTCTATCCACAACTCCCAGAGATCTTTCTCCTTCGTATCAAGGGGAGAAACTACAAATTCTTTTCGATCTTTTGGATCAAATGATCGAGAAAAGAGCGGTGGAGCAGGTCTTAGACCTGGGGTCACCAGGATTTTACAACAGACTTTTCCTGGTACCAAAGCAGTCGTCGGGTTGGCGACCAGTCCTAGACGTAAGCAGGCTGAATCTTTTCATAGAAAAGATAAAGTTCAAAATGGAAACGCCTCAGTCTGTTCTGGGAGCCTTGAGACCGGGCGACTGGATGGTGTCCTTAGACCTGCAGGATGCATACTTTCACGTTCCAATCCACCCTCTTTCAAGAAAGTATCTGAGGTTCATTTTGAAAGACAAAGTCTGGCAATTCAGAGCCCTTTGTTTCGGCTTAAGCACGGCTCTGATGGTATTTACCATGATCATGAAGAATGTAGCGAGATGGTTGCATTCTTCAGGGATAAGAGTATCCCTCTATCTCGACGATTGGCTAGTCAGAGCGTCGTCAGAGGAGAGGTGTCTGAAGGACCTTCAGTTCACGTTAGCCTTGGCGAAGTCCCTGGGACTTCTGGTCAACCTCGAAAAGTCGCATCTGACTCAGACACAGTCCATCGTGTATCTGGGGATTCAGATGGATTCAGTGGCTTTTCGGGCGTTTCCGTCCCAGGAACGACAGCTGCAAGGCTTAGAGAGAGTTTCAGCCTTCCTGGGGAAGGAGACTTGCTCAGCGAGGGAATGGATGAGTCTGCTGGGGACCATTTCCTCGCTGGAAAAGTTTGTTTCCCTGGGGAGACTGCACCTAAGGCCTCTCCAGTTTTTCCTGGCAGAGGAATGGAAGGTCAAAGAGGATCTGGATGCGACCTTGAAGATCACCGATTCGGTGAAAAGCCATCTAAGATGGTGGCTCGATCCTCGGAAGTTTCGAGAGGGCTTATCCCTAAAGCTTCTGAGCCCCGACCTAGTGTTGTTTTCCGACGCGTCCATTTGTCGGTTGGGGAGCAACACTAGGAGGGGAAGAAGTGTCAGGCTCCTGGAGGGGGGAACAGGTAGCCTGGCACATCAATGTGAAAGAACTAGCAGCGGTTTACTTGGTGCTTCAGTTCTTCGAGGAAAAGGTTGCAGACAAAATTGTCCAAGTCAACTCGGACAACACTACAGCCCTTGCCTACCTAAGCAATCAGGGAGGAACACACTCCCGACCTCTGTTTTACCTGGCAAGGGAGATTCTGCTATGGGCAAGTGCGAGGCGAGTGAGAATCTTGACGAGATTCATCGCAGGAGTACAGAATGTCAGAGCGGACCTTCTCAGTCGACAGGACCAACTCCTGCCGACAGAATGGACTCTTCATCAAGACGTATGTCGGGAGCTTTGGAAGTTGTGGGGACGTCCTCTGGTCGACCTCTTCGCGACGTCGAGGACGAAGAGGCTTCCTCTTTATTGCTCCCCGGTCCTGGACCCAGGAGCAATCGCTATAGACGCACTGCTCTGGGATTGGACGAACTTGGACCTTTATGCCTTCCCACCATTCAACATCATGGGGAAAGTCATGAGAAAGTTTGCGGCATCAGAAGGAACGAAGTTGACCCTGATCGCCCCGATGTGGCCGGCAAGAGAATGGTTCACAGAGGTTATGTCCTTCCCTGTAGACTTCCCAAGGACGTTGCCCAGGAGGAAAGATCTACTCAAACAACCCCACTTTGAAAGGAATCACCAAAACCTCTCCGCTATGGGTCTGACTGCATTCAGACTATCGAGAAGTTGGCCAGAGCGAGAGGTTTTTCTAAATAGCTGCAAAAGCGATCGCCAACGCAAGGAGGGCTTCATCAAGAGCTGTTTACCAGTCGAAGTGGGCTTCCTTCAGGGCATGGTGTAGAAGGGGGCTGACAACAGGGATCTTCACGATCTCTTGAGATCGTTCGAGACAACTAAGATTCCTCAGGCGAGGCCTCCTTCATGGAACTTGGATGTGGTCCTAAGATTCTTGATGTCGGTTCCTTTCGAGCCTCTACACGCAGCGTCTCTTCGGAACTTGACAAAGAAGGCTCTTTTCCTAACTGCTCTGGCGACGGCGAAGAGAGTTAGCGAAATCCAAGCCTTTAGTAAACAGGTGGGCTTCAAAGGAGACAACGCTGTCTGCTCTTTGAGTCCCACATTCTTGGCGAAAAACGAGAACCCGTCTAACCCTTGGCCCAAGAGCTTCGAGATAAAGGGTATGACAAGCCTAGTGGGCCAAGAACCAGAGAGAGTCCTGTGCCCTGTCAGGGCTCTCAAGTTCTACGTTCATAAGACGAAGGAGGTACGAGGTCCCTCAGGTAATCTTTGATGCTCTGTGAAGAGACCTGATTTACCATTATCAAAGAATGCTGTGGCTTTCTTTCTGAGGGACGTTATAAAAGAGGCTCATTCATCTTGCCAGAAGACTGATTTGAGCCTCTTGCGAGTGAAAGCTCACGAGGTCAGAGCTGTCGCAATCTCTCTTGCCTTCCAAAAGAACATGTCAATCAAGGACATCCTTGATGCCACCTTTTGGAGGAGCAATTCTGTATTCGCCTCACACTATTTAAGAGATTTGAGAACGATATACGAGGACTGTTGTTCTCTTGGACCATATGTTTCTGCAGACAGAGTTTTGGGGGCTGGAGGTAGCTCTTTTCCTATCCCTTAGTTAAGAGTTAGGTTAGTTTTTAAAAATGTTTTGTGTTTTTGGTTATTGGTGAGATCTTCTGTGAAGATCTTCCATTCTTTAGGTTAGTTTTCAAGGGGTTTTGTCTAGTAGGTAAGGTGGTGGTCAGTTGCTTCATAGCCCTCATATGTATGGTTTGATGGTCTAGTCATGTTGTGGGCACGCCCCGTTGACAGAGCATCCAGAGCGCACCAGCACTACAGGTCTCTACCTCGCTGGCAACTCTGATTAAGCAGAAGCAGGCTTAGGTGACAGTAATCACGAAGTCAGCTATGCTAACAGGTGAGGAACCAAGATGTATATCATCTACTTAATTTAGTTTCCTAAAATCCTATTCTGTCTCTACCCACCATCCGAAGGTGGGTTTCAGCTATATATATATCTGTCAGGTAAGTTTCATGAACAAAATGTTATTGTTATAATACAATTAAGTTTGTTATAATACAATTAAGTTTGTTCATACTTACCTGGCAGATATATATAATTAAGTGCCCACCCACCTCCCCTCAGGAGACAGTGGCACTGAGAAAATATGAATAGAAAATGGGAATGGTTCCTGATATCCGCCTCCCAGCGGTGGGAATGGGTACTACCACCTGGCCTCCCACTGCGTGTGCCGCGAGTTTTGAAATTCTGTCGGACTTCAGAAAATACAGCTATATATATATCTGCCAGGTAAGTATGAACCAACTTAATTGTATTATAACAATAACATTTTGTATA
>NC_061102.1:33460761-33575761 GCF_015104395.2 Macrobrachium nipponense | reverse complement strand
AGCCTTTCTTAATGTATACATCAGATTTGACTCCCACAGCTTTCCAACGTGTCCAGATGAAACGGGATGATATGCAAGGAATTAGGTAAAAAAAAATATATTATTGTTTGATTTTTTATGATTGCTTTTTGACTTGAGATAGCTAGGTTTGAGTAAATTATGTTAGGCAGTTATGAAAAGGATAAGAAAAAGGAGAACATGACTAATAAAATAAGAATAACGAGAATAATCAAATAAAGCTGATTAGTGTAGATATTCTCGATTTAAATATTCATTCACATTACGTATCCAAGAAAATATACTGCTGAAAATAGACCTAGGCTAATCAGGGATGAAATTCATAAGTAAAATTTAGGCCCACTAAATGTGTCATGCAAATTATTTTATTGATCAATGGACAAAATTAGTTTAATTACACATTGATATTAAAGATTGTTGACAGCTTAATATATTATGTATTGGCTGTTGGTGACGAACTAATGACAGTACAGTACAATACGTTGGGTCAAAACTCGAGTGGCAGCAAAGCCAACTTCAAAATGCTTTTGCTGTAATGAAGCTTAAGTTGAGAATAAAATTAGAATTCGTGGGTATGTATTTTCCTTACTTTACAAAATAATTATCTTTGATATGTTGAATAAATCTTCTAAATTCTAATTTAACTTATTTCAAGTATAACACCTTTGAAAGGAAATATTATTTATTGATAAGTAAATAATCTGGCACCTGCATATGGTAATATTTCCACAACAAACAATGTATTAAGAAACTATGCCAATAGTTTGTTTGGTAACTGTAAATGTGTCATGATCATGTGTAACTTCTGGTTTCTTTCCTTGCTACTTAGGCCTATCTTTTTGATACCTCATGTCGTGAAATAATTAGTGCACAGTTTTTCCACGACTAATTTCTGTCTGTGCCCTATGTAAAAATTTCCACATTAACCAATTAGCGGCAAAAGCATGATGGTTCTGTGTCTAGATACATTATCTACATTGAAATTATTGAGTCGTATTTTCAAAAGCCTGTAGAACATTAACTTACATATTGATTTGTCTAGATTGTAATTCATTCAAAGGAATTAAGTTTTTAATGTGATAATAAAAAGATGCGAAAATGACTTGACTCGCTAGGGAACTAGCTGCCGACGGAGCTCGACGCTTCCTTCCCACTGTCAAAACGAGACTGGCACAAGGCAGACATCAAAACGGTGAGCTCTAGCACTCGCGTGCAATTTCATTTCCACCTAGAGACAACTGAGAGTTTATGTGAGTTCATCTGCATTAATTATAGCAGTTGTTGAGATAATGTTCGTGTTACTAATATCAGTGTTAGTCATTTCAATTTTATTATAATATCTGGGGTTTTAGTGAGTTTGTGCGATTTGTTCTAGAAGCTTCTCGTGGCCACGTGGCAATCTTGTGTTAGTGTAAGGGCCCCTTTGGAAGTTTTACATTCAGTTTTTAAGTGGGCATGAGAGTAGGTTATATTTTTAAAATAAAATTGTAAAAACATAATTGAACCTAATTCAGGTGTCCTTGTGTATGCCATGGCTGGGAGATATCCCTTCAGGTAGGCCTATATGACAATAACACCTGGCATTACCGGCGAGTATTATTGTAAACGAATTTGCAACACCTCGTATGAAATTAACTGCTGAAATATTACGCCTGATTTTGTATCTCTTATTATCTATGCTTCTAAAGAATGAAAATTAACAAAAGTTTCACAATACCTTAGTTAATGTTAAACGCCAGCAGTGAAGATTAATCTGCCATGCTTATCAGTGGAGAGTGTCGCCTCTTCATCACAAAAGATGACTTTCTTCCAGAAATCATCGGGCTCCAGATATTATTGTAAAGCAAACCTTAGCCTCTCCTCTTTGTGTTTTTCTGTTATGAGGTGTTTCTTAGCAGGAATATGATATAATATTTTGGCCTCCTGTAGTCTGTTATAGATGGTTTGGGCATCAACTTGATGGGAGAGCATAATGTTCTCTCTTAACATCACCAGTTGTCAGGTCAGGGGAGTTAGGCGGAGCTCCTTCAATGATCATCCAATGACAATCTGAAACAGTAGTCCTTCACTTTATTCAATAAATTTATTATACATATTTCTCTTTCTCTCTGTTGTCATATCCATCTAGGTGTACATGGATGTTCTAGTTACGCCTATCTGCCAAGCAACATCTACTGTAGAATCATTAGTCTCATGCCAGCGTGTGGAAGAGGTTCCCACACTTAGTTTAAAAGGATCTATCATCCCTTATGAAAATGAAGTGAAATTTTTGGGAATGACCATTGACCAGAAATTGACATGGGCCAGCCACATAAACGCCTTAAAGATTAAGGTTAAACAATCTCTGAATATTTTAAAGGTTGTTTCTGGATTTAGTTGGGGAGCTGATAAAAAATCCCTGCTTAGACCATATGACTCGTTGTGTAGATCCAAGCTAGACTATGGCTGTCAGATTAATTCCTCAGCTTGTCAAACCAGGCTGAAGGAACTGGACGTTGTACACAATATGGGGCTGAGAATATGCTCGGGGGCTTTTAGAACTTCGCCTGTTGAAAGCATATATGTTGAAACTAACCAACTTCCCCTTGATCTGAGAAGGCAAGAACTAGGATTAAGGTACATGGCTAGAATTAAAAGTGCTCCCAAAAATCCCTCCTTCCAGGTGCTGAGGGAAGCAGACTCATGGGTCTTTTCTGGGATAGGAGCCTCTAGACCATTCCAAGTTAGACTAAATGAAGATGTTAGGGATAATTGTCTTAAATCCCAGAAAGTCATGGAAGTAAAACATCCTGTGTATCCTCCATGGCTTATTCCAGATGCATCCGTGTGCAAAAAAGCATATAACAAAAAAGACTGTCCTGAGGAAGAGTAGGGGAAAATTCGTGGAGCACGAAACTGTCCATACTAATGTGACAAAAATATATACAGATGGATCAAAGTCAGATAATGGTGTTGGCTGTGCAGTTATCCATGGTGATACAGCATATACAGCTAAACTACCTGACTTTGCATCCATATTCACAGCAGAATTAACAGCCATAGTCTCTGCCCTGGATATAGTTGTTCAAAATAGCGACACTAATTTTGTCATTTACTCGAATTCCAAAAGCACTTTAGAAGCTATTAAAAAATTCAGTCGCCCCTCCATTTGTATTATTTGCGTAAATCTGTTTTCTGTTGGGTCCCTTCACATGTGGGGATTTGCGGAAACGAGATGGCAGATAGGGAAGCGAAAGCTGCTAGTGTCTCATCAGAAACAGCCTTTAGTAAAGTGCCTCATACAGATCTAAAAGGTCCTTTTAGGTCTTATATTTTAAGCAAATGGCAAGAAAGATGGACTTCTCATCTTGCCAATGATAGAAAGAACAGAAATATTAGAAATAATCTATTGCTGTGGCCTTCGTCTTTCCAGTCTGATAGGCGAACAGAAATAGTTTTAAGCAAACTGAGGATTGGGCACACTTATTTGACCCATCAGTTTATTTTAGAAGGGGGCAGCCTCCCAGAGTGTGCTTGCAGTGGCGAGATGCTAACAGTGGAGCACATTCTGGTTGCTTGCTCTAGATATTTTAACCAGAGAGAGAGATATCTTAGGGGTAAATCCCTTTGTGATATTTTGGGAGATGAAGCAGATATTTCTGCTCTCATCTCCTTTTTAAAGTCTATAAACATTTTTAATAACATTTAATTATTTTTTATCTATCACATCATATATATATATATATTTATTTATTAAGCATTTTCTTCATTCATTTTCATTAATTTCATTCATTTTCATATGGTAATTTATATATGAACCATTTTCTTCATACACTTATTAACTCATTTATAATGTAATTTATTTACTCTCCATTACGGTGCTGAATGGCTTCTTTGGTCCCAGTGCCTGGGCTTTTGCCCTAAAACTCATACATCCATCCATCCATCAATCCATTAGTCTCATGCAAGCTAATGATCGATGACCTGTGTTTTTGAAAACACAGGTCATCGATCTGTGGTAGAATTATTTCTTTATTTATATAATTTCGTTGATGATTATTCAGTAATATGTTATTAGTTAAGAAGCTTTATTTTTATTCAAAATATAGTTTCGTCTTTGACTTTTGCTCAATCATCTGGCACAAAAGTTTTTCAAAGGTTTTGTTACTTTTCTTAATATGAATTTTTCATTTGCCATTCTTTTTTATAGTATTGTTAACCAAACATTTCTGGAACATGTTACAAAACATTCTTGAGTGACTTTACGTAAATGCTTGTCTATCTTCTAAATAGATAAAGAAAAAACAAGTCAGATCTTTTAGGGAAAATGTATTGAGGGTGTAATGCTTCTCTTTCACGTACATGAAATTCCTTAACACTGTATTCTAAACAATGATAAAAATGCATTAAAGCAAATTATATAAAATAGCGTAGCATAAATTTAATCTTCAGTATCTCATGACACCATCTTTCAAGTTAGATAACCTGTCTTGAATTTACTTTTTACACCCTTCCTGCAACATTTACCCAGGATATTTCATGACAGTATATCTTTTATTTAATATCTTTCTCTGATAATGATGTTTTCCTTTTGTATCTTTGTACTTAAGTATGGTAAACAAACAGGTGCTGATATTTTGTGGACATCAATAATTAGCTCATTATTCAATAATCTGTAACTTTCTTCACTTCACCTCGTTATGTTAAGGTATAGAGTAGTAACATGACTGACTTGATCTTTCTGATTATAAAGTCTATATCTGTCATTGATTTAGTATCTTGTATGTTTTGAAAACTGTGTTGTCTCTTGACCATTGTTCTTCAATATTCATATTCATGTTACTCAGTAAAGTGTTAGAGATAAAGAGTAAGTTAATCTTTCACTCTTCAACAGTACAAAACTGCAAGGTCATCAGAGCTGCGACAGATATTGGCTCGGCAAAGAAATAAGGTTGACGGTGGGAAAGAAGATTCAAAAGATGAAAAGATAGCTGATAATTTCAGTTTCCTTAAAGGTTATGAAACTGATGAAGGTAAGTCATTTAAATGACCAGTTGTGTGAAGGAAATAATCTTATCCTCATCCCCAAAGGTTGTATGACTGGTGAAGATACTAAGTCATTTAAATGATAAGGGATAGAAAGTACAAATTTTACCCGTAGTCCTGTGGCACTGGTGGAGTTAAGACTTTTAAATAATCTGTGATATTAAAAACTACTCGTATCGCCAGTCCTTTTATTAACTTTTAACTGCTGACAGCTGGTAACTGCACCAGCTACAGACAGATTGTTGCCACTAAAAAGGAAATTGGAAAACTTAGGGTAGCTCTTAGGGGGGTCCCATTGGAAAGTTTAATCTTTCTCCCGTTATCTCCAATTCATGTTTTAAATTGTTGGGAACTTATTTTGTGTCCACTTCTCATTTATCAACTTGTTAGGTTCCAAAGACCAGATCATTTTTATAGCCAAAGAAAAAATTACTGTTATATTTAATAAAAATTAGGTTAGCCTAAGACCGTGTTTAAGGGTTTACTTTAGCCCCCATATACATAATTTCATATATCCTTTACATGACATTGACATTTTCTTCAGTTACAATTTATGCAATATACGATATTCTGAAGATCTTTTCAGCTCTCATCATATTTTCATTAGTAGCTGCTGCTCTTCAACCCTAAGCTAACTTAGTGTAAGCACTATGCAATTTATTGAAAGATTTTGCTGTTATTTCAATGAATTTATTTAACTGTTTAGATTCCTTCATTCCAACCTTTATAATTTAAACATGGGTGACAGATTAGGAGGCTGGGCTGATATTTTTATTTTGATCTGAGGAACTCTGCAGAGATAGTCAATCAACAGTTATGAATAATAATCTTTGAATTTTGCTCTGCTGGTGTACATTGTACAGTATGCATTATGAGTTCATTTTGTAATATACTACTGCATAAGTAGTGAGCTAAAAATTTCTATAAAACTCACAAAATTATATTTGCAGAATCAGAGGAAGAGGTGGAATCAGGGGCTGCTGGAGGAAATCCTGGGACAAACACTTTAAAAGAACAAATCAAGAAGCAGCGTAAAAAAATTATAAATCAGTCTTTTGATGATAAAGCATCTCGTTGATGTTTTGTTAAAGTAGAATAGTACTATGTATATTTCTTAATGCTCTTGTACAGTTATAAAACTTTGAGAAATTTATTGAATGAATTTATATACGTATTTGTACATTGTGTACAGTCTTTAATAATATGGCCATTTTATAGGGGTGAGATTAAGATCTTCACAAGCTTTTATATGAATACAGACAGTTGACTGTTGGCTTAAGCAGATTTTTGTACTACCAGGTTTTATTGTTTATGCCAGAGGCTAAGTAACATTATTTTAATTACTTTTATTCCATTTTTACAGCATTTTTGAGAAAAGGAGATGAACAAATAAATACCTACATAAATGTAAAATTTTGTTCAATATTTACCTAAGTTTTTGTTGGTATAAACTAATCTGTAAAAATGAAATAAAACTTGTTGACTTTGTTAAAAATGTTTAGTGATGATTAGAAAACTTTTTGAAATGGCTTATGAATTTATAGGTACTACTGATAATGTGAATGAAGGAGTGTGCATTCCTTATTTTAGTATGTTATGACATATCTGTGCATTGCATGATAGTTGCCCCATTATACCTCATAAGGAACATAATTTTGCAAGCTGAGAGTCCCCTGTCAGTAGCATTCAGAATGTTGCCTGAGCTAAAATTTATCTTTATACATTTCCTTAGCTCTTCATGTTGTGGTAAGTTTAATGACAGTGTGTAATGTGATTTCGTATATAAAATTTTTTCTGTTGGGGTCATAATAGCCTAGTCATTATATCCGAGTTACTTAATAGTTTAATATATTTGTAAGAGATTAGTACAGTACTGTTATATGTTTTAGTTTTACATTTTATTATGCAAACGTTTAAACTTAAGGCTATGAATTTGACAGAATCCAGCTATTTACTGATTTCTTAATAGCTCATGTAATAACACTACCCATAATAAGAATGAAACTTATAGTGGTTGACTATGAAACTGTACAGTATTAACCATCAGAGGGTAGGATATTTTTAGGCTTAAACAAAATAATATTGAGAGACTATTTTTTTTCTTTTTAATGTATGACTACTTATCTATGTTAGTAAGGTATAACATGCAGTAGAATACGCCATAAATTAAAATACTCAAGAATTTATGTTATAGCTCAATACTTTCAAAATTTTAAAATCTACTTCATTCATATTTTTACTTGGAATAAGGGTATTAAGTAATGTGCACAATAAATAAATTTTCATTTTATAAGTTGAAAAGCCCCAAATGATGATAAATCTATATTTTGCACATGTGAAAGAATAGCCAAAATCAATGTAACTTCTACAGAAATATAAATAGGTAAACAGAAAAGCCAATTTTGGAAATTTTAATAAAAGAATAAAAAATAAGGATCATTAAAACTCGACTGGCAAATCATCTTCCCTCCCTGTTCCAGTCTTATGTGATAAGTTTTGTGCTACCCACACAGAGCCTGGGATGACGTTCAAAATGAAGGATGCATAAAACAAGTTACAGGCCTGAACATTTTTATTGTTTTCATACATTTTTTTAAATATGAAAAGGAAATTTATTTTCACATGTCACTCTATGGTAAATCCAAAGGGCCCTGCATAGCTGACTGAAATAAATTGGCAACATAGATTATATCCTAATTTTAGTAATAACTGCAAGTTGTGCTTGTACTTCTTATGGTACATCCACACTAAAGTAAAAAACATCATAAACACAGGAAGCAGCTTTTACACATCACAATCAGATTGAAAGTAAATCATCCATTATAAGTGGAGAATGAACCTTTGGCCAATAATGAATAATCATTTGACACTGGTTAGAACTACTAATAAGTAATTAACTATTATCCAACCTGTTTGTAATGTCTGAGCAATAAGTTCCTGACATGTTTATGACATGTTTTACTGTAGTGCGGACATGCCATTATAGAGAGTGTCATTTTAGGTGCCCTTATACTATAGTAAAATGCATCGAATTGCATATTACTGTTCATGGAAATAATGATTACTAGTACATTTGTTAGACTAAAAAGCCTCGATACTTAATTTCAGTAATTCTGACTAAACTGCTTTATAATAGTGTCTCTTTAATATGGTACTGAACCCAGTGATTGTGACGTAATTGCTATATTGTAATGTGAGTGCCTTCATTATTATGAAACCAAAAACTACTCATCTCTTATGTGTCTGCTTTAAATCACCTATAATGGAAAGTTATTGGGAATTCCAAATTAAATCTTGTATGAAAAAATGGCTAAAAACTTTGGCTTTAGGAACACATGTTGATAGGTTTAAAAGATTTATTTGGTAATATTGTTTAAATTAAAAAAAATATTGAATAAAAATTAGTTTGGTGATCAATTTTACTTCTGTTACAAGAAGAACATAGATGAGATATTGTAAATGACTATTTTATTTTCACTTTTAAATATTGCAATACTTCAATCACAAATGCAATTTTTAATGCTTTGAAAATATCTTATGTGAAAATATCCTTCAGTAGTACATATTTTATATAAGTGCAGTTTTAATGAAACCTTTCTTATAATGAACCTTTCTCACCACAACAGATAAAGACATTGGTTGGCAGAATTTCTGAAAACTTCTGTAAGAAGCTTAAAAGATATATGGTGTGTTCTTGAAGAAATGTATGAAAGTATTATTCTGGTATAGAAGGAAATTGTAAGATCTTCAGCAACTAACCAACCTGTAGACCATTCTGTTTTTAGTTATATTAAAGTTCCTTCAGTAAACAGGCAGGAGTGGGTTTAGCAATGTGACCTGCCCTATCCTAGGTTGAAAAATATATAATTTCGTCCTCCTGCTCCGGCTAATATGTCCATATCTTGGCTTCAGACAGAGTGGCAAGAGCATTTACTGTAGGCTGCTACCATTTTATGCATGTTTTAGTTCATATATTGACCATTTTGTGTTTGTAGTAAATTTTCTACTAAACGTTCTTGGGTCGGTTAGTATGATCAGCATGCTTTGTTAGTGTGTCCTCGTGAACATAGTCAGTAATATATAACAATGATTTGGAAGTAGTACTTTATTTTAAATTCTGTAACTTATATTTATTGGCACCAGAGACACTGTTCTTAGCTGAAATTTTCTGCACACCAATCAGTCCATAGGTTACTTTTGTTTAGGCATGTCCTAATTCCAGAGGAAAGCTATCTGATCTGTATATGACCTCTGAATGAATTGTGTAAATTATATGTAGTTAAAATTCATTGATTGAGGGATGGAATTACTCGTTAAGGTCAAACAGATCTTTCACGTTTCTTCCAGCTCCTCCTCTTCATCATAGGAGATACTATATGACATCTATTGTTTCACTAGTGAGTAGGCAGACGTCATGCAATTCAGACCTGACATAACTTTGGATCAAGTTAGGACAGTGTGCTCCTATCTGATGTGTCAAGGAGCAATTGCTTTACGTAGAGATAACGGCATCTTCAATCTTCCAGACAGCATCTTGGTTGGATTTATGGTCTACAGCTGTGGCCAAAATCACTTCATCTGCTTTGACAAGGAAATTGGTGGATGAGATGGCTTTTATCAGTGCTCCAATCTGGAACCAAAGCCATTTCATACTTAACAAAAATGAGTGCAAATGTATGGGCAAATATTCTCTCGATGAGAGGGTATGTGGCCCTTGCCGAGGTGGCCCGGTTAGTAGATGTGGATTCCTTATTGTCACTAAGGAATGGTGATATTTTAGAATCTCAATGCTGTTCCTGAAGGATGCATTTGAGGAGGCTACATTGACAGACGGAGGACAGATACAAATGATAGGTTAGTTTAGCAGGCTGTAAGTAAATCTATTGCAACTTGACCTAGTATCAGGTGACAGACCTAACAACCTTCACAGAGGAAGATTGTGGAACCAGCCCATGTGTCTAAACCTTTTCAGCCTGTCTCTTCAATGAAGAAATCTGCTCACCAACAGACCTTTCACAGCAGAACTGCAAGAGGGAGAGGAATAGAGTGGGCCCCTCTCCCCACTCATTGCCATCAGTTGGGGGATACTTGCAAACCGTTGGGCTATGTTGCAGAGTTACTGGGGGAGCCGTGGGTAGTATATGTCCTTCGGGTAAGTTATGTACTCCCAATCGACTTTACTCCTCCTCTTTCAGAGCGCCCTATCCTGCACCTTTCTTATGATCAAGGATCTAGAAAATACTTAGTACTGTAAGAGGAATTAAAGAAGATGATGGGAAAGGGAGCAGTAGAGCAAGTAGAGCATCCTTCACCAGGATTCTACAACCAAATTTTCCTGGTTCCAAAGGCCAATTGCGACTGGAGGAGTCATAGATCTGTCAACGTTGAACATGTTTGTCAGAAAGACAAAGTTCAAAATGGAGACTAAACGAACAATCTTAGCAGTGGTCAGGGACAACTACTTCATGCTGAATATAGACTTGAAGGATGCATACTTCCAGATCCCCATCCATCCTTTCCCCCAGAAGTTTCTTCACTTCAGTTTGGGGGAAAAGGTGTTCCAATCCAAGGTTCTTTGCTTCAGTTTGACAAAATCTTCACAGGTGTTCACAAGAGTATTAACTTTGGTGTTGGCATGTGCTCATTCTCAGGGGATCAGACTACAAAGGTATCTCTATGACTGGCTGGTCATAGCAAGTTCCAAGGAAAAGGTGATTGAAGACAGGGATTGACTACTCCAGTTTAGCCACAGCTTAAGCATTGTGGTAAATCTGGAAAAGTCTAATATAATCCCTAGTCAGAAGATGCTATACTTGGGAATGGTGATAGACTCTGCTGTGATGAGAGTTTTTCCATCGGAGCAGAGGATCCAGAAGTTCAGGACAGTAGCTTTTGTCTTTCTGTCTAAATGAACACAACCAGCAAAACAGTGGCATGTTGTTCTAGGCCTGTTGACTTCTCTGGAGACACCTGTTCCTCATGGCCACCTACACCTATGATCGCTACAGTTAAGACCAAAAGGAGTTTAGGTCTCCAGCAAGAGATCGATTCCCCTCACATGCAGGTCTCTGTCACCAAAGGTCAAAAGATATCTACTATGGTGGTTGGGTGACAAAAATCGGACTGTGGAGATGCCCCTCAATTCACCCCCTCCGGAACTTTTACTGTTTCCAGACCCGAAGGTTGGGGAGCTCATGTATAGGACCAGCTGATCTCTTGGAGTGGAGTCAGCAGGACAGTCAAGTACACATCAATGTGCTGGAGTTGAAGGCAGCTTTCTTAGCACTTCAGCAGTTTCAGAAGGGTTACAGAGCATGCCATTGTACTGATGTCAGACAATACAACGGCAGTAGATAATGTGAACAAGCAGGGGGGACTGGTGTCTTGCCAACTTCATCTAATAACGGTCCAGTTAACATCATTGGCCCATAGACCACTCAGAAGATATGATGGCCAGGTACATTCCAGGCAAAAGGAATGTAGTGGCCAATAAAATAAGCAGACAGGGACAGATTCAGGGAACATCTCTGCATCAGGAGATTGTGGACAGGCATGTGCAGGAGACCAACAATAGACCTCTTCGCTACAAAATTCAACAGGAAACTAGAGGTCTATTGTTCAGTAGTCAACATTTATGGGACAGCCTAGATGTGTATGCATTTCCCCTGTTTTGCCTGATTCACCATGTCCTGAACAAAGTGATGATGTCCCACAATCTCAAAATTACTCTGGTAGCTCCTTATGGCCCCAGGCAGAATGGTTTCCGGATCTGCTGTCGCTGCTGTCAGATACACCAAGAGAGATATCTCCTTAGCACAGTCTACTTTGTCAACCTCATGTGGAGAGGTATCATCAGTCGATAGAGTCCCTATCTCTTCATGGGGAGACTATCAAGTATCTCCTGCGAGCGAGAGGCTTTTCTGGGCTCAGCCCGTGTCGCTACGTGAAATGTCCCTTTAGCACACATTTCTAAGGTTGGGATTTAACCCTTGTACTAACTACTCTTATTCAAGCCCCATATGAGCCGTTGCAACAGGGTACAGTTAGACTGTTGACCCTGAAGACAGCCTTTTTGCTAGCTTTAGCTTCAGCCAAAAGGTACGTGAATTACATTGCCCATTTATGATGTCAAAGATATTAGGGGTTGGAAGTCAATAGCTATTGAATTTGTCCCTGAAATCATTGCTAAGACACAAAACCCCTCAATTCATGAGGACAGATTTAATTCCTTTTTTATACGTTCTTTTGAACTTTGTTGTTGATGACCCCAATGAAATGTTGTGGTGTCCTGTCAGAACACTTCATGTTTATCTGAAAAGAACTCAACATCTCGGACAGAGATGTAGAAGACTTCTGGATATGAGAAACTTATCACGAATGCTTATTTGTCATCATCAGTTGCTTCAGCCAATATTGGGCATACAAAAGCACATGACCTCAAGAGGGTTGAGTTCCTCTTCAGCATTCAAGAAAATTTTATATGTTCATAGAATACTGAATGCTGGTCTATGGCGTCGTCAAACCATGTTCACTTCCTTCTGCCTCAAGGATATTGCCCATAGGTCCTTGGACACTTTTTTTCCTTGGGTCCAGTGGTGGCTGCTTAACAGATTGCATAGTTCATCCAGTGCCCCTGGATGGACAGTTTGTATTAAGCCTAAGATGATGGTATGAGAAGGAAATGAATGCGATGACTGTTCTCTTTTCTTGCTTTCTTTCTGTCTTCTTTACTGATGTGCAGTATGAAGATTGTTCCATCATAAGCTGGAACGGGCATGGTAAAGGTGAGTGTAGTGGCCATGTTGTTAGAGTAATCATTAATGAATGAAGTTACCTTTCAGTAGCAAAGCAATTCCTTTCTTCAGCAAGGAGTGAGAGGAATGATGATAAACCTACATAAGTGGCTACATTGGTTTGTTTTTTTAACACAGCTTTTCAGCTTCCGCTTATGCAGCGAATTATGGCATTGTATGAAAATCCAGAAGTCTGAACCTAAGATATACACATATCTTGAGGTTCAGAAGTGTAGGTTTTTGTTGGTTTCTTATACAAGAAGAGTGACCTAGTGTGGCAAACCTCCAGTCAGTTAATGATACTAACCTCCCACCAATGTTAAGACCCCAGGTTTGTTCCTTGTATGAACACAAGACAAATTTTTAAAAGTTTATTTTTCATAACTAACAAACCTGCGGTCTTAACATTTAAGGCCCATCTGTCAGTTTAACCTGGGTTGGAAGAATAACTGAGATGTCATGAGTCACAACTTGGGTCAGTGGCTGTTCTGCCTAACTTGTGACAGAGGATAGATGCTTTCAGTTCCTTGCATATACAATTCTATTGAATTTTTTACTGGTTTCCAGCTGGCACTATGAGATTTTCCTAATGTTAAATCTCTCTCTTTCTCTCTCTCTCTCTGCAACCTTTTGAAAAGAGGGAATTGCAGATTTGGAGAAAGATGTTACTACAAACATCCTAAGGTATGTCACAACTATGAAATATATGGTAAATGTGCATACCTAGATGACTATGAGGATGATTGCAGAGATCTACATCCAAAAATATGCAAAAACCTAAAAGAAGGAAAAGGATGTAAGTTCGACAAAAAATGTAAATATATGCACCCTGTAGTCATGAATCAAAATCAAATGAATAATCAATCAAATAATAAAATCCAAAATAAGAAAGAAACAAACAAAGAGAGGAACAAAGAATATCAGGTGAAAAGAAAAAACCAGCCATCACCGCGATATGGTGTGTCAGCAAAATATTTCCAAGCATCGGCTCCAAGATACAATTCAAGAGATAAGAACTGTATTTATGATGCAAGAGGATATTGCAGATACGGAGAAAATTGCAGATTCAGACACAAAATGAATAATTATGATGAAAGAAGATCAAATATTATGGAAAAGTTGGATTTTTTAATGTCATAATTTCTGGAAATGAAGAAAAGAACAACATACCAGAACAGGAAAGAGACCTGGGAAAATCCTTATTACCCATATTAAATGAAGGAGAAAACACGCAAACCATCATAGTGGTGAATGCGCAGGGTTTAGTTACGATTAACTCATAAAGAAAAATAGAGTACTTAGAAGAACTAACCCAAATTGAAAAGAAAATAGATATAATGAATATAAGTGAAACCTGGTATTCCCAAGAGACTGGGAATGATGATCAAATAAAAGGGTTCCAAACTTATAGATCAGATAGAAAAAAATAGGAATCAAGGGGGAACCGCAATATATGGGAAAGACAAAAAACAAGGAGAAATATAGTAACTCAGAATGTAAACTAATAGCAGTAGAATTTGAATCTGAAAAATTAATGAACATAGTAATATATAGACCCCCTAATACTAAAGAGTTTGACATAATAATAGAAAAATTGGATGATATATGTAGAAATCACAAGGACTGGACTATTCTCCTATCTGGAAACTTTAACTTTCCTTTCGTAGACTGGAAAGAACGAATAGGAGATTGTGGTTGTATTTATACATATAAAAAAAAGAGTAAAAGTAGTGCAGAAGATGATAGGCAATTTGAAAAGCTATTAGATATGCTACTAGAATACAACATTCAACAAATAAATCACCTGCCAACAAGAAAGGAAAATACTTTAGACCTAATATTTGTGAACGAGGTGAATTATGTTAAAGAAATAATAGTTTATAATGCGAGTATTTCAGACCATAATGTCATAGAATTAACAGTTCATTCCAAAGCAAGTGAAAATAGAGATAAGCAAGAAATGAAAAAGTGGGAAGGATATGGAAAATACAACTTCTACAGTAAAAATATAAAATGGTCAGAAATTAATGAAGAATTAAACAAAGATTGGGATAACATTTTCGTAAGTGATGACATTAGGGTAAATACGGAGATATTATATAAAATATTAGAGAAAATAGTGGATAAGTATATACCGAAGAAGAAAAGTAAACATCAGTCATGTATACCAAGAGACAGAAGGATCTTGTTCCAGAAAATCAAAATGTGGAAAAAAGGTCTTGCAAAAGAAAAAAAATGCATGGAAAGTTATAGAACTAAAAAGTAAGATAGAAATTAAACAAAAGATTATACAATCAAAAGAAAATGAAAAACGGGACTTGGAAGAAAAAACCCTAGTAAATATCAAGCAAAACCCCAAACTATTATACTAGTACTGGACAAAAAAGATAAAAGAAGAATAGAAATAGGCCCTCTAAGAATTGAAGGGAGGTTAACAAATGAAAAAAAGGAAATATGCAACGTATTGGCAGAACGATATGAGAGAATTCACCCCTAGAATTGATAATGAAGATAATGATATAGAAGTAAGGGACGAAAATAGTGAATATTTAGCTGACATACATATTAATGAAGCTGATATTGTGCAGGCTATTAATGAAATTGAAAATGGAGTTGCTGCAGGTCCTGATGGAGTTCCTGCTATTTTGTTAAAGAAAATAGTTCATTCTATTGCAAAGCCACTTGCAATATTTTTTTGACAGTGTAGATACAGGCAAGATTTATGATGAGCATAAATTAGCATATATTACCCCTACTTTCAAAAGTGGATCAAGACTAGAGGCAAGTAATTATAGGCCTGTGAGTCTAACATCACATATCATGAAAGTGTGTGAAAGGGTAATGAAGAAAAATATTATGAAACATTTAATAAAAAATAATTTGTTTAATATAGGACAACATGGTTTTGTACCCGGAAAAAGTACACAAACCCAACTGTTAGCCCACCGTGAGAACATATACAAAAATATGAAAAGCGGAAATGAAACATATATTAGTGAAGAAAATTAGAAAACCTAATATAGTGGATAAAGTAGGAAGATGGTTAAAAGAATTTTTCCACAACAGAAAACAGATACTTATTGCAAACGATGAGAAATCTGATGAAGCTAAGGTAAGATCCGGTGTGTCACAAGGTACGGTGTTAGCTGCATTACTGTGTTATTATGATTGCAGATATAGACAGTAATGTTAAGGACTCGGTAGTGAGTAGTTTCGCCGATGACACAAGAATAAGTAGAGAAATTACTTGTGATGAAGATAGGAACGCGCTACAAAGAGACCTTAAAGTATATGATTGGGCAGAGGTAAATAGGATGGTATTTAACTCTGATAAATTTGAATCAATAAATTATGGAGATAGAGAAGGAAAGCTATATGCATATAGGGGACCTAATAATGAGACTATCACAAATAAAAAAGCAGTTAAAGACCTTGGTGTGATGATGAATAGGAACATGTTATGCAATGATCAAATAGCAACTCTAATGGCAAAATGTAAAGCAAAAATGGGAATGTTGTTACGGCACTTTAAAACAAGAAAAGCTGAACACGTGATTATGCTTTATAAAACATATGTTTGTAGTCCACTTGAATATTGCTATATGATATGGTACCCACACTATCAAAAGGATATTGCACAAATAGAGAGTGTACAAAGGTCCTTTACAGCTAGAATAGAAGTTAAGGACCTTGACTACTGGGAAAGACTACAATCCTTAAAATTATATAGTCTAGAAAGGAGAAGAGAACACTACATGATAATTCAGGCATGGAAACAGATAGAAGGAATAGCCGAAAACATCATGGAGCTAAAAATATCAGAAAGAGCAAGCAGAGGTAGATTAATAGTGCCCAAAACTATACCAGGAAAAATAAGGAAAGCACACAGAACATTAATCCACTACACACCAGCATCGATAATGCAGTCTCTATTCAATGCGTTGCCAGCTCATCTGAGGAATATATCAGGAGTGAGCATAGATGTGTTTAAGAATAAGCTCTACAAATATCTGTTTGTATTCATAGTTTTAAAAATTTTTAGTAAAGGTAATACATCTTTGAGAGTCAAAAAACAAACATAAATTCTTTTTTGTCATTTGTGTACTAGTAAAGAGAAATAGATTAACATTCCTGAGAGATTAGAGAGATAAACTCACTCTCTCTCTCTCGTTTGCCGGTGCAAGGCTGGTTGAGTAAGTGTAGTGGTAACTCTCTCTCTCTCTCTCTCTCTCTCTCTCTCTCTCTCTCTCTCTCTCTCTCTCTCTCTCTCTCACTGTTTTGGCTTGAAGGTTTTAGAAGTAGTACATATGTGTATATTTTTAAGGGTACTAATGTTAAAGATGACTTTGAAAGGATAATATAATTTCAAAGATGAATACAGCAGTAAAAGGATAATAATTTAAGGTATATTTGATGTAGGATGATACTTTAAGTAGTATACATTTGGTATTTGAACTTTCAAGCTAGGCAGTTATAAGTACTTTTAAGGGGGTATTAACTACGAGGTGTCTGGTACACATTCCCCGCAAATACGTGGGCCAGCTGTACATTTAACATGACAATAATATGTATGAAGTTATATATGTATAAAAGATGAGTGATGTAAGCTGTGTTTTTCGTGTACGTGTTTGGCGCGCAGAGATTAGCTGGCTAGTGAGATGGTATGTGGGACCCTACAGGACTCCCCCATTGGAGAGGCCTATAGTTGTAGTTGGGTGTCCAGGAGATACGCTGGCTTTAGTCGGTTGATGGAGACCCATTTAGTCCTGTCGTTCACTGTTTCCGGTAGGCTTTGTGTCGTCTCTGGATGTTACAGTATGGTTCCCATGTAGGCTGGGGAGAGGGGTGCTCTGTGTATGTACACGTATGAATACATACTTTCTGTTCTGCAGTTTGCTGGGGTCATACACTTTTCTGGTCATGTGGTAGGCGTCTTGCCTGACATTATGTTCTAATGCTTTACAGGTGTCGAACAGGGATGTCGGGCTTGATTGATTTTGTGAAACATCTGCCAGCAATGTTAGTGCTTGGCCATATAGGGCCTCAGCTGGGGATGCGTTAAATGTTGCATGAGGTGTTGCCTTCAGGCCCAGTAAGAACCAAGGTAACTCCTTTCTCCAGCTCCCACCTTCACATCTGGCATTCCATTGGCAGAGGTCCCACTATGCCAAAGTGGATGTGTGCGAGTCGGCGGTGTGTTTTGTGGAGCTCTCCTATTCCGTTCTCTACGTGTCTTCTGATTTTTTATGTCTGACATGGGATGCATTCTCTCATCCAGTTTTTTTATGTCCTTATATTTGGGCGTTTGACCAACTTGATGGGTAGGACAGGTTGTGGGCAAGTGTGAAAGCTCTTCTGAGGCATTCTGGTAGGTAGGGGGTGAGGGCGTCCCGTACTTGTTTTGCAGGCAGTGGTTGTCTCTCCATTGTTGACCGATAGGTCACTCCACATAAGGGTGGGGTTGTTCCGCCACAATCACTGTAGGTCTCTTTGTACTTCTGGTACTTTGGTGCTGCTGCTGCTGTCAGTGGCTGTGTGGGCTCCACCATCTTGTGGGCCATGTGCACTGCATCGATCAATTTCAGGAATTCTTCTGTTGGCATGGTGGAGGCATTGGGCATGGCTGCCACTGTTTGGTGGAGTAGTTTTGTGAGGAAGACCTCTCTCATAAGGTCTAGGGTTAACTCAGGTTGACTGTCTGTGGTGGGTAGTGTTACGAGCTACTGTAACTTTTCGTAGACATGTGATGGCCATACGTCTCCTATGGCTGTTCCCACATTGTTGAGGAATTTGATGGCACTTATGGCAGGTGGCATGCTGAAGGATGACTTCAGTTGGTCGTTCAGCAATTCGTGGTTGATGGGGTCGAAGTTCTGCGAGCCATCCTGCAACTTGCTCGAAAACATCATCAGGCAGGAATTCGAGGATGGCATCTACTTTGTGTACTGAGGAGGAGATTTTCTCCAATTGGAAGATTGTCTCTGCTCTGAAGAACCACTCTTCAGGGTTATGGGGTATCTTTTATGAGCTGCTCTAGGAGCAAGAGCCCGTGCTGGCATATGGCTAGCTAAATC
The DNA here is from genome assembly GCF_015104395.2 of Macrobrachium nipponense. Classification (NCBI taxonomy): domain Eukaryota; kingdom Metazoa; phylum Arthropoda; class Malacostraca; order Decapoda; family Palaemonidae; genus Macrobrachium; species Macrobrachium nipponense. The sequence goes on along the minus strand of NC_061102.1, from coordinate 33,556,851 downwards.
TAAAACAACTATGGGGCATGAATGGAGGTAGATGTATGGAGGCAGTGGTGATGGTCTCGCTGGAGAGGCTGGCATCGTTGGGGTTGGCTGGGTTGGGCATCTCTGTGATCACCAATGTAGTGAAGGCGGGAGTAAGAGGCAGCATCTACAAACTTACTGATTTATTCAGACAACACACAGGCAGGTTAGTAGCTCTAGCAAGCAGACATATAGTCCATGACACCAGACTAACAAAAACAGAGGTCACACAATCATTTGTATTTGTTAACATATGGAAGATATTACATATCAATCTATACACAACACATTGCTGAAGCTATGGTATATATGACTGAAATGCTGACATTGTAATGCCTTTTGTAATGATAATACATTTAACATGACAATAGTATGAATGAAGATATGCATTAAAGATGCTGTGTTTCTTGTGTTCGCATATTTGGTGAGCGGAGATGATGATGTGAGGAGATTAGCTGGCCAGTTAGATGGTGTGTGGGATCCATGTGGGACCCTACAGCTACAATAGTCAATATGCTTTGCCAGCCCCCACACTACTTCAGTGTATTGAAACAGTTGAATGCTTACGGTATGCCAACTGCAACAAAGCCACCAACATTAAGGTACAACTCACAGAAGGGTCAAATACTGAATTGTGTAACTGGAATTCTATAGTGTAGCTGTTGCTTTACCATGGGTAATTGCTGATAGTTCTTGTGTAAACTTACTTGTCTCCATATTTTTATCCTTCAAAATTTTTCTGGTCAATTTTGGGTGCATCCTTGATGCCTGAAAATATGGTAATTACAAGTAGTCCTGCATTTTCTTTCTGCTAAAACCTAATTTGCCCGATCTCTACTAAAAGCAACACTCATTGTAAGTGTAAATCTGTTTGGGGAATCACCAAGATTCACTGACTTCACAGTTTGCTTTATAATATTAATAGAGTAAATTTCACACATTTCTCCATAAAAAAAGCCTTGTGGCAGATTGCAGGCCGCCTTACATGCAGCTTATCAGTTCTCAAATCTCCATTAACAAACTACTTTGTTTGTATGTCTAGTTTGCAGTCGGCAGCTTACCATTTCAGTCTGAGAGTCTTTTGTGTTTTTGTTCCATTTTTTTCACTTAGCCTTTTGATGAAACTTTCCTTTTAGTAACTATTTTCTGCAGGAATTTAAAGACACGCCACTTATTTCCGGAAGGAATTTTTTATCTGATGAATGATTTTTGCTGCAGGGAGTTTTTCTCTGCTGTTGACAGCGCTTCACCAGTGCTTTAGATCAGTGGTTTCTCAAACTATTGGTTGCAAGATCAGTTTTGATGTGTTGCAAGGTCACAGGAAAATTCCATGTTCCCACTAGTTTAGTTTTGTGAATGAAAAGCTGTACACATTATTTCTTCTCCAAAATAGTGTATATGTAAATCACTGTACATTTTCTTTCTCTTTACTCTGGGTTGTGAAGGATTGAAATGTTCCACGAAAAAGTTTGAGAACCACTGAAGTTTGAGAACCACCCTTAGATTATATATGGTACAAAATGATTGTAAAAAAAAAATCTGATTTTCCAGGGAAATCTCTAAATTTCCTCAGCACATTCTAGCTTTTCCAGCGTACAGTGGTCCCCCTGCATTTGCGGGGGATGCGTACCAGACCCCCCCACTCCACAAATAGTTAAAACCCGTGAATAGCTGGAACCCCTATAAAAATGCTTGAAATGGCCTATTTTGTTAGATATAACTCTAGTAAACCCACTAAAAATTTTTATACCTGGTTTTTTTAATAGTTTTATCACAAAAGAGTGCATTTTGTGGTGAAATTGATAAAAAACCCAGGAATTTGTGGATATTTCTCACAGATAAATACCGCAAATAGGCAAATTTCCTGCAAATAATGGGAGGATATGTTCCAGAGAGAAATCCGCAAATACGCGAGTCTGCGAATACTGGGGGCCCATTGTATTAGATTTTTTGTTCTTGGCTTAGGGCTAAGTTGTAACTAATTTACTGGTTTTATTATTTAGAATTGGGGGATAAACAACCATCCCTGTTATTTGTGCCCTAGATTAACCCTTAATGGACAGATTGATCCTCGGGAGTAGTAATAACAGGTTTGGTGTGGTGGACGGATTGATAATGTAGAAAAACAATTTGTTCCGACACGTAATACAAACCCTCGGTCCTTTAACATATGGAATGTACTTCAGTGCAGCTGGAACCAGTTGTAAGCTTTCGAACAAGGTGGTTCGGTAGTTAACTGCTTGTCCGATAGTCGGGAGTCCTGCCCAACTTGAAGGTAAACACCACTTTGCTTTCGGCCGCTGATGGAGCAAGACGTGTTCGCCTCGTTGCCCACCATCGTCGTTTGCTTTCGCCTTCGCTTTATCGAAGAATTTCGTGTGTATGGTTATCTTGAGTAAAACTTGGGTGACTGTAAGTACTTGTTTTTGCTTTTATTCATCAATTGTGTATTGCTGTCTTGTGCCAGGATGAGGGGCCATGAGACAGAGAGACCCCCCCCCACTCCCCAGTCAGCTGCAGATTGTGCCCTGGTGTGGAGGGCCATAGGTGTGGGGCCTATAGGTCATTACATGATGTTGACCCTCATGATTTATGTACTCTGTGTTGAGGGCGAGAATACTCTGGCGACGATACATGTGTGATATGTCTATCTTGGTCGGAGGAGCAGTGGGAGCGACATGAGGGGAGGAAGAAGGTGACCAAGCAGGCCAAGGTGTCATCGGAGGGCTCTCCAGTGACCGTTGGTTACGGACACGTCTTCCTCTTTCCATCCTCCGTGTCAGCTCCTGCATATGGCCCCTTCCCTTTCGGGAGACTTGTCACAGTCCGCCTCTTCACTTGATCAGTCGAGTGTAGAGGAGGGAGCGCGGCACCCTGACATTCAACTGTACTTGGGGTCTTCTGTTCGCTCGGGGTGGGAACTTTCTCCCCCCAGGCGAGCAGGAACACCCCCCCCCCCCCCCCCCCCCCCCCCCCCCCCCCCCCCCCCGCCGCCCCCCCCCCCCCCCCCCCCCCCCCCCCCCCCCCCCCCACCCCCCCCCCCCCCCCCCCCCCCACCCCCCCCCCCCCCCCCCCCCCCCCCCCCCCCCCCCGCCCCCCCCCCCCCCCCCCCCCCCCACCACCCTGCCACTAACCCGACTCTTGCCTCCTCAGGTAATCCTGCCGCTGGTGGCGATCTTGAGCAGGTCTGGTACTCGCTTGGACTCCCAGGTGCACCGAGTCTTCAGGAGCTGCTGTACCACCTGGCGACTCAGGGACCCAGGCCGGTGATGCACGGACCAGAGACGTCGATGACGACAACAGTGTCAACGCCTGGGTATGCAGCTCCTCCTCACCTGGTTTACCCCCAGCACGTGGCAATGGTTACCCCTATAGCTTCGGTCCAGGCCCCGCTACCGTGCTTGCCAAGGAAGGAGATGACCCCACTGCCTGGTTTTGCTACCCTCGCCCCAGCCCCTGACTTTTGGTGCACCAAGAGTTCCCACTGGACCTGCCGCCAGTTCCTGTTGTTGCTGCCTCCATACTAGTTCCTGCCGTTGTCGCTCCAGCCCATGGTGTTGCTGCCCCCACCGCAGGTCCCTCCGGACAGGTGCAGCTGGGCCCTGTTGCTTCAGCAACTGCCCCAGCTCCGTCCTGGAATGAGGAGCTGACAGTGGTCCTGAGGAAGCTGACAAAGAAGAAGAGGAAGAAGAGGAAGGTGTCGTCGTCTGCAGCTGCCTCTTCCCCTTCGACTTCCAAGGCCCCACAGCCGAGGAAGAAGAAGGTTGCCTCCTCCCACCCACGAGAAGTCTCGCCCAGAGACCTCTAAGGGTCTGTCCCACTCTGGTGGGACAGTTGGGGCTTCCACTGGTCCTCCTGTTCCTTCAGGAACGGGGCCCGTCTCTTCGTCCGCAAGGAAGAAGAAGACGGGGACTGGAGGGTGTTACGGCCTGATAATCTGATCTCTGGCTCTTACTGAGGATATCTCTCTGTGACTAACTGATGATCTCTGCTTTCTCCTACTTTGTCCGTCGTATTTATACGGCATTCTGGGGGCGGGGCCTATGGTGAGCGTCATAGACCCGAGATTACTAGAACTTTTTAGAAGACTCTTGACGGAATATTGCATCATATTTCGTTGCGTTTCTCCCGTCACTTCGGCGCCAGACGAGTTCCACAAAACTCCTGCCGATTCTAGAACCATCATGAGAACAGGCGCTTCCAACACACAGGCAAAAGTATCCGTGCGGCAGAACTTCTCGAAGATGCGTTTTCCTTTCCTTTATCTTCCTTTGCTATAAAGCAATTACCTTGACACGTCCCCCCAAACAGAGGAAAAATTAAATCAACTGATTTTATTTTTTTCTAAAGAGAAGCAAGAATTAAACAGCAGGGAAACAATTCTGCATAAAGCTTTAATACTTCTCCATTCACTCAACCACTCGTGCCAAAACAGAAAACGGTCCTTAGGCTACACATTCTGAAAACTTTAGTGAGGCTCTATTAGCTATCACATTATCCCTCCCTCTTAATTTCTTCGTTTCCTGAAATCTGATTAAAGCTTCGAAATACTAAAACACCTCTTGAGTTTTCTCAAAACTAATTTCTCTCAGTAACACTGTTACACAGGCGAAGGCCACGGCACAGGGCGTTTTTTGTAATTCTGAAGCAAATTTACATTCATTGCCTTTGCTCTACTCTTACCCACATTAATTCTATAATGTATATTTCCCCTCCCCTCTAACACTGAAAAAGGACCTTCGAACTTATAAGATAAAGAGGAACCTTCATTCTGTACTAGTACTAAAACTTTATCTCTTACACACAAACTTCTCTCTTTTGCTCTAAGGTCATGTTTCCCTTCAGTTTCCCTTTGACTTCCTCTCGCGTTCTCTTTCGCTAAGTGCCAAGCGCTTCCGTTCTCCTCCGCTAGCTGCCAAATATCTCTTAAATTGTTTTTATAATAATCTAGATTAGTTGTGCAATCTTCTCTACCCTTACTTCCAGGTAAAGGTCCGACCATATCGATAACTACATTCTCAAAAGGTTCGCCTACCGAAGGAATATTACACAACAGAGCTCTGGGGATTACTTGATTCGGTTTCCCTGCAATTTGATATTCATGACAGCTTAAAACATACCTCTTCACATCACTTCTCATTTTAGGCCAAAAGTACGCCCTATTAATAGACTTGAAAGTTTTATTTACTCCCAAATGTCCTTGCTCATCATGTGCCAACTTCAAAACTAGTTCACGAAGCTGTTTAGGAACTACTAATTGTTCTGTGATTTCCCCTTTACTACCTGACTTCGATCGAATATAACGACACAAAACTTCATCCTTTAAACAAAAACTTTCCTTACACATATCCTCGAGATCATCATCCAGCTCACATTAAAAAATTCGGGTTAGTGTCTCATCCTCTCTCTACAACTTGACTAGCTCATCCTTATCCAAAATGTTAGAGCCTAATTCATCACCGTAACTAGGACTAGATACCAGTACGTTTACTACATTACTCTCGACAGCTACGCCTTCTCCTTGGCTATCACTGTCAACGATAGAGTTAGGTTTCTCAGCCACGCTCATGCAGAGATCAACCTCGCCACCTCTATCACACTCGTTCGAATCCACGAACTCACTCACGTTCGAATCCACGAACTCACACTCGTTCGAATCCATGAACAAATTATGACCGTAGTCTACGTCTGTATCTAAACCCAACCTAGTTACTACCATTTCAGGCACTGGAATATTCCTCACAACAGGATTCACATTCTTGGATAAAGCTAAGTCATTACCGACAATAATGTCAACGCCTTCGACGGGCAAACTGTCCGCAACTGCAAGTTTCACTTCTCCTGACACTACCTGACTTTCTAAATTCAACTTCAACAAAGGACAAAGAACACAAGTGTTAGGAAATCCACCTATCATGACTTTCTCTTCCATATTGATTTCTGCCCTGTTCGGCACACTCTCTCTCTCATAATCAGTGAGACAGCAGCTCCTGTGTCTCGAAGCAGGACTACTTCTCTCGAATCTACTCCTCCAAGAGAGGAAACTACGCCTTCTGACAGAAATTCACCAAAAATGTTCCTAGTTTCTCTCATCACATCATTCCTATTTGACGAAAGGTTAACTAGAGACACTGGATTCTTACCGTCCTTCCTTTCTACTGCACAATTTTTCGCTAAATGCCCTTTCCCATTACATCGGAAACAAGTTAATTTTGAGCCACTAGATGCCATTTTACTCTTACAAACCTTAGATGTATGACCAGGTTTTCCGCATGTATAACAGGAATAGTCACTTTTACTCGCATTGCTATTACTAGGACTGAAGCCTTTACTACTTTGTACTCTACCAGACGAAGGATTATTTCGTCTCTTACTAACACTCAAATTATGAGTTAGACTATATTCGTCTGCTAACCTGGTTGCTCCTGCAAGACACTTCTCGCCTATCCTCTATATAAAGTTTAATCTCAGGGGATACGTTATCTTTGAAGTTTTCTAACAACACTAAGTTCTTCAAGCTATCAAAATCATCAACCTTAGCAGAAGTTAACCAATCAAAAAACAGCCTATCTAACTTCTTACCGTATTCTGCATACGTAATATTTTCATCCTTTCTCAAATTTCTAAATTTCTTATGGTACGCCTCCAGTAATAACCTGTATGCGCTAAGAACAGTTTCTTTCATGATATCGTAATTAGCACAATCCTCCTTAGCCATGCAACTATACACAGTAAGTGCCCTACCACTCAAAACTGACTGCAAATATAAAGTCCACATTTCTTTAGGAGAACCTACTCTTTCCATTAACTTCTCAAAACACATGAAATACGTCGTAACATCCTCCTCCTCAAACTTTGGTACTAATTTTAGCACTGCACTCATACCTAACGTATCAGCTTTGTTTTCGTTCTCGCCTGACCGACTGTTACGAGTACTTTCCCTTAACCGAGCAATTTCCAACTCGTGCATACGTTCTTTCTCTCTCTTCCTGCTGCATTACCAACATTTCTCTCTCTTGCTGCATTTTCATTACTTCTCTCTTTCTCTTGCTGCATTTTCATGACTTCTCTCTCTGCTTCTCTTTCATCTCTCTCATACTTTTCTCTTTCTTCCTTCTCAACATACTCACGGAGATCATTCCCCTCTAGACCTAGAAGCTTGCCTGACTCAATAAACTCTTTCACCATCTCACTCATTCTGGTTCTTTCTATATTCTCCGTTTCAAACTGTTAGTGCAATTCTAAGCAAGGTCACCAAAAATGTTATGGCCTCTGAGAGACGTCTGCTTCAGGTTCCATATGAAATAAACAAAAACAAAAAAATTTGACACCAACAGTTGAAACTGGGGATACGAATATAGAAAGAAACACTAACACAACAAAGATTTATGTACAAGCTCCTGCAAAAGACACTTCTCACCTATCCTCTATATAAAGTTAATCTCAGGGGATACGTTATCTTTGAAGTTTTCTAACAACACTAAGTTCTTCAAGCTATCAAAATCATCAACCTTAGCAGAAGTTAACCAATCAAAAAACAGCCTATCTAACTTCTTACCGTATTCTGCATACGTAATATTTTCATCCTTTCTCAAATTTCTAAATTTCTTATGGTACGCCTCCAGTAATAACCTGTATGCGCTAAGAACAGTTTCTTTCATGATATCGTAATTAGCACAATCCTCCTTAGCCATGCAACTATACACAGTAAGTGCCCTACCACTCAAAACTGACTGCAAATATAAAGTGCACATTTCTTTAGGAGAACCTACTCTTTCCATTAACTTCTCAAAACACATGAAATACGTCGTAACATCCTCCTCCTCAAACTTTGGTACTAATTTTAGCACTGCATTCATACCTAACGTATCAGCATTGTTTTCGTTCTCGCCTGACCGACTGTTACGAGTACTTTCCCTTAACCGAGCAATTTCCAACTCATGCATACGTTCTTTCTCTCACTTCCTGCTGCATTACCAACATTTCTCTCTCTTGCTGCATTTTCATTACTTCTCTCTCTTTCTCTTGCTGCATTTTCATGACTTCTCTCTCAGCTGCTCTTTCATCTCTCTCATACTTTTCTCTTTCTTTCTTCTCAACATACTCACAGAGATCATTCCCCTCTAGACCTAGAAGCTTGCCTGACTCAATAAACTCTTTCACCATCTCACTCATTCTGGTTCTTTCTATATTCTCCGTTTCAAACTGTTAGTGCTATTCTAAGCAAGGTTGCCAAAAATGTTATGGCCTCTGAGAGACGTCCGCTTCAGGTTCGATATGAAATAAACAAAAACAAAAAAATTTGACACCAACAGTTGAAACTGGGGATACGAATATAGAAAGAAACACTAACGCAACAAAGGTTTATTTACAGGCTTACTAACAAAGGTAAATGCAGAATGGTATCTCCTATTTACATAAAAAAAAAAATAGAATCTTACACTGCTTGAACTGGGGGAACAGTGAGGTAATGGAAGTACTTGCCAGACAGCTTGGCAATTCGAAACAATGGCTTCACAAAAGGAGAACTGCGCTTGCCGACGTCTTCTTGACTCCGTATTGCAGAAAATAATGTCTACTCTTGATACTTGAGGGGCAGGAACTTCCCAAAACCTCTAGCAGAACGTCTCTTCTCTGAAGTCTCCCCCAATGTCGAAATAACTCGGTCGTCCACTCCTGGAGATGGCTTGACCAAAATCCAACCAACTCTCGAGCAACTTTTCTTCTGATCCTTCGTCGGTCCCTTTTTCTCTTATCTCTCTCGGATGATCTCTGCTGCTGCTGATCTCTCACTGATAATCTGATCTGTGGCTCTTACTGAGGATATCTCTCTGTGACTAACTGATGATCTCTGCTTTCTCCTACTTCGTCCGTCGTATTTATACGGCATTCTGGGGGCGGGGCCTACGGCGAGCGTCACAGACTCCCGAGATTACTAGAACTTCTTGGAAGACTCTCAACGGAATATTACATCATATTTCGCTGCGTTTCTCCCGTCACTTCGGCGCCTGACAAGTTCCATAAAACTCCTGCCGATTCTAGAACCATCATGAGAACAGGCGCTTCCAACACACGCGAAAGCATTCATGCGGCAGAACTTCTCGAAGATGCGGGTGATTGTGCAGCCAGGGTCCAGGCAGCTGAGCCTGCTTGCTGCCAGGACCCAGGCACGGAGCGGAAGACTGGTGGCAGTCGCTCAGGCGACTCCTGCCAGACCAGTGATCGCTCTTGTGGCGATCCCCTGGTCCCCAGGGTTGACGCGACAGTCCCACCAGACTGTACGCAGGCTGAGGCGAGGAAGAGGTCCCCCCAGTCGCCAGGCACAGTCTTGGCTGGTCCAGGTACCGTGATGCGCAGTGAGGATGGGCCACGCTCCCACCACAACAGTGGACTCTGCCGGTCTCCTGACTTTCGCTCCCACCAGGACCGGACAGATAGGTTGACTGGTAGCAGCTCTCCTGACGCTCGGGACTGTCGCTACCGTTCTCCCCAGGGAGACCGCGCGACTAGGCCTGCAGCCCTCCCACGCACTGGTTCTGCCGGTGGGCAGGGGGGGGGGGGGGGGGGAGCGTCAGGTCTTCGTCTCCTATCCCTTCAACCTCCTCAGGCTACACCGGTAGGAGCGAGGCGATTAGGAGCGACCTCAAGGAGTGTGCTTCTCGCAGTCCCTCCACGAGGGCCTACGAACTTGGCACAGTCTTGGGACCGATCAGATCGTACGCCCAAGTGGTTGGAGGAGACCAAGAGCGGTCTGCCGTGGTTCCTCCTGTGGAAGGAGGAGGATCTCGGGAAGTGTTCTCCCTGCATGGACTTGACGGTCCATCTCCCCAGGAAAGTCACTCCTGAGATCCAGAGGTCGTTTGCAGAAGTCATCGCGCTGATTCGTCAGCACAATGACCTCAGGGAAGGATCGGTGCTCCCGCCCTCTGAGCCTTCATCTAGGCTGGAGTCGTTCTGGGGGCCCAAGAAGGAACCAAGGGCGACAGTGGGTCTGCCCCGATCAGCCTTGGCCCAACACTATGTTGGGCCAAGTGAACTCTCTTGTCTCCGGACAGGAGGGATCACTTAGGTCTGGCAGGTCATCCAAGCTGCTTCCCCCTCCTCTACCACGACAGAGGCGGTTCTACATGCCATCGGAGGCCCCGCTGCCGCCTGAACAGGTTAACCCGGAGCTAGTTAGGCTAACCCCGGGTGTGTCTCTTCAACCAGTCCTCCTCCTCTCGAGGAGGATCCGGGAAGAAGAAGTCGGATAAGGGGAAATGCTAGGGATGGCATTCCCCCTCACCTGCTGCCGGAAGTTGGGGGGGTGCCTGGTGAGCCATTGGGCAACTTGGCAGTGCTTCGGAGCCGAGACCTGGATAGTGGATGTCCTTTGGGAGGGATATCTACTACCCTTCATGGCCACCCCTCACCTCCAACCCGGTCCATCTGCAGACGTACATCCCCAGTTCTGCCAGGGACATAGCGCTTCGGCAAGAAGTGGATGCCATGCTGAGCAAACGAGCTGTGGAGATCATACGGGATCAGTCGCCGGGCTTCTACAGCCGACTTTTCCTGGTGGAGAAGTCATCGGGGGCTGGCACCCGGTGATAGATCTCTCTCCTCTGAACTGGTTCGTTTGCCAGACTCGGTTCACGATGGAAACAGCACGCTCCATGCTCAATTCCATCAGGGAGAACAACTTCATGCTTTCTGTGGACTTGAAGGATGCGTATTTCCAGATACCCATCCACCAGTCCTCCAGGAAGTACCTCTGCTTCATCCTGCTCGCAGTTGCTACAGGACAGGGATCGACTCCTCGAATTCTGTCGTGATCTCGGGATCGTGGTGAATTTCGAGAAGTCAGATCTCGAGCCCAAGCAGAGGATGAAGTACCTGGGCATGCTGATCGACACAGTAGCAGGGCAAGTCTTCCCCGCAGACTCACTGATCAGCAGGTTCAGGGAGGCAGCTGGACGGTTCCTGTCTCAACAGGAACAGCCAGCTCAACAGTGGCAGGTTGTGATCAGTCACCTGCCGTCTCTCGAGACGTTAGTCCCTCACGGGCGTCTTCACCTGCGGTCTCGTCAGTGGAGGCTAAAGGAGAGTTGGTCACAGGCAAGAGACCCATGCCTCTCACGGAGGAGGTGAGGCAGGACCTAGCCTGGTGGCTGGACAACGGGAACATCGTAAGAGGAATGCCACTCTGCACTCCCCACCCCGGAAATGCTGCTGTTCTCAGACGCATCGACCGAGGGATGGGGCGCACACCTGGAGGAGTTGCTGGCTGCAGGTGTGTGGGATCATCACAACAAGCACCTTCACATCAACGTCCTGGAGCTCAAGGCAGCATTCCTCGCTCTCCAAGAGTTCCGGGAATGGGTGATGGGACACTCAGTGGTGTTGATGAGCGACAACACCACGGTAGTGGCATACGTCAACAAACAGGGGGGCCTAGTGTCTCTCCCGTTGCACCAGTTGACGATGCAGGTGCATGAGTGGGCCGTAGCTCACTTGGTAGAGCTGTCAGCCAGGTACATTCCAGGCAAGAGGAACGTAATGGCAGACAAGCTCAGCCGTTGGAATCAGGTGATAGGGACTGAATGGTCCTTCGCCCAGACGTGGCGGAAAGGCTCTTCAACTTGTGGGGGCATCTAGTCATGGATCTGTTCGCCACCCGGCACAACAGGAAACTCCAGGTTTTCTACTCAGTTGTGCTAGACCCATGGGCAGCTGCAGAGGACGCTCTTCAACATCCGTGGGACCTCTTCGTCTACACTTTTCCCCCATTCTGTCTAGTTCGCAAGGTGATCAGCAGGGTGCTGGTCACTGCGAATCTTCAGATGATTCTGGTGGCACCCAAATGACCTCGGGCCATTTGGTATCCGGACCTGCTGGCTCTTCTCGCCAAGGCACCAAGAGAGATTCCCCACTGGCACAACCTCCTGTGCCAACCACATGTGGAACAGTACCACCGAGCGGTTCGGTCCCTATCTCTTCACAGCTGGCTGTTATCCACCATCTCTTGCGAGCGAGAGGCTTTTCTCGCCGAGCAGCAACAGAGATGGCTGGGTACCTCAGGCAGTCCTCTGCAGCGGTGTACCAGGGAAAGTGGTCTGTCTTCTGTGGTTGGTGTTGTGGACGGGGTCTCTCTCCTCTCAGAGCCACTCTTCAGCAAGTAGCAGATTTCCTCATCTTCCTTCGCCAAGAGAAGCTCCTCTCTGTCTCCACAGTTAAAGGCTACAGAGCCACCCTGGCACCCTAGTCCTTAAGCTGCGGGGAATGAACATTTCCACCTCCATGGAGATCTCCCTCCTGATGAAGAGCTTTGAGAGGTCTTGCCCACCCAGGGAACTCAGGGCCCTGGGGTGGGACATGACTCTCGTCCTTAGGAGTCTGACTCGAAGACCCTTTGAGCCACTCCGAGAGTCATCAGACAGGGATCTGACCCTCAAGACCGTCTTTCTGCTGGTCCTGGCATTTCCACCTCCATGGAGATCTCCCTCCTGATGAAGAGCTTTGAGAGGTCTTGCCCACCCAGGGAACTCAGGGCCCTGGGGTGGGACATGACTCTCGTCCTTAGGAGTCTGACTCGAAGACCCTTCGAGCCACTCCGAGAGTCATCAGACAGGGATCTGACCCTCAAGACCGTCTTTCTGCTGGCCCTGGCATTGGCGAAGAGAGTAGGGGAACTGCATGGTCTTTCTTTCGTTGTAAAGCACACGAGGGGATGGGGATCGGTGACGCTTGATTTCGTCCTGGACTTCGTAGTGAAGACTCAGAACCCTTCGGTCCCTGACGACCGGTTCGAGTCATTCACGATCCCCTCCCTGAAGGACTTTACCAACAATGATGCAGATGAGATGCTGCTTTGTCCTGTGAGGGCGCTACAGCGCTATCTGAAGAGAACTCGGCACCTCAGGCCTGAGTGTTGACGCCTCTTCATTAGCACCGGGGTTACCAAAAAGGAAGTGTCCAAGAACACTTTCTTTCTGGCTTCGTGAGGTGATCAGGAAGGCGTACGCTTCGAATAGGAGTAACGACACCAGTACCCTTCATCCGAGAGCCCACGAAGTCAGAGGTATTGGTCCAACCCTTGCGTTCCACAAGAACTTCCCCATGGCACAGGTGCTGAAGGCAGGGGTTTGGGCCAACCAGACCACCTTCACATCTTTCATCGCATCCTTGTGAGACTGCGTGAATGGACAAATGAATGAGAGTATGACCGGCTTCTCTTCCTCCTCTTTTCCCTCCTCTACCTGTGGGCAGAGGGTTGCGGTTGTCACTACGCTGGACAGGAGGCTGATGCCGGTAAGCTACGTGACTGAGCTCCGTCCTATCCCTTTCAGTTGGGATAGGAGCGGTTATCCACCACCCCCCTAACAAGGTGGGGAGTGGACGCCAACAAGAGACAAACCCAAGACCTTATATTTGGCTCTTACGTAGGAACTAGTTCTTGCTTGCTATTCATAAGAGGCATGTTTGCCTCCCTTTTATGAATTTTGTCCAGAGGTCTGACCACTGATCCTGCGGTGTACACCCTGATCAGTTGGGGAGAGGCTAGGATCCCTCCCTCTGCTCTTACGACCAGGGAGGGAACCAAGGTCAGACAAACACCAGTCCGTTCTTAAGACTCAGATTCCACCAACTAATAAGTGAGTCTTCTATATGTTAAAGGACGGAGGGTTTGTATTACGTGTCGGAACAAATCACAATTTGTCGTAAATTGTATTTTTCTTAACTATACAAACCTGAGGTCCTTTACACATAGTCCCACCTCATGCCACCCCTCACTCTGTTCCTGGGCCTAAAGCAAAGTGATGTTTACCTCCAGGTCGGGAAGGACTCCTGACTATTGGACAAGCAGTTAACTACCGAACCACCTTGTTCGAAAGCTTACGACCGGTTCCAGCTGCGCTGAAGTTCATTCTATATGTTAAAAGGACCCCAGGTTTGTATAGTTAGGAAAAATACAATTTCCGACAAATTGTGATATTATGCGCCATTGGTTTGGAAAGAATCGGGCGGGAAAGAGGTGCCAATACTTTTATAGCTGATAGTCACTAATGGCATCTTTTACACTGACTAAAATCACGAGTGTGGGCGTCTCAGGGCTTCAGTAGTGCTTGTGACTTGAAAGGAGAATTTTCTGTGTTTCTCTCTCACATGATGTCTTTTTGTAAATTTGCTCAAGTATACCAAGGAGTTGCTGTTGTTTTTTTCTTGTCTTTTACGATAGAATTTTGGTTGTAAATGCATGTAATTTTACAAAGAAAATTGCAAAGAAACATTAGAAAAAACATGTAAAAAAAACTGAATCTTTGTTCTTGGTAAATTTATGTAAATATTTTTCAACGAATATGATAAGAATTTGTTACTGCTTTTATTTCTTATCTGTTTTGATATTGTGTGAGTAGTAATTATAATTTTACAAAATAAAAAATTATTCATTAGAAAAAACATAAATAAGTTAGTAAAGTTTATGAATGTCTTGTAAAAGAGGCCCCACAAGGGATTGTAAATACTGGTAATTTTCAACTTCTCGTGGAAGGTATGGAAAATTTAAAAAAGTGTTTTTTTTCTTTCACCATGTACATTTGCATATCTTCCTCTTTCCATTGATGTGTTTTTTTCTCCATAAATTGGCTGACCTCAAAGTTTACCCGGCATGAGGAGCTGCATATTGATACATTACCCATCCAGTAAGGGATAACAAGTTGCAGGTTTTGTGTGGTTATTTCCTGCAGGCTTTCGTTATCTGTACGTAGTTTTAATTCTTAACATTCTATGTCTGTCTATGGAAGGGACCTTTTATTTTTGGTATTGTGCATATGTTCTGCTTGCAGTTTATATGGGACCAGCTTTCTGTAAATTGATTTACCTTGTACATCTCTTTTTAAGCTTTACAGATTCTTGTTAGGTAGGGTGACCAGACGTCCCTGGTTTCCTGGGACATTCCCTGCTTTCAGTGACCTGTCCCTAGCTACTGCTGTCCCCGCCGGAAGTGTCCCCGGTTTTCACTGTGACTGAAAGATCTGAAATTGGAATAAAAAAAAAAGGAAAATGTTGACCAAACTATACATAGTTGAACACCGTACTACTCGCACTGTACAGCGTATATGTATATATAAAGAAATGAAAAACAGCTTTGCACGGCATAATTTGCGAGATTACTATCCAACAGTGAAGACCAACTTCAACCTGGAATGCCAGGATTTTATAGAGAAGCTGAAAAACAAACCTATTCTTAAAATGATACACTCCCCTGAGAAATACACACAATAGGTTAGTGCACCAGTCAGAAATCAGAATACTTTCAATATTTCAATCCAAACACTGTCCCTTTTGATTATGATCATTATAACATCTTATTTTCACTATTTTAGAATGGCAGGAATAAGGAGAAGGCCTATTTTTTTGCAGCTGAGTTTATGAGTGTTCTTGATTCAGCTACTTGGATCAGCGAAAAAATCTTGTTGTTAATCAATTGAATTTGTGTTCAATTCTTTTGGAATTCAGGATGAATAGGGTGAGAGAAACTTTTAAATGCTGCTTTGTGAATGGTAAGGACAGCGTCCCCGTTTTTGTTTTTCAATAATAAAAACACATCATGTTTTGGAGGTTTTTATGGCTCTCAACCGAAAATGTCCCCGGATTTTGTCTCGGAAATCTGGTCACCTTATTGTTTGGTGACATCAATGGTGTCATGGCATTTCTTGCACATTTATTGTGTATTCTTTCCTTGTCCTTTATGATATTCCAGTTGATTGTTTTGAACTACAGTCAAACCTTGGTTTTCTTATGTTTCCGTTTTGTAGACACTTTTTATGAAATTTTGTCTTGTTTATGATACGTTTTCTCGGTTTTCATACACTCGGAAACACTCCCTGGGCCCCATATCGAGCGCCCAAACAAAGCATCCCATCTTCTGTCATGACCCAATCTGCCTTTGTGTTTGTTGTTTTGGTGCTTTTTGTGCTTTTTCATTAGAGTGTAACTGCTAATAGCCATCATGGGGCCAAAGAAAGTTCCAACTTCCAAGTGTTAGCCCTTGTGTAAAAAGGCGAGAAACACAATAGCCTAGAATTTAAGAAAACTCGTAGTAAAGTGTTGGAGGAAGTTGCATACCGATCTCAGTGAGAAAATGCCTACAACAAGTGCTGCTGTTAGGGAATTTAAGGCCAGCAGAGGCTGGCTTGAAAAATTCAGGAAACGAATGGGCATACATAATGTGCCCACCTCAAGGATTAAGGACATGTTTGCAAAGTGGAATGATGTAAGAAATTTTGTGGAGAATTGTCATCCCAACAAAGAAGTTGTATTAGGTAATCCATGTCTCCAACATGTGTAATGACAATGTCGTGTTTAATTTTAGGCAAATTTTAAAGTAACGCCAGAAACATATGTGTCTGGACAGTTTTGTTGTGTAACAGGGGTCCAGGAACTCTCAAGCTGGTCTTAGTGCCAGTAAAAAATGAAGAGGGGGAAGTAACCTCAGATAGTGCCGGCAAAAAATGAAGAGAAGTAACCCCAGATACCTAGGTCCTTGATACCTGAAGTTCTTCTGGAGAGGAGGGTAGATCTAGTGTAGCTACCTATCCGCGGTGGCCCAGAGTATGGCAGTTGCGGTTTTTCTATGCAGTTTTACCTCCTGAACAAGAATTTGAAGTAATATTTATTCGGACGACTCTAATTTACCTTTGAACTCTATCCTACGGTAAAGGGGATCCCCATTGGGAACCGGGGTTTTGGGTGGGGACAAAACCCCAACTCTATCCTACGGTAAGGGGGACTCCCAGTGGGAACCGGGGTTTTGGGTGGGGAGAAACCACTTGGGGGAAGTTCTTGCCGTGTTATTGTGGTATTTCCCACATTTATCACTTTTAAAAACACGAAATACAGGCGGAAATAAGAGATAACAAAACTAGCGATAGTGGAGCCGTTCCACATCCATATTCATCTACTACTACTACTACCACAACACTGAATCCTACTACGCATGCGCTAATGCTACTGCGCATGCGCTAACTGTAAGGGAGCTTTTGGCCTAAACTCAGACTTCTTAGTGAGGAAACAAATGGGGGTTTACGGGAGGGATACATGTATTTAGCCAAACACGTTACAGTATGACCCCTACATTGCTACCGGACTGAGTGAAGGATTGGGTGGTAACAGGGTTCCCAGATTTGGCAGTTTCTCACCAAATTTGGCTTTTTTTTCATAATTTGGTGGGTAAAAAGTCACTTTGGCTGGTTAGTGGTATTTTGGCTGGTTTTCACAAACTTTCTATTTGAGCTAAACAGTGATCCCATGTTTGAGGAATCTCTCCCCAGATTGGGAATTTTTGAAGGTTTTAAGGAAAATCTGGGGAATTTGAATAGGTTTTCAGTAAAAACTTGGTAACATTTAAGCAAAATATGTAGATGGAATTAAAATAAAAATCACACACACACCAGACGACCACAGAACAGGCCGCCGGATTCTCAGAGAACGAGCCTCATTTCAAAATTTCAATTCATTCTCGTTTTTTTTCCTGTATTCTTATATTAGTTTATATTATCTAACTAAAACTATGATGCCGCTATACAAGCATATATATGATAAAAAATATGCATTTATAAAGATAAATATAACGCACATATATTTGCCGGTTATTTGGGTTGGTTTGGATTTCCATTTGGCGGGAGTTTGGCTGGTTTCATGGTAGACTTTGGCTGGTTGGTAGTGGTGTCATCTGGGTTATGAGTTACATAAAAGCATTTACCTAATTTGTTTATTAAATATGTTATGTGAATTCTAGTGTTTATTCCTTTTCCTTTTTCCATAGTATTTGTATAATAACTGTTTTGAAATATCCCCACCTAATCATTTCACCATATATAACTTGAAATATTATGTTATAATTGAGGACAGACACCTAAAAATGCCTACGTGTTGATATAGAAATCAGTTTTAGGACGTTTCGATACCTACCTACCTACCTGTTACGTGAAATTGCACATTGCGTTGCATATTACATACACACTCCCTACATCATTTATACACAAGTCAATCCCTCCCCTTTCCAGTATTCACGACTGGCTCTTTACGTTACACCATTTACAATGCATTTCTCACCGATACCAATACCTAGATTAAAGTTTGACATTATTATTATAAAAACTACATTTAAATATATAGTTTGCCATTATTATTATAAAACCTACATTTAAATATATTCCATTATACAGTTTTACAGACATTACAATTTACACCTCCCTTCCAGTTTCCTTACTATTATGCAGTTATGTATGGTTACTTTTAACATTTTACAACACTTCCACACCCATCAAAGTTAGGTTTATATGTCATTTTACCTACTGGGGGCCGAATCCCCTCCCCCGGTTAGGCAACATACCCTACTAGGTTTAGTTTGTATATATTGGATACTGGGGGGGGTGGTGGTTAGGTTACATTCCCTACTTGGTTACCTACTAGGTTAGGTTTGGTTAGGTTACATTCCTTACTAGGTTAGGTTAGGCCTTTAAGGGGGGGTACAGGGGGGCAAAGCCCCCATGGTCTGGCAATATTCCCTACTAGGTTAGGTTAGGTTAGGTTAGGTTGGTTAGGTTACATTCCTTACTAGGTTAGGTTAGGCCTTTAAGGGGGGGTACGGGGGCCGAAGCCCCCCTGGTCAGGCAATATTCCCTACTAGGTTAGGTTAGGTTACATTCCCTACTAGGTTAGGTTAGGTTACCCGGTCAGGCAATATTTCCCTACTAGGTTAGGCTACGTTCCTTACTAGGTCAGGTTAGGCCTTTAAGGGGGGGTACGGGGGGGCGAAGCCCCCCTGATCAGGCAATATTCCCTACTAGGTTAGGTTAGGTTACATTCCTTACTAGGTTAGGTTAGGCCTTTAAGGGGGGTACAGCCCCCTGTTCAGGCAATATTCCCTACTAGGTTAGGTTAGGTTAGGTTACATTCCTTACTAGGTTAGGTTAGGCCTAGTATTTCCCTACTAGGTTAGGTTAGGTTACGTTCCTTACTAGGTTAGGTTAGGCCTGTAAGGGGGGGTACGGGGGGGCGAAGCCCCCTGGTCAGGCAATGTTCCCTACTAGGTTATTTTAGGTTAGGTTACATTCCTTACTAGGTTAGGTTAGGCCTTTAAAGGGGGGTACGGGGGGCGAAGGCCCCTGGTCAGGCAATATTCCCTACTAGGTTAGGTTAGGTTACATTCCTTACTAGGTTAGGTTAGGCCTTTAAGGGGGGTACGGGGGGCTTTGCCCCCCTGGTCAGGGAATATTTCCCTACTAGGTTAAGTTCCCTACTTGGTTAGGTTACGTTCCTTACTAGGTTAGGTTAGGCCTTTAAGGGGGGGTACGGAGGGGCTTCGCCCCCGGTCAGGCAATATTCCCTACTAGGTTAGGTTGGTTACGTTACATTGCTTACTAGGTTAGGTTAGGTCTTGAAGGGGGGTATCGATCAGGCAAAATCCCTACTAGGTTAGGTTAGGTTAGGTTACATTCCTTACTAGGTTAGGTTAGGACTTTATGGGGGGCCAAGCCCCCCACTTAGGCAACAACCCTTCTAGGTTAACTTCCCTACTAGGTTATGTTACATTCCTTACTATGTTAGGTTAGGCCTTTCAGGGGGCGAAGCCCCCCGGTCAGGCAACATTCCCTACTAGGTTAAGTTCCCTACTAGGTTAGGTTAGGTTACATTCCTTACTAGGTTAGGTTAAGCCTTTAAGGGGGGGGACGGGGGCAAAGCCCCCCCGGTCAGGCAACATTTCCTACTAGGTTAAGTTCCCTACTAGGTAAGGTTACATCCCCTGCTAGGGTAGGTTATGTTAGGTTGGTTTGGTTCTTTAAGGGGGGTTACAGCAGGTCCAACCCCACCCCTGGTCAGACAACATCCCCTACAAGTTTAATTAGTTTTGTTATATGCTAACCTATGTTTAATTTGGTATTTTGTATTTATTAAAACAACTATAGGCCCTATTACACATTTACCACTCAGGACTTAAATCCCACCCCCTCCTGGGCCCGTTATATATGTATTTGTATTAATTCATATTTTGAACCCATCCCACATTTACATTTAGTTCCTTAACTACCCATTTACTTTTATTACCCTTAACATTGCCAACTTATTTTGTTAAGTGCTTGTTCATTTACCTCAGCCCCACCCTGCCTCAACCAATAGCATCAAAGCATTTTTACTACTCCACCCCACCTCTCCCACCCTGTTTTCTACGGTCTGGCCTCCTGCCACCTCCAAACTGTAGAACTCCAACACTGTTGAATCTGCCGCCATGACATCCACTGCTGCATCAATTTCACGCTCGCCCCAGCCCCTCACCAGGAACTCTTTGCCAACTTCATGTAACAATTGTTACATGAGTTACAAAGATTTCTCTGCCTTTTACTCAGGTAATTATGATCGACTAATCGGTTTTTGCCAGGACCACGGCCTCCTGAGAAAGCAGGTCTTTTGCCCCCATTCAGTTACAAAGATTTTTCTGCCTATTACTCAGGTAATTATGAACGGCTGGTCTGTTTATGCCAGGACCACAGCCTCCTGAGGAAGCAGGTCTTTTGCCCCCATTGTGGGAATGAGTGCCGCCTAGATCTGCAAAAGAAGTGCTTTAGGTAAATACCTTACGAATAGTTTGTTGGATTCTACATGTAACCGTGATATGACCCGGCCCTAGATTAATGGCAATATTATATTACACCTATACCATTTATGACCTACTCCATATTTTCATGTTTATAATTGGTATTTTTCCCACCACGTTTACCTTTAGGTGTGACCGGTCTTATCGACCGCATAGTAAGAAAGCGAAGAAACGCTGTTCTTACTACTTTTCCTTGTTTAAGGGCACTTGGTTCTCTGGGTCTCACCTTGATGTTGAGACAGTTCTGTTCTTCGCATACCTGTATGTGAGTGATTTTTTTTCTTACAAGGTTGCGAGAACAGAACTTGGACTGTCGGACTCAACAATTAATGATTGGGCCAGCTTCTCCCGGGAAGTAAGTATTTTGCTTATCCCCTCACCATTTTCCATTCCTACCCCCTCCTTCTCCCCCGCTCTCTCCCCCCCTCCCTCTCTCTCATACACAACCTGCCTTGTATTATTATGAAATTTACCCTACTTAATTACCTCCCCTAACACTGACTTTTATTTCAGGTCATAGTTAATTGGTGCTTCCAACAGAAGAAGCAAATAGGTGGGCCCGGCACAATTGTTGAAATTGATGAGGCGAAGTTTGGGAGAAGAAAATACAACGTAGGTCGCCTCATCGAAGGCCAGTGGGTATTCGGTGGTATCTGCAGGCAGACCCGGGAGTTTTTCGTTGTTCCTGTACCCGACAGGACGAGTGGGACTCTGCTTGCAGTTATCAAAGAATACATTGTGCCGGGTACCACTATTATTTCTGACTGTTGGAGGGCTTATGACTGCCTGCGAGATGAAGGTTATGTCCACTTGACAGTCAACCACTCGATGAACTTTGTGAACCCAGAAACCGGTGCCCATACTAATACTATCGACAGGAGGTGGAGGGAACTCCGTCAGTCGACTCTAAGATACGGGAGGAGAATGTATAACTTCGTCGGGTACTTGGCTGTTGTTTATTTCAAGCTGCATTTTGAGGAACCCAAGACCCGCCTCCACGCATTCTTGCATTCTTAAAGGCAGCTGCTGCTTTGTACCCTCCACCCCTATAAGGTAAGGTCCAAACATTATTCTTAATTATTATTTTTTAGGAAAGTGAGTGTTAGGCTTTCGCCGAAAGTTGCGTCAAGGTATGTTACTACTCAGTGGGGTGCTGCTAAGACAACTTTACCTTCCACCTTACCCCGCCCACCCCCTGTGCGTTCCCCCCCCCCCCCCCCCCCCCCCCCCATTAGTGAACATATGGCTCCGTGGTGGTTGGGGAATTTAAACATGGCGGCTGTGTTTACATTTCCTTCACCGTAACGAATACTTGGTACCTTCCTATAGGACCGTTCTTCGGTGACTTAGACTATGGCAATTGACATTTTCTATGTTATTTTAGTTGCTTTACAAGGGTTGTAAGGAATATTTTTTTCGTTTGGTTGGAACTAAACTTTAATATACCTTTGAGTTTGGTGCGGCTATTATGTAACTTTCAAAGGTCAATTACTGCTTAGTTACAGCCGGCCGAATGGATATTACTTTTAAATCTTGTACAGTAACTAAAATAACATAGGAATCAGTCAATTGCCATAGTCTAAGCCACCGCAGATTGCTTCTGTAGAAATACCAAGTGTTTTCCATAAAGGTATGAGTGATGTTAAATGTTCCTTTATTCATTTAATTAGTCAGTTATATTTATTTCTCATTGTTTTCTATATGTAAAACCGTTTATTCCTTATAATATGTATTTTCTGTTAATATTTTTGGGAATCTGGAACGCATTAATTGTTTACATTATTCCTTATGAGAATTATTGTTTTGGTTTTCATGGGAAGTTCTGGAACCGATTACCTATGTATGAAAACCGAGGTTCCACTGTATAAATTTTACAATAATTTATAACTTCAGTTTTTTCATAAATTGTGTTAGTTTATGCCTTCTCTAAAGTTCATACATAGTTACAGTGTACTTTATCTTTTTATTTCAGGTTTGCTAGGCATGAAATTACCTTTTATAAATTACATTTTTTAAAGTTTTAAGTAGAAAATGGGTTTCTTTTTATGCTCAATTTGCTAACATTTTCCACACAAGTATTTTACGAATGTGTGATGCCAGAACAAGTACTGTACATATCAGAAACACAACTTCAACCAATATTGAGGACTGATAGTAGATGCCAGGGTCTTTTAGTCTTTTAGTCTTTGGGCGGGATCTCTTCTCTTGGGAGAGTTTGCTCCTAACAGGAGCTGCGCTAGTAGACATACTTGTATTGACGCAAGGGCTATCAAGTCACTGTACTGATGAGAGTAGGAGGATCATAGAATTTCCTTGTTGCTAGGGTCATTTGAGTTGTTGCATTATTGTAGGAGCTACTTTCTTTGAAGAAGCCACCCTTCTGACAAGAGCC
Organism: Macrobrachium nipponense; assembly: GCF_015104395.2. Classification (NCBI taxonomy): domain Eukaryota; kingdom Metazoa; phylum Arthropoda; class Malacostraca; order Decapoda; family Palaemonidae; genus Macrobrachium; species Macrobrachium nipponense. The sequence continues at coordinate 33,533,803 of NC_061102.1, read as the reverse complement.
ATACTGGTGGACTTATATAATTTTGATGTAAGGAGCAGTCACCCATGATTGATGTCTACAAGAAGAGGTGCATTATCAAGATCTTCAGGACATAACTTAATTTCCTCTTTGTCAGTCAAGGGCTTTGAGTATCTGCATTCATGACAGGAATTGCACTCTTAGCTACTAGCTGATTTAATCCTTGCCACAAAGGCTACGGGTGATAACTAGAATATACAACTCTCTCTGACAGTGCATACAGTTCAATGACACATCTTGAAGAAGCTAACAGTAAGACAATAAACTTAAAAGGAAGGACCAAGAAGGAAGACTCAAAGAGGCTTGCACAGTGCCTCAGCTAAATATTTGATGACTAGGGTAGTAGCCTACATAGGAAATTTCTGAGCCCTTTGAAGTACCTCCCTCTCAAAGTACTGACTCAAGCTCATCAGGTAAACAGAAGTGCCTAGTATATCTACATCTAGAAAAGAAGGTAAAATTTCTGCAAGAGGTGAGATGTTTAAGCCTTAAGCTTGAAGACTAACAACTTTTTATGATGAGAAAATGGTAATAGAAGGGCCAAGATTATGGGAAATAAGTTGTCGAGTAAATAAGCATTCCTCTCACTGGATCAATGAAAAAAAAAAAAAAAAAAATAGAACTGGTAGATGATGATGGATTTTCTTTTTAGAATTATAGAACTGATGGATGATGTTGGTCAAGTTCAGCAACACGGCTGAGCAGTGGCTGCTGGAGTTTTATGAAAAAAATCTTGACCTCTTAAGTCATTACTGGATAATTACAAGGTGTAAAGCTGAAGCATACTGAGTTTACTTTGGGGCCTTGGAAGTGTAGCTGACAAGAAACAAAATCCAAGTAGGGGGACCCCTGAAATGTTTTATTTGTACCATTAAAAGATCTGTAACCCTTGTCACGTCCTCCATTATTTACTGACCTAAGTTTTTCAACCAGTGTCGGATTGAATAAGCACTTGGAGGCCTAAGAAGATAGCCTTTAACTTGAAGTGCTGCTTCCTGCACTGTACCAATCAGTATGTACATATTGATCTAGAAAGTGTGCTCCTAACAGTGACTGGACACACCTGTGAATATGAAAATCTGCACTCTATAGAGTCTTTACTGCTGAAGATCCTCCTGGACCACCTCTGAGACCATGGCAAGGTGATATTCCAAAAACAATAATACAGACCAAAATTTCAGCACCAACTTCTCCTGTAGCTCAAGATGACCATCCATTGATTGCCACAACTTAACCACACAATTTGGTAATTAGTCTCCTGATCCTGTCCTCTGTTAGTGGAACTTATCATTATATCAATCTCAATTTCCAGGTACAGAGCTTCTATAGTAAGAACCAAGTCAGACTCATCCCAGTTGATGTGGAGATTCAAGTCACAATTGCCTGTGAAATCAGTAGAATTCTAATTTTCAATAAATAAATGCAATTATTTTCTATAGAGATAAAAGATGATTAAAACCCCAAACAATTAAGCTATATCTTGATGATGATTAATTAAATTCTGCACAAATGTTAAATACGTAGGAATGGTGTTTGATCAGCTCCTGAGCTGGAAAGCACACCTCAAATATATCAAAGCAAAGGGCATAAAAACCCTTGCCGTATTGAAAAATCTATCACATACCAAATGGGGAAATGGACGTAACACCATGCTAATGTTATACAAAGCAACTGTATCATCTATAAGATTATTGTTGTCCAATACATTCATCTACCTCAGAAGCAACATTAAAAACACTAGATGCATTACATCATGAAGGAATGCGTCTCTGCACAGGAGCATTTCGAGTGTCCCCAATAAACTCTTTGTTAGCAGCAGGTATATTTCCCCTAAAACATCACCGCAACTTAATAACTATGTGTAGGGGCCTTTCGCTATAAGCAGGAACCTCTCCTGTTGCTACCTGCTTTCTGACTTGTAATTAAAGATTTGAAAACCATAGTGCCAGCTCCCACCACCCTTGACTTTGAAGCTAGTAAAAATATGTACTGCTCTACCATATCTTCTAAAAAGAAATATGGCAAGCACAGAGATATACCGCCAACATGCGTTAGAACACATCAGAAGAAAATGGGATGAACTTATGATCTCCACAGATGGATAAAAAAATAACTAGAGTAAGAGCTTCAGCATTCTCAAAAGATAAATTAGTTGAAATAAGTCTTCCCCCAATATCATCAGTATACAGTGCAGAACTCAGCCATATGAATAGCACTAAACAACATCTGAGAAGAGAGCAATTTCCACCATAATTTTCAGTGACTCAAGAAGTGCTATAGATGCTATAAACAAGTACAAGTCTTCAAATTTTCTTTTACAAGAATTCCAAATAAAAATCCATTAACTTATTCAATCAGGACTATTAATAAAAATATGATGGATTCCAGCACATGGGAATTGAAGGAAATGAAAGAACAGATACAGCTGCCAAATTAGCTTGCACTATTCCAACAACAATAATACATGCCCTAGTATTAGACTGGGTAACATCTATTAAGACTTTAATATATCAAGACTGGTAGACAGAGGACATTAGTGACAACTACATACAAACAAAGAAATATAAAAAGAAGCTCATTCATGGATGATGTCATCTCAAAATGAAAGGGCTGAAGAAGCTATAGTAACAAGACTATGTACATGGTCATTTGATATCAAATCCACATTTAGACCCAGTGAAATGTAATTCATGCCAAATACCAATGACTGTCCAACACTTATTAGTTGAGTGTCCAATTTGGAACCATCAAAGAAGCATGTATTTTCAAATCCCAACATTAAATTGCATTCTTGCTGAAGGCAAAGATTTTAATTTTTAATAGAATAATCATATTCTTAAGTAAAACTAGATTTCAAAATGAAGTCTATTTTTTTCCCCAGGATTAATTCCTGAAAACCAGCCCAAGAAGAGCCCCTAATGTCAAAGCCCAAATTTAGAATTATAAACCCCTACCCATACAAAGGGCATTTCCTTAAGGTAAATAAGCACAAGAAATTAAGCATCCTCGAAGTCCAAGGATACCCGATAGTCCCCATTCCTGACAAGATATCTTTAGTCTGAAGGAGGTCTGCTCGCAGAATCAGAGTGGACTGCAGTTGACTATAAAATGCCAGCTTCCTGTCACCTTTAGCAAGAAGAATAAGGCAGTGAGAACCAGTTTGGAGAAGCTGTAGATTGGTAATATGGAGGAGTAATGATAGTTTATATTTGACAACATCTCCAAAGGTTGTGTGTGTGTGTGAGAGAGAGAGAGAGATTGGTGGAAGAATGAATGGGAGTGGTTAAATGGCGGTCGGAAGCATGTCTGTTGTGGCGCTCTGTAGGTAGTCAGTGGAAGTCTGTTACGAGAGTCGTAACTCGTAAGCAGTGAGGCATTTTCGGTGTCTGTGAGTGGTGGTTGGGACAGTGTTGGTTTTGGCGGGTTGTTGTGCTTGGGGAAGTCGTGTGGTTGTCGTGTTCTTTCAGGCTGTTGGTGTTCGTTTGCAGTGATTTGTCGGGTTGTTGAGTTTTTTGGGGTTGTGGGTCTCGGGTGGTTGGTTTGTGTTTGGTTGTGGCGGTGGTTGTGTGTCGGCTAGATTATAGCCTAGCCCTGAGTATCAGAAGCCAGAGGTGAGTAACTGTTTGTGTTTTTTTGTTCTGTATGTAGGTATGGGTCAATTGTCCCGCTGCATTTTGTAGTGTTAAGTGGAAAGTGTGATTGAGGGTGGGTTTGGTAGCCAGACAGGTTAAGTTTATGTGGGGGAGATTTGCGGCTTTCTCATAAGCTTGTGATCCCGCCACATTATTTTTTGGCGCCCGAACAGGGACTGCTGGTGTGGCAGCTGCAGGACGATTGGCCTTGGCTAGTGTGTGCGAGTGGTGAGAAAGTTTGGCATGGAAGGATTGAGTGAGGTGGAGAGGCTGAAGGAGGAGTTGAGGTTGGAGAGGGAAGTAAGAGGACAGTTGGAAGTGGATAGGGTAAAACACCACGGCAGGCCAAACAGGCCACCTACAGTCAACGCTTGCCACCCTCAGAAAAAGTACATTATAACGCGTCCTGACACCGGAGATGGGCATCAGTCGCGACTTGTTGTTGGTGAGAAACGGAGCTAAAGACCTCTACTCTCCTTTCGAAGTATTTATTTTCTCCAAAGTTAGAAATTAAGGCCAAATTTTAAGATTTAAACAGAGGGTACTGAAAACGGTCTCAAACATAGTGCAAATCTCACCAAAACGCGTTCAACATTTTTACTTACAACTCGAGGTATTTAGAAGATTGACGCCATCTCGATGTTTACGGAGTCGCTTGTGTCAATAAACTAACCATTTCCTGTGATAAATCCACAAACCGCTTGTGCCCACAGACGCTGGGGCACTTTTATCACAACAAACGGAAAACTGTTCCTCACCGAGTAAACAACTGTTTTGTAGAAGACAACGACGAAGAGTGCACTTCGATAATTTTTTAAATAAATAGTAAAACATCAATATTTTACATATTTATGATGATTAATTTGAAAATATTCGTTATTGAAAAAGTAACTCGATTCTGACTCAAATTTAAGTAATTATTTTTTGGAATTAGAACGTTCTTTTAAGTCCTGTATTATGACGTCACGACATCTTGACTTTCGTACCTTTTGTAAATAATTGCTTTACTCAACTTTCTTGCAGAACAGTTTACCAGTTATTCATGCAGATTATCAGCTCTTCATGTAATTGGTATAATCGTAATGCGCATATATATCTTCATTATTTACTTTTTTACTGCCGGATTGTCGCCGTAGTGTGATACAATCGTTTTCGGTCGATGCGCCTCTGTTTTCGCACCATAAGAAATGATGGGGCCGAATTTGCAATGACCAGAAAGTCGTTAAAAGAGGAAAGTTAGCATTGAGGGGCATATGTTTTGATTGAGAAAAATACAAATTTATTCAATAGCTAGCTTGTAAAAAATACTTGATTACAAAAAACTTGATTGACAACTAAGCAGCATACCTACTATGGGTTTCAGAGACAGTGCAAGCACGTTTTTGGGCAATACCTATTTCTGTAACGAACACTCGTATCAGAACGAGATTTTGCTATAGTGCATTACACCCAGTGCTGTAATTTATAAGGGTATCGTGAATCACTAATCGTAAAGAATAACGACACTTGTCCTTGTACCAAGAGTCAAAAACTCCATTATGCAGAAATGGATACGAACACGCGTATAAAGCTCCACCTACCCTCTCCCCCCCCCTCCACTGCCACCCCTTTCCTTCGTTCCTTCGCCTTCCTTTCTCTCTCGCTCTATCTCTCTCTCCTCTCTCTCTCTCTCTCTCTCTCTCTCTCTCTCTCTCTCTGTTGCCATTCGGTATGTGTTGACCCTCCAAACTGGGTATAAGACTACACACACGTTGAAATTGGTGAAATTAGGCTATTTATTGGAAGTATATATACATAAATATTAAAGCAATTTTATCATTATTGCATTACTATGACAACTAGAATTCATGGAAACTGTTTATAATAATGAAACAGCGTATGTGTGAAGCCTCCACTAATGTGGCAACGATGATTTTGCCATTCTTAGCATGCAAACATTAAAGGTTACATTTATTTCTGGCATGCGGTTATTAAAGAAATTCTAAATACTAATATAGACTGAAATCTATGAAAAGTGCTAGCAAAAACAAAAAAAGCAAAAAAAAAAAAAAATGTATATAATTCACTTCTCCGTAGTCGTTCCTCTATGCACTTATCCGTAATCGTTCCTCTATGGTTTTCGGCAGCCAGATGTACGAAAATGTTAGAAAAATTTGATTGTATCTACTTTAGAAATATCTAATTTTTCGGGGTAATTTGGTTGCAAAAAGGGATTTTGACGTAGGAAAAATCTATTTCTGGGTGATTGGCTCGTGTCGCCCTATGAAATATCCTTAAGTTCATTATTTCTAGGTAAAATTAACCTAAAATTACCAGAGAAAAAATAAAATCAAGAAAATGTCAGTAAAACTGACTCGCTCACTCTATAAAAGAAGTGTCGGTATGGAAATAGGGGCGAGTGGGATCACTACCACGAGTCATTTACCATTTAGACCTTCCAACATAAAATCCCCACCTGAGAGAGCTTATACTAAAGGGTGATGCGACCGCTACGACTACTACTACCGACGCCACGCGGACAGCAGCGCCCCTAGCGGTCATCCTTAATCTATGAACATCTTGTCCTGTAGGGTGGGTAAAAAGAAATAGGGTGGGTTTCATAGGGCGACACGAGCCAATCACCCAGAAATAGATTTTTCCTATGTCAAAATCCCTTTTCTGGGCTCAGCTCGTGTCGGCCTATGAAATAGTACCAGAGAAACAGACAAGATGGAATAAAGGACAAATGAAACCCAATAGTAAAAAAGTAATATAATATAAGTGAATCAAGACACATTACAGACAAACAAAAGTACTTAAAGCTAGCTTATACTAAACAATGGCAGGGTAAACATAGCAAATTAATATAAAGTACTTAAAATTAGCTTATACTAGACATGGTGATACATAATAGTGTAATGGCAAAAGAACAAAATAGAATGATTCACTTAATTTAAATATTTACAAAATATACAAACTCATTGTGTTCTACCCTAGCATAAAAATAAGGGTAGAAACACTGAAGTACATTATATGTACACAACGTGGATGTCCCTAGCAAAAAAATAAGGGGCATTCCACCAATATGATTCTAGCGGCTAAGGCTAGAGTATCCCGAGAAGCATGGCAATAGGGTGAGGCATGTTGGACGAGGGAGGTAGAAAGGAGACCTGGATCTATACTACAACTACTGTGCAGTATCAGGAGAAACGATGTTTCCCGCTGCTACTGCTGAAAATTTTAAAGATTCCAAGGACTTCAGGTAATGACGTTTAAAGACCGTCGGTGATTTCCATCCAGTATACTTTTTAAGATCCTCAAAATTCATATGTTGGAAATAATTAATTGAGGTGGCTACTCCTCTGATATCATGTGCTTTTGGAAATGATTCAGGGTTGGCTTGTTTAATGAAGTAAAGGATCTGTTGTCTGATTCCTTTCACTGATAAAGTGCCACCTTTTTCTCTCATAATGAGAGGACCTGAGGATCTAGAGGATGTACGAGATAGAAAGGCTCTTAAAGTTGATACTGGGCAAAGAGAAGGATCTTGCGGAAGTGGGATGACTTTCCAAGGGGCCCACCTTGCAATGGGATCCTCATTTTTAGCTAAAAAGCTGCGATCCGGAGAAAGTAGAACTTCTCCTGAGGGGAGAAATTCTACATGACCCGCATCTCTGGATAGAGCTGACAGTTCTGAAATTCTGGCTCCTGAAGCCAGGCTTAACAAAAATAACTTCTTTCTAAGTAGCATTATGAATGTGCAAGACGAGTTGTCAGTATCTGAGGCTAGTTTGAGGACATCATTTAAGAACCATGAAACTGAAGTAGGCCTTTGAGAAGGTCTAAGTCTAGCACAGGCTTTGGGAATAGATGTAAAGTAAGATTCTGTTAAGTCTATTTGGAAACCCAACTGAAAGATTTTCTTCAAAGCCGATTTATTAGTAGTATTAGTGCTAGCTGCTAAGCCTTTTTCAAACAAGGATCTGAAAAAGGATATAGCTAAGTTAACTGTCATGGTTGTAGTGTTTGATTCTTTCAGGAAGGATGCTAATTTTTTAACAGCTGAGTCATATTGTCTAATAGTTGACTCTCTTTTATCTGATTGTAGAAAGAGGATGTTTTGTGGATCAATGTTAGCATCTTTTTTAGCCGCAAACTTCATGAAGTCCATAAAGTTAGGGTCTGAAGAATTCCTGAGGAAGCGAACACAGTCCTCATTTGTACTGATTGCGACAGCTTGGGATTGGGAATCCGTTGAGGTCGGAGACCCAATTCCAGAAGCAGAGGATACCAGTTGCTTTTTGGCCAATCTGGAGCAATCAGAGCTACTAGTCCCTTGAAAGTCCTCAGCTTGCTCAAGACTTTCAAAAGAAGATTCACTGGAGGAAATATGTAGATTTTCTTCCATTGATTCCAGTCCAACGACAGGGCGTCCGTGGCATAAGCCAGAGGGTCCAGGTTGGGGGCCACATAGCAAGGGAGCTTGTGGTTCGCTTGTGAGGCGAAGAGATCTACTTGGAGACCTGGGACTCTCTGGCATATCCACTGGAATGACCTGTCGTCTAGGGACCATTCTGACTCCAGAGGGACTGACCGGGACAGTGCGTCCGCTATCACATTTCTTACCCCTGCCAAGTGGGTGGCAGATAGATGCCAACTGTGCTTGTCTGCTAGAGCAAAGATGGCTATCATGACATGATTCACGTGTTTGGATTTGGACCCTCCTCTGTTGATGCAATGTACTACCACTGCACTGTCCAAAACTAGTCTTAGATGAGACTTCTTTGGGGGAAGGAGTCTCTTCAGGGTAAGAAATACTGCCATTGCTTCCAGAACGTTTATGTGGAGCTGGCGGAATTGAACGGACCAAGTCCCCTGAACTTGCTTGAATTGAGAATATCCCCCCCAACTGGACAGGGAGGCATCCGTGTGAATGGTTAACACCGGAAGGGGATATTGAAGGGGTACCAATTTGGTAAGATTCTTCACTTTTGTCCATGGACGGAGCTGATTGCGAAGGATCTGTGGAATTACTGACAACTTGTCCCGAGATTTGACGTTTGCTCTCGATCGCCAAACGCGATTTATATCTTTCAGTCTTGCTTTCAGGAGGATGTCTGTCACTGAGGCAAACTGAAGAGAACCTAGGATTCTTTCCTGGTTTCTCCTTGACGTTTGTTTGCTTTTGAGAAATTGCCTTACAGACTTAGCTATTTCTTTTCTTTTGACCACTGGAATTGACAGATTGTGGGAGGATAAATCCCATTGGATTCCTAGCCACTGAAAACGAGACTCCGGAGTGAGTCTGGATTTCGTTTTGTTTATCTGGAACCCCAGATGTTCCAGAAATTGTACTACCTTCTTCGTGGCTTTGAGGCATTCCTCGACCGTTGGTGCCCAGATCAACCAATCGTCGAGGTACGCTGCTACCATTATCCCTTGTGTTCTCAACTGTTGTTGAACTACCACTTCTGCTATTTTCGTGAATACCCTGGGGGCTACATTCAGACCGAAGGGCATCACTTTGAATGAGAACTTCTGATTTCCTAGTTTGAAGCCTAGGAATGGACGGAAGTGTCTGGCTATAGGGATATGATAGTATGCGTCTGTAAGATCGATAGAGGTTGTGACGGCCCCACGGGGAAGTAAGGTCCGTACCTGCGAGATGGTGAGCATTTTGAACTTGTCGCAACGAATGAAAGAGTTTAGCTTTGACAAGTCTAAGATTACCCTCCCTTCTTTTTGTTGAGCCTTTCTTTGGCACGCTGAACAAGCGACCTTGAAATTTTAGATGCTTGACTCTCGCAATAGCTCCTTTCTGAAGGAGTTCCTCCGCCATAAATTCTGTCACTCCTTTGATGGTATTTGATAGAATGATTTGTTTGGAGGAGGATCTTTGATCCAACTCCAACCCAATCCTTTGGACACGATGCTCTGTGCCCATTTGCTGAACCCCCACCTGTGACGGAAGAGGAACAGCCTCCCTCCTACCTGGGGAGCCTCACTGTTGTTGAGCGGGTTGACCTCCGCGCCCTCCTCTGAAGTGCTTGCCTCCTTGCAGCGCTTCCTGTGTCCACGTTGGGCGAAGTGGACCTCTCGCTCTGCTCCCCCTAGAAAACCTGTCGAAGGTTGGGTAGGCCTGGCTTTCATACATCGAATTGAAGACTGCGTATGAGGTCGAAAGTTGGCTTTAAGGAGACAACAGGAGAATGGGCTGTGTCTGCTTTGAGGTTGACGGCTGTCCCTGTTGTGTAACTGGGACGGCCTGAACGAAATGTTGTTGTTGCTGCTGTTTTTGATAGGGTTGGAATCTCCTACCCGTTTTCTTTAACTTCTTACCAGCAGCAGGGGCGCTCTCTTGCTTCCTCTTGGAAGAGATGCCCCATCTGGCTCTAAGGCTCTGGTTAAGCCTAGCAGCCTCGTGATGCACCTCATTCACAGAGGCTTCTGGGAAGAGGTCCGCACCCCACATGCTGGAAGCTAGGAGTCTATTAGGCTCATGCCTAATAGTTGCCTCCTGCAAGACATGCTTTCGGCAGTTCCTTCTGGCTAAGAAGAAGTCAAAGGCATCGGCTTGAACCGTCTGGAGCTGGGATTTAGCCAGTATTTTGAACAGCGGTTCCGTAGCATAGGACAGGGCAGCCATCTCCGTAATGATAAGGGAGTTAAGAGGACCTCCAAATCTTGTGCGGGCATCGAATTCTGCCTGAATAAGGCTATCAGGCAGTCTCGGGAGCTTCTCGCCAAACTGATCCATCGCGCAGTCTGGCTTCAGCTTACCTACTGAGAAAGTGGCAGGTAGGTTCTCCCACAATTCTTTGAAGGACGGAAAGAGCGGAGATGTAGATTCCGCCTCTCTCAACTGTGGCATGGGCTCGTCTTTCAGGACTGCCTGTAGAGTCGCTTCTACTACCTTAGTAGCGAACGGAAGAGAAGCCTCCTCCTCCGTAGCAAAGATAGTAAAGGGGCTCTTGAATGCCTGGAGTTTGGTATTGGTACAGTCCCAATCCTCCAGGCAGTGAACCCATTCCCTCTGTGCATGATCCCTACTATATAGCACAGTCTCTCTAGAGATCTTATCCTCTCTATTGAGAGCAGTTACCATCAGCCTAGCATACCCTATGAAAGGCTGAGTCAGTCCGGGAGGATAGAACTCGAAGTCCTCAATCCTTCTAGTTCCACACTCCGGGATCGAAATCATGCCATCCTTGAAGGGGGCGTAAGCTGCCACTCTCCAGGGATTATCCATAGAGAAGGCTGGTAGGGATTCATAAGGAGGTAGCTGTAGGAGACCAGTACCTGCTACAGGGGAGCTTGTCTGAGGGGCCTGACTGAGGCCAGCAAAGCAGTCGTCATGCTCTCTAACTCGGTTAGAGAGGTCTTGGATGGACTGACCAGATTGGTTGATCGTACTGGACAGCTGGGCAAACATTTGCTCAAACTTAGTACCAAGAGAGCCAACCATCTCTCCCACTTGTTGCATCACTACCGCTGAGAAAGTGGTGGGATCAAAAGAGCTAGGTCCCGCCACCCCAACAGGAGTTACCGGAGTAGATCCGGTAGATGCCGGAGAAGGCATTGGCTCGGCCAGAGCGCGAGCCCTCTCCTTAGAAGCCTTGCTTCTTGAGCTCTTTGAATAGGAAGAGCTAGGCTTCGTTTTCACCGCATCGGCGTAGGAAGTCGTAGACTTCCTAGCCGAAGAAGACGACGACTTCTTAGAAGTCGTCTTATGTAGGGTCTTCTGTTCTCTCTGTCCCTTCACCTTCGGGGGTACAGAGAGAGCGGGAGAACGAGAAGGGATCTCAGATCCCGTGAAGCCTTGGAAGGAAGAAGAAGAAGGAACAGGGGAAGAAGATCCAGGAGCGCACAAGGGTAGACCTTGAGTGCCCGACACACCTACCTCAACCAACAAATCCTCCGCACCTACCGCCATAGGCTCGAGATTAAGGTCCAGGTTGGCCACATCTGGGACCGGCTCCTGCGTCGAGACGGACCCAAATGCCTGCTGCACCTCCTGCTAAATGGAAGCTATGAGTGGGGCTGCCGAGATGGGGTCCACATACCCCGTCGCCTTGCCTCCGGGGAAGATCTGGACGGCCAGCTTCTTGTCAAGCATATAAGGCTGGCCCTTGGCGGCGTTCTTCCCGAAGCCGCCCACCCAAGCTTTCAGGGTTGCCATAGCGACTTCCTTCACGGCGGCAGCCTGTAAGAGAAGGCGATATGAAGCTTCTAGCGGCGGAGATATGGTTTAAAGAAGCTTAAAACTAAGGGTTAGTGATTGATAAGAAGAAAAAATGTCCAGGAGTTAACTTACCCCACCCAAAAGCTGACTCACCCAGGAGTGGTGAGGAGCCATGAAACCACGACGGAGAACGACGGAGATAGTACATAAAATTAAAAACTAAAAGTCATTGTATCAGTAAGGGTATATCCATATAGAATGAGGTATAACACTTTCCGTCTACTAGAGGAGTGCCCGGGTAAGAAGCGAGCTCTCCTCCGGTAGCGAAAAACAGGATATAGTAGGCAAGCAAACAGACCACTAGTAAATTCCCACCCCGCCCACTGGCGGAGCCAGGTGGACCTATAACCGAAGGGGCTCCCGGCTTCAGTGGGGGCTCCGTCCGTTAAGGTAGGGGAAGGGTTGGGACTGGGGAAAATATGGGGGGGGGAATCCCGGCGTGAACACGGCGGACGAGAGAGAGGGGGGGTGGCCTACCCCCCCCCCCCCCCCCCCCCCTTCCCGTCCCTACTACTACCCGCTCGGTAACCCGGTACCCGAGACAAGTGGTCGCCCTAGGCCCCAGCTGGTACGGAACTCCTGGCCCCCTCGGAGGGAGAGGGAGGTAGGCTACGGTGGTTGTCGTGACAACCAAGGAGATCCACCAGACCCCTCCCTATCATATGGTAGGGAGGGAAGGGGGAGGGTAAGGTGCTTAAGGGACACGTGAACGTAGGTGGCCTAAGCCGCGATAGCAACACAACCACAGAGGGGCCATGTGAACCAGCCTGTACCAACACATGGCACAAAGCACCTAGGCTAGCCTAGCACCCTAAATAACACTGATAATAAATAATACATCGTAAAAGAAAGAAGAGACACTTTTAGTAAAAGAAAAAGAAGCCCAGGAGGAGGCGAACTGATCCGAAGAACAGTCGACTACTCGAAGCCAGCAGTAGCCGATGAAGAGCAAGAGCTGGGATGCTGGGCCAGAAAAACACAGTATAGCCCTAAATACCAAACTAAGAGAAAAAGGGTAAAAGGGCTGTGTCCTAACTATAAAATCGATGTAATAAAACGATGAACGTAAATATAAAAAAGCCCATAAGTATAAGATGTCCCAGTATGGGAGACCGGGAAATCTTAACAACACGAGGCGGCACAAGGCCGCCACGAGTCAACCGGGAGACCGTATATGACCTATAAAAAGGAAAATACTGGTCCCTGGAAGACTGGAATACCAAAAATTACTACTTATGAGGCACTTAACTTAGCCGAAGCAATTGCAGCACGTTCCATCGTAATTAGGGATAAAATCCAGCGAAAAACAACACAAGTGAAAAAGAAGCACCTAGCGTTGTAGAGCTAAAGATTAAGGATGACCGCTGGGGGCGCTGCTGTCCGCGTGGCGTCGGTAGTAGTAGTAGTAGCGGTCGCATCACCCTTTAGTATCAGCTCTCTCAGGTGGGGATTTTATGTAGGAAGGTCTAAATGGTAAATGACTCGTGGTAGTGATCCCACTCGCCCCTATTTCCATACCAACACTTCTTTTATAGAGTGAGCGAGTCAGTTTTACTGACATTTTCTTGATTTTATTTTTTCTCTGGTAATTTTAGGTTAATTTTACCTAGAAATAATGAACTTAAGGATATTTCATAGGCCGACACGAGCTGAGCTCAGAAAAAGGGATAATATACATGAATTAAATTAAAATTTTTAAATAACAAAGTAAATTTAAACTAAATAACGAGTAAAGTAAACAATTTAGGGAATAAAACTTTGCAGTTTCGTCGTCTGCTGTTCGTAACTGTGTTTGTGGCGCGCGCGCTTAGGAACCAGCAACAACAACGGGTTTAAAGTGCAATGTGGAGTGAACTGAGACCAAAATGTGTATAATAACAATCAAATAAGCACTGTGGAGTTTCAGTTGCGATGGCAGTAAGGATAAAAACCGCCGATTACAAGGTAAGAATGAATTCAGTTCAAACCATAACCCCGGGAATAACAAGTTTCATACTTTCACTAATATAGGCAACAAAATGTTGTTTTATTGTGCTGATTACAACTGCAATCTTGAGTAAGATCAATAAACGTTACATATATACGCTAACATTGTTCAAATGAGTGCTGGGAAGGCTGGGGAAAGATGGTGGCCGTCACTGATCAGAACCTTCCATGCAAAACATAGCCGCCATATTGGATTTCAAAACTGCCCTTGAAAACATATTTTACGAAGAGCTCACATGCTTATTTTAGTTCGTATGGGGCTTTCATATACCACATTATGTTGACGAAATTTCAGTCTTTTAAATGGTATGCTTAGAGTTGCAATTGTATTCTTGTTTCACCAATTAAATATCGAGTGAATAAAACCCGTCCACCGTGATGAGGGTTGGCCTGCCGTGGTGTTTTACCCTAATGAGAGGTTAAGGGTAGAGTGTGAGGAGCTGAAGAGCGAGTTAGAGGAAATGAGAGGAATGCTAAGGAGTGCAAAAGTGGAAATGAAAGAAGTGAAAGGAGCGGAAGAGAGAATGGTTGAGAAAATGGATGAAAAATTGGGGGTGATGACGAATGCAGTGCAAGAGATGATGCAGGAGATGATGAAGGGGTTCATGGGAGAGGGAGCTGTAGGAGGTAGGCCTACTAGGTGTTGTGATAGGCCAGAAGTGGTAAAGACAGTGGAAGAGCGAGTGGATGAAACTACGAGTGACGAAGGTGACTTGTTTGTGATAGGTAAAGGAAAGAAGGGAAAGAGACAGAATAAGGATAAACCTGAGTACAAGAATAAGAAGGGGGCTGAGGAAAAAAAGACTACTAAGGGAAAGAAGGCTAGTAAGGATGACGGACAGGATGAGACTAGGACTGAATACATTGGGGAAAGGGCTGAGAGTGATTTGGATAGCGGTGAGTGGAAACAGGTGGGTAGAAAGAAGGGTAAGAAGAGTGTAATGAGGATCATGGATGTCAGTATGGAAGTTGATTCGCTGTATTCGGACGAGATGTGCACAATACGAGGAATATGGTAGTAGGGACATAGGGCATTTTTTTAAGGAATATGAAAGGTATTGTGAGGCAAAGTATGGGGATAACAAGAGAGTCTGGGCAAGAGAGTTGGGTAGCTTTTTGACGGGATTTTTGTTGAATATGTATGGGGTAATGATGAGTGTGGGGAATATGCCTTATGAGAGTGTGAAAGCCAGGATTGTGGAACAGGCGAAGAGAATAAGGAGTAGTATTAGATATAGGAGAAAACAAAGTTTTGATGAGGTAAGAGTGAATGTTGGTGAGTCGTTGTCGATGTATGTGTGCAGATTGGAAACATTAGCCAGGAAAAAGTTTGGGGATGAAGGGATAAATGAGTGTAAAGAGTTAGTGAGGAAGTTGTTGGCGACTGTGCCTGAGAGTGTGTATGAGTTTGTAAATTTGGTACGTAAGGAGAAAATGCGATGGACGAATAAAAGGTTGTCGTGGAACGACATTTTGGAAATAGTAGAGGATTATGAGTTGGATAGGTGTATGAAAGAGTAGAAGTGTGTGTTAGGACTGAAGTGGCTGGTGTTATACCAGAGTTTAAGAGCTTTAGGGAGGCAATTTTGGAAGGGCCAAGGCGAATGGCAGAGCGAGTGGTTGATAGGAGCGTTAGAGCCAGTAACGTAAGTATGGTTAGCCCTAAGAGAGATCTGAGTGCAAGCGTTGCAAGAGTAGGGTCGGTTAGTCGTGAACGAGAGCAGCAATGTTTGTGGAAAGCTAGGGCACAGGAAGAATCAGTGTCGGTGGGCATTGGGAGCTTGCTTCGGGTGTGGGCAAACAGGGCATTTAGTGAGCGAGTGTAAGAAAGATAGGGATATTAAATGTTATAGGTGTGGGCAAGTAGGGCATATAGCAAGTGGATGTCGAGGTACTCGTGTGATTGAGGTTTGCGGTAATTGTGGGAAGAATGGGCATTATGCTAGGATGTGTAAGGAACAGCGGGCAAAATGTGTTGAATGTGGAATGGAAGGTCATGTGGCGAGTGTGTGTAGGCGAAAGAGGATGAGTCAGGTTGGGAGTTTGGGAAACTAGGTACAAAGGGGATTCAGTTGGGTGGGTCCTCTGGTGTGCGGTCAGTAAGAGTGATGCATGTGCGTGAATGTTGCATGAAAAAGGGTTTGGAGGAATAGCTCATGAATGTACGAGTGTAAAAGTGAGGTGCAAAGGGGTGTGTTTGGTTGCTTTGATTGATACTGGGTGCAGTGTCAGTGTTCTTTTTAAAAATGGATGTGACAAGTTGCGGAGTGAGTGTGAAATTGGGAAATGTAAAGGGGAGGTATGAGGAATAGGAAATTTAGGTATGCCTGTGTTGGGAATGTTGCGTGAAAATGTAGAAATCGAAGGGGTAGTGATGGATGAAGGTGACTTTTATGTGATCGAGGGAATGAGTGATAAGTATGATATGTTGTTGGGATACAGGTTCTTGAAGAAGTGTGGGATGGTGGTCCATCCGAGCAGGAATATGATTGAGTTGCATAGGAAGGGGAATGTACAAGGAGAGTTGTACTTGGATAGGGGTGGAGGGGTACGCAGTAAAATATGGAAGGGAGTGCTGTTGTTGGTTGTGAAAGAGAATGTAAAAGTGCCGCGAGAAGTTGGAGAATTTGTTAGTGTGAAAGTTGCGTGGCCCGATAGTCTTGGGATTGTCAAAGGTGACAAATGTGCATATGTGGTTGAGGGTGTGGATGCGAACAAGTTGGTAAGAGCGAGCGTACATGTGTACGACGGGATTTTGGATGTGGAGAATCCTCGGGTTTTTTTGGCCTCATTGCCGAGTGTTAGGAAAAAGCGAGTGCGGGGTATACGTGAAGGTGATTGTGTGGGGTTGTTGTATACGTTGGTGGATGTGGATAACGAAAGATATGTTAGGGTGCGGCGGGTGATGACAGGTAGCATGAAAGAAAGTGATGCGTGGAAATATGATGAGTTGAGAGAAAGAATTGAGGTGGACGAACATGTTGGTGATGACGAGAGGGAGCGGTTGATGCAGATGTTGTGGGATAGGCGGGGTGCGTTGAGTCGGGGTGACAAGGATTTCAGGGGATCTAAGCTTCCAGAGTTCAAGATAGTTTTGAATGACGATACCCCCATATATCAGCGTCCCCGACACTTTTCTGCGCCTATTGCCCGAGAGATTGAGGAACAGTGTGAGGAACTTGAGAGAGTGGGAGTGATCGAGAGGAGCGAGAGTGCTTGGAATAGTCCCATAGTCCCAGTACGCAAGACAGATGGGAGTTTGAGGATGTGTGTGGATTACAGGAAGGTGAATGAAGTGACTGTGAAGGAGCGATTCCTAATGAATGTGGTGTCTGATTGTGTGTATAAGATGCATGGGATGAGAGTGTTCACAAAATTGGACTTGGTAAGGGGCTATTACCAGATGCCTCTTGAGGAAGGGAGCAGGCATGTTACGGCTTTTTCAAGTGGTAGTTGCCACTATCAATTCAAGAGGTTAAGTTTTGGATTGGCTAATGCGCCTGCTGCCTTCCAAAGGGTGATGAATGTAGTTTTGGCTGGTTTTGATAGAAGGAAGGTGACTGTGTTTATAGATGACGTTTTGATTGCAAGTGAGACTGTTGAGGAGAATGTGGAACTGCTTGAGAAGGTGTTGGAACAGTTGGAAGAGGTTGGAGTGAAAGTGAAGCTGGAGAAGTGTACGTGGTTGGCTGGGGAAGTGGAATTTCATGGTCATAAGGTGAGTGCGAGTGGTGTAAGGAAGAGTGAAAATTTTGTGGAAAAAGTAAAGGAGTTTCCACGTCCCCGGACCGTGCGGGAGTTAAAGGGTTTTTGGGTTTGATTGAGTTCGGGAGGAAGTTTGTTAGGGATTGTTCGGGTATAGGGAAGCCGTTGACTGAATGGACCAGGAAGAAAAATTGTACTAAGCTGAGGTGGGATGAGTGAATGGTGGGAGCATTTGAGAGATTGAAAGAGGAGGCTGCTAGGGACGTCTCCTTGGCTTTTCCGGACTACAGTGAGGATGCCAGTAAGCTTGAGTTGTATGCTGATGCTAGTAAGTTTAGTTTGGGAGGATGCTTGGTGCAGATGCAAGAGGTGAATGGGGAGGGACAATTGAGAGTGATTGCATATGTGAGTAAAGCTTTTAATAAAGCAGACCTTAAGTATTCGGTGGTTGAGAAGGAGCTTGTGGCAATAAGGTTTTGTGTGAAAGCGTTGAAAGTGTTTTTGTATGGGGTAAAATTTGTCATAAGGACAGATCATCGGCCGTTAGTTTATATGATCAAGAAGGAAAGTGTGAATGCTAGGATTGCAAGGACAATTGAGGATTTGAGTGAGTTTGATTTTAGCTTAGAATATGTGCCGGGGAGTAAAAATGTGATTGCTGATACGATGTCTAGGATGCATGGTAAGGACAATGGTGTTGTGAAAAGTGACTGGGATCCGAATATGGTACCTGAGGGGTTGGTTGTAAAAGAGAGGTTTGAGGGGAATGACAGTGTGTGAATGTTTGTTTTCAGCATTGAAAAACTTGGAAGGTAAGGGTCTGGTTGAAGAGGTACCCGGTAGTGTGAATGAGTTGTGAGTGAAGTTGATGAGTGATGTGCAGAAGGAAATGGCATATGCGGAGGAACAAGATGGGGAAGGAAAAATGTTGCATGAATTGTTGTCAGCAGTAGCCGAGTTGTTTGGAATAAAAGTGTTGTTGTATTTTGGATGGGACAGACCTGTTGAATATCGAGGAAGGGTGAGTACAGGTAATGAACGTGGGGTTTTGATGATTCAGTGCAGGGAACGTGGTTGTAATTGGTTGGTTACAAAAAGGGACTGTGAAGGGGATCTGAGTCAGAATTGTGGAAATGGGGAATTGACTGAGGATGAATGTGAGGAGGAGGATTGTGATGTGGATAACCAGATGGACGTGGTAGTGAATGTGTGTATGCATGGGACTCGAGGGAAAATGGTGACGTTTGTCCGAGTAAATGATAGTGAGTACTGTATTTTGGTTGACACAGGGGCACAAGTTTCCTTGGTGAGTGGGTCAGTGGTGAGTGCACTTGAGAGATGTGATTGGGAAGTGAAAAGGCAGTCTACGAGTGTGAGAATACATGGGTTAGGACAAGGAAGTGTTTTGGTATGGGAAGAGGTACGGTTAAAGGTTAGGTTGGGAGATCTTGAAGTAATGCATAACTTTATAGTTATAGGAGAAAATGATATGCCATCTTGCTTTTTAATAGGGATAGATTTTTTGAGGATCCACGATATAGACGTAGATATAGGAAATGGAATTCTTAGAAAGGGGGGCAGACAAGTAGCTAGGATTCAAGATGGTAATGTGTTTGTAGCAAACTTTGTGGGTATGATTGATATTGCTAGGAGTAAGAATGATCTGTTGAATGAAGAAGAGATTGAGGAAATGCAAAATAATTGCCTGAAGATAAGCGTGTTGCGACAATGTGTTTTGGGAGGAGTGCGTGTGGAAGACTGGCCATGTGAGTTGGATGTATATAAGAGGGTTGCTAAACGTTTTGTGGTGTGCAAAAACATAGTGTACTTTTTGCATCAGGAAGGGGTGTATGACAGGAAAGTGTATGTGCCAGTGTTTTTTTGTTGAGTCAGCTGTGAGTATGTGTTTGTTGGTGCATGATTGGTTTGGGCATATGGGGAAAAATAAGTTGTGGGAATGCATGAGAGAGAGATTGTATGCTCCTGGGTTAAATAAGATTTTTGTGGATGTGGCTGTCACATGTGAAGACTGTCAGAGGGGAAAGTATCAGTGTGCATGCAAGTCCACCTGTGTTTCGATTGCAGATGAAAGAGCCATTTGAAATGCTTGTGATTAATTGTGTTTCTTTGCCTAGGACTGTTGGAGGACACGTGGGGATGATTGTGATGGTGGATCACATGAGTAATTTGCCTATGTGGTTCCCATCAAAGATAAGAGGAGTGAAACGGTTGCACGAATGGTGGGTCAAGTGATGTTGCCCATGTGTGTGTGTAAGCCGGCATAAATGTTGAGTGATAATGGACCTGAGTTTGTGGGATGGGAATTTGAAGAAATGTTGAAGGAATGGGGTATTGTGCATGTATATTCTACTCCGTATATGCCCAGTGCAAATGGGTTGGCTGAAAGGACTGTTAGGACGATGACTGAGATTTTGCAAATGATGAGTAAGGGCGACAAGGATTGGGATATGTATGTAGGACGTGCAGTTTGTTTGGGTATTAATAACGGTGCCGACACTGCAGCAAGAGTATAGGTATGTCTCCTTGTAAATATGTGTTGAATTTTGAAAGGATTGTCAGACCGCGGTTGGGTCTGTCAGAAGGTGATCGGGATTTGTGGAAGACAGCGAGTGAAAGGTTTGAGAGTTTTAAGATTGGGGATAAGGTGTTGAAAGAGGTGGTTGAGATGGGAAGAATGAATGTGAATAAAGTAAGGGAGAAATTTGAAGGGCCTTTTAAGATTTTGGAAGTGGGACCGAGTGGATTGAGTTATGTTTTGGGGAAATAGCGAGTAGGTGGGGAAATGGATGAGGTTAGGGCACACCATAACCAGCTCCGTAAGTGGAGGGAAGTACCACAGTATGTTCGGGAGAATGCAATGAGTGAGTGGTTGAGGGTGAATAAGTATGAGCCGACTGTCGGTGAACAAATTGGTCTGGGAGATCGACAGTTGGTGTTGGTTGAGTATGGAAGAAAACAGAAGAGTGTGGAGAGAGGAAGTAGAAGGGAAGAGCGTGAACGGCATGGTAAAGGGGTTGGTGGTAGGGTGCAAACGGTTGATAAAGCGTGTGCTACGGATGACTTTGGGGGAATGAATGATACCTGTAGTGTATGTGGGTTTGAGTTGACAGGGACAAGTAAGACTTCAGTGAGAAGGAAACCGAGTAGTGAGGAGGTAGTTGATAGGATGGATAAGTCTTTGCAGGAGTTTGACAGAAGTATGGATGAACTGAGTGGTTTGTTGGCCGAAATAGGGGAGATGTTGGAACTAGAGTTAGAAGACATTGGTGAAGTAGTGAATGGAATTTGGGAGGATGGTAGTGAGGGAGATAATGGGAGTTTGAAAGGAAGTGGTTTGGAAGAAGTGAATGGCGATGTAACTGAAAGAGAGTATGATGGTCCTCAAACAAGATCCAGGGGGCCTGCATCTGAGCATCCTTGGGTGTTGCAAAAGGCAATTTAGTGTGGATGTTGTGAGTGTAAGCAGATGTTGTCAAATGTAAAGGGGGAGGTAATATGGAGGAGTAATGATAGTTTATATTTGACAATATCTCCAAAGGTTGTGTGTGTGTGTGAGAGAGAGATTGGTGGAAGAATGAATGGGAGTGGTTAAATGGCGGTCGGAAGCATGTCTGTTGTGGCGCTCTGTAGGGAGTCGGTGGAAGTCTGTTACGAGAGTCGTAAGCAGTGAGGCGTCTGGTCAAGTCAGAGTTGGGTTTGACAGCAGTTATTCTTTGGTGTTTAGTTGTTTTGGTGTTATTTGATAGATTTTGGGGTTGTGAAGTTGTTGTGCGTGTGTCTGTCTGGTTGTGGGGAGGTTAAGGAGGTTGGTGGTGCATTTTCGGTGTCTGTGAGTGGTGGTTGGGGCAGTGTTGGTTTTGGTGGGTGGTTGTGCTTGGGGAAGTTGTGTGGTTGTCGTGTTCTTTCAGGCTGTTGGTGTTCGTTTGCAGTGATTTGTTGGGTTGTTGAGTTTTTTGGGGTTGTGGGTCTCGGGTGGTTGGTTTGTGTTTGGTTGTCGGCGGTGGTTGTGTGTTGGCTAGATTATAGCCTACTATATCCAGTGGACAGCACAGCCTAGCCCTGAGTATCAGAAGCCAGAGGTGAGTAACTGTTTGTGTTTTTTTTTTCTGTATGTAGGTATGGGTCAATTGTCCTGCTGCATTTTGTAGTGTTAAGTGGAAAGTGTGATTGAGGGTGGGTTTGGTAGCCAGACAGGTTAAGTTTATGTGGGGGAGATTTGCTGCTTTCTCATAAGCTTGTGATCCCGCCACAGTAATATCTTTCAGTTCCTTCCCAACCTTTTGTAGCTATCAAATTCATATTGGAAACAAAATAAGTATGGCAAACACCACATTAAAAAATTACCTGGAAGTCATCTTTTGAAAAATGCCACATCTCCCTTTTTAAGTTTACTTCACCTGTAGTTGCTGCAGGTGTTGTGGATTATGTCATACTCCTGATCTGTGGTTTAAATATATGCCTCTCCAAACCATCCTCCTAGTGTGTTCAAACAATGAAATACTGTCCACTGACAAGTCAAATTGGGCTCACCAGGCTGGTGTCACAGGCTTAAAAGAAGCAGACAGTTCTTTGAATTCATTAACTCAAGCAGCTGAAAATGGTACATAAAACTAGTGGAAGGGAAAAAGAATGACCGTTTTCTAGCAGATGGCCTCTCAGCTAAGAGTCCACCCTCTCAAAGTCGGCAGCTAGTTTACAAGTACCAGGCGCTCTACGACATTGACGAATGGTGTCCATGGGAAAACTGACTTCTTTAAAGAAACACTTGAAGGCCATTGCTTTTTCATCTATGGAAAGTTAAGATCCAAAAGCCAGTCAGAAAACAGGACTTTGGAGCATAGACAAAGGATCCACAGCAGTACATTTCTCTTTTATCTTGTAAGTCCTCAACTTCTGGTATCAGTTTGTATGGTGAAGTGGGCAACCAACCACAACACATTTTACAAGTGAGCTTAGGGAAACATATACCTTTGGGCTTTAATGTCTGTAAGAACAGAGCAGAAATGAGCAACCATGCACATATCCACTTTGTAAACACTTACTGTAGATTACAAAAGGACAAAATCCTTTATATGTCTTCCCTTTTTTATATTTAATTTATAATAAAATCACTGAAGGTATTTAGAAATAATTCTTTGAAGAATAAAAATCACGGAGTCCAATTAAACAACTTTAATTATCATATATAATACTGTATCTGGAACACATGTGTACTTTGAATTACATATAATCATTATTTGTATTTTATTTACAAATTTGGTATCACCCAAAGCTTATTGATAGCTATATGAAGGGATTCCCGCTGAAAATATCACAGCATCACAGATGCTCTCTTCAGTCTTTCAGGAACATACGCGATTATGTACACAATTTCTAATCCATGGCCAATATTCTGAGACTTTCATGAAGACTGTGTGTGGTTGTTTGCATGTAAATGTGCCTGATGCTGCAGACACAACGCCACTGACTGTCCATCTCTCCCTGACATCACTTCCTGTATTAACTAAATAAGGACCTCCTGATGCACCTTTCTGAAGAAACTCTTTTCCATCTGTAAAATAAAGTAAACAGTCAGAAATTTTTCTCTTCACTTAACATTTTTTGCAACTTAAGACAATGATGCATGCAATATCTTTGTTAAATATATAAATGACAGATTTTAAAATAATTTGAATTTTGTTCATGAAACTTACCTGACAGATACCTGACATATATATATAGCTGTATTCTCTGAAGTCCGACAGAATTTCAAAATTCGCGGCACACGCAGTGGGCGGCCAGGTGGTAGTACCCATTCCCGCCGCTGGGAGGCGGATATCAGGAACCATTCCCATTTTCTATTCATATTTTTTCTGTCGCCGGTGCTGTAAACAACTGTGCAGTACCTCCGCCTAGGATTTTGAAACTTCATTAGCCGCTTAAGTATCCTAATTATTCTTTCGATTATTGACTTGGATTTGTGGCTAGGCATACGCTATCATAAGTTAAATTTTTTCATTGCATTTGATGTCTGAAGCTAGTTAGCCTAGTTTCAGACTTTGTTGTCTGCATGGGGTAAGGTGAGGCTACCGGAACTTTCGGTAGACACTCGCTTAGTATATATGATGTTTACATGTTTTCTTTACATAAAGATCAATGTAAATAGGTAATGTGTGACTGATTACGGAAGAAGTAGGATTCATGTACGCATTTTAGAGCGTGTTAGAATCAGGAGGTTTTCCTCCACAGTAAACAGAAGTTAGAAATAATGAACCTTCTAACCTCCTCTAGAATTTATTTTGCCTAACCCTGTGGTATGGCTTACGGGCCTAGAAGAAGTGTCTGCTGGAGGATTACATCAAGTAATCTTAGACTAAAGTGCTCGCTCTCCAATCAGTGTTGTGAAGTGTAGTGCCCCTTGTGTTGTGGAGGGGGCGTCAGATCGGCCCCATAATGCCTCTAGGCCTGGACCTCTGTCTGACTCCCAGGACTCAGGGAGAGGGCATGTCGAAAGCCGCAAGAGGGTTACGGGGGCTCCCCACCGATCTGGCGTCCCTTCGGCAGGACCTGTTGACGTTTCCCAGGCTGCTAAAGATCGTGCACGTGCACGAATCTTGAAGGATTGCTTCTCGTCCTCCGAGGCGTCCTCCCCGCGCAAGGGTTGGAGCTCTCGGAAGGACTCGCGCCCTCTAAGAAGCTTTAGAGAAGAGGACGCTTCACGTCCTCTCTCTCGTCAAGAGGGTACGTCAGATCGGCCCCATAACGCCTCTAGGCCTAGACCTCTGTCGGACTCCCAGGAAACCAGGGAGAGGGCATGTCAAAAGCCGAAGGAGGGTTACGGGTTTTTCACGCTGATCTGGTTTCCTTTCGGCAGGTCCTGTTGTCGCTTCCCAGGCTGCCGAAGATCGAGCACGTGCACGAATCTTGAAGGATTGCTTCTCGTCCTCCGAGGCGTCCTCCCCACACAGGGGTTGGAGCTCTCGGAAGGACTCGCGCCCTCTTAAGAAGCTTTAGAGAAGAGGACGCTTCACGTCCTCTCTCTCGTCACGAGAGAACGTACACGCTGATCAGGCGTCCTTTCGGCAGTAGACGTCAGGGCTCTCAAATTTTATTTACATAAACGAAGGAAGTAAGAGGTCCTTCGGGTAATTTATGGTGCTCAGTGAAGAGACCACATTTACCCTTTTCGAAGAATGCACTGGCTCTTTTCCTTAGGGACATTATTAAGGAGGCTCATTCATCTTGCCAGAAGAGTGATTTGAGCCTCCTGCGAGTGAACGCTCATGAAGTTAGAGCTGTTTCAACCTCGCTAGCATTCCAAAAGAATATGGTAATCAAGGACAATCTTGATTCCACCTTTTGGAGGAGCAACTCCGTATTCGTCTCCTCTCCTCATGGCGCTCCGTATACGTTATGTAACGTTCGCTTTACTTCGAAAAAGGATATTGTTCAAGCTGATAAGCTTGACGTCCGGCAAGCTGCTTTGCACAGTCAAACAACTTATGTCTCTGGTTCGGCATAAGAAGGGCAATTTAGACGTGAGGAAGCTTTTGGAAGTGCTCGACGTCCTACAAGTAGAGACGTTCTCCAGGACGCTCGGCAAGCACCTTGCGAGGGTGTCTTTCGGACGCTCGGTGTTCCTTTGCTGAGTGCGTTTCTGGAGATGTTCATTTGCATTACTAAGACGCAAGTTGTCGCACAGGCGGCCACTGTCTTTGTAAGAAGGTATGAAGGTCTTTAAGGCCCGTCTTGAAGACGAAAGCCGTACGTCTTCCTTTAGTGTTCACACACTTCAGGAGCAGCGTGCGGCTCTCCAGGGAGACTCGCATGAGGACGTCCCTTGAAAATATTCAACGTCCTACGCAAGACGCGGTACGTCATAACATTGAGATGTTGGCAAGGTCGCTCGCCAGGACGCCTCTTGGCGGGCCTTGCATGCATCAGGGCGCTCAACGAGATCCTCTCTGAAATGTCGTTCAGAACACTCGGTGTTCTCTGCACAGACACGCTTGCAGCTAAGCAGGACGTTTTTTGAGGACGCTCAGCAGGACGCTTTCCAGGACGCTAAGCAGGACGCTTTTGAGGACACTCAGCAGGACGCTTATGAGGACGCTCGGCAGGACGCTTATGAGGACGCTCGGCAGGACGCTTATGAGGACGCTTTTGTGGACATTCGCCAGGACGCTTTGCAAGAGAAAAAGACTTGTAGACGGCGTCTTATTGCTGTTCAGGACGTTTCTTAGGACGCTTGACGCTTTCAAAACGCTCGTCAAGAGGAGGTTTTTCAGGACTCTCCACAGGACATTCCTTTACAGAAATTAAAAAAAAAAAAAAAAAAAAAAAAGGATTCGGAGTTAGCGGAGAGACATACCCGAATTTTTTCTTCGATCCCTCTTGCCTCTTCATCGATTTCTCTGAGAATCGGGAAGATTATATACTCGGATTCCTGGGTGACTTTCGGTCATGTTAAAGGGTTTTCCCCAATTAGCAAAGTGCTAATTATTTTGTCAAGTAAGGACGTTTTCCCCATTGTCAAGATACTAAAACGTTTTGTCATTTAAGTGGCGGACGCCTCATAAATGGGGTAGTTCTCATTGACATAGATTTTAACGTTTTTATCGTTTAAGCGGATAAACTCTCATTAACAAATTTCGGAAAAGCTCTCATTCATTTTCAGAGGCTCATCGGGGAGTAAGAAAAAGACTTGTAGACTAGGTCCAGGAAGTCTTATGTCCAATATCATAAGAACATTGAACGGTCCTTTTCGATCCTCGGTTCTCACTTGATGATCTCTATTCGAATATTACTCCCTTCTCTTGGCAAAGAGTCTTGGCAAAGAGTCAAGGAGTTCTTTTAAAAAGTCTCATTCATTAGAACGTGGACAGTCGTTTTCCTTTCTTTCTCTCTTCCTCGTCGAGGAAAGATGTAGTAGAGAATTCGATGTTCAAATTACTACAATACTTACGTAGTTTATCTTTGCGTCATTTTGCTAATGTATGGGTCAAGTCATATACGCATATCGTATTTACCTCTACGGATAGAAACCGAAAGAACTGTTGTTCTAATGTATTTAATTGACACTCCCTTCAACCTTCCAAGAGTTTTCGGAGTAAGAACAACTCTTAAGGTATTGTTACGACAACACCAACTCAGCTTCTGCATTTAGCGAATTCTGTTTCGTTTAAATATGCCTGCTTGAGAGTTTCCTTTTGCTCGATAATATCATACCTATTCCTTCGTAAAGGGAGTAGCTGGCAACTCAGGCAGATAGTGCGAGGCGATGAATGAACAAGGCTGCTGTTACTGTGATCTACGCAGTACCGGCTAGCTCTGTGACATGCGCGGTTGGTTACGTCTCTCTCCCCTGCGGGAATGGCTGACTAGCCGTCTCTCTGCCCTACAATCATGGATTTTAGCCTCGGGTTGAGGAAATTTCTAGTAATCATGAATGAACATGCCTTCCGTTTACTTAGAAAATTTCAACAAGATATCTCTTATACATGTTCGGTGCGGTTTTACCGCACTGTAACAGAATTCTGTACGAGTCTACCGCGGCATAGCACTATAATAATGCTCTCCTGCTTATGCAAAGCGCAGCCTTTTTTAGGGAAGGAAGCAGGCTGAGTGAGGGAATGGATGAGTTTGCTGGGGACCATTTCCTCGCTGGAGTTGTTTTCCCTGAATAAACAGCAATTCAGACCTCTACAGTTTTTCCTAACGGAGAAATTGGAATAACATCAAAGATCTAGTAATAATTCTAATTTTCTCTCAACGGCTTGAGGATCACCTCAGGTGATAGCGAGAGGGTGCCAGGCATCCGAACAGAGGAACAGATGTCCTGGCACATTGTCTGAAAGAATTGGAAGCCAATTTGGTTGGCTCTCCAGTTCCTCGAAGAGTTAGTTTTGACCGAGTGGTCCAAATCATCTCGGATAATTTCTCAGCTCTCTCATAGCTCAAGAAGAGAGAGTTGGTTATGGGTTTGGGCACGGAACGTAACGATCCTCAAGAGGTTAGTTAAACTAGTGCACGTCCGTGCGGGTCTTCTCGATCGAAGGCAGCAACTACTGACGTCTGAGTAATCCTCACTTAGAAGTATGTCGAAAGTTGAGGAGAGACTGAGGGCGTCCTTTCGTAAAGTTTTTCGTAATATTGAAGACGAAGAAGCTTCCTCTTAAGTTGTTCCCTTATTCATGATCCTAGAGGATTAGCATTAGTCGCCACCATGTTGGCCTTTAAGAGGTTGGATTCACAGAGGTCATGTAATTCAGAGAGAATTGTCCAAAGACCCTTCCTGAGAGAATCGGTGTAATCTAACATCGTCACTTAGTGAAGTATCTAATATCTCTCCTCTCTGAGTCTGAAGGCGTTCAGACTATCGAGAAGCGATAAGATCTTCAAGATTAATGGCAGTCTCTTGGCCAAGGCAAAGCAGTGCTGCCTATTTTGC
Organism: Macrobrachium nipponense; assembly: GCF_015104395.2. Classification (NCBI taxonomy): domain Eukaryota; kingdom Metazoa; phylum Arthropoda; class Malacostraca; order Decapoda; family Palaemonidae; genus Macrobrachium; species Macrobrachium nipponense. The sequence goes on along the minus strand of NC_061102.1, from coordinate 33,505,791 downwards.
AGTGTACCAATCGGAGGGGGCCGTTTCTGGAGATAGTGAAGGGAAAATGACTGTTCCTCCACCTCGACCTCTGTGAATTTCTTTATGGTTCTATCTTTCCGTCTGAAGTATGAGATAAGCTAGAAGTCCTAAGTATTGTAGAATATGCAAATATGTTGTTGACGGCCTCTAGGCTCAGAGATTCGGTTCTGTCAAACAACAAAGCTTCACGATCTTTGAGGTCTGTGGAAATCTTGAAATTCTCTGGATCGAAGGTTCCGGCATGGAACTTAGACATAGTCTGAGTTTCTGATGCCAAAAGCATTTCGAACCTATCCTTTCTGCGAACTTAATACACGTGACCAGAAAGGCTAACATTCTAACCGCTCTAGCTACGGCAAAGAGGGTTAGTGAGGTTTTAGCCATCATCAGAGGTTTTGGCTTTAAAGGACATAATGCGGTCTGTCCTCTAAGCCTTCCGTTCTTGGTAAGAACGAAAACCTGTCTAACCCTTGACCCGGAGGCTTGGAGACCAAGGGTATGGCACAAATTATTGGGCAAGTGCATAGAGAGTCCTGTGCCCTGTCGGGTCTCTCAAGTTTTATCTTGATAAAACTATAGAAAGTCGAGGTCAACGGACAATCTGCGGTGTTCCGTAAAAAGACCAGACTGGTTCATGTCCAAGAACACCCTGGCATTATAGTCAAAGAGTTCTTTTAAAAAGTCTCATTCATTATGTTGGCATAAAGATTTGAGATTTTTTCTTAAAAATGAATGCTCAAGAGGTGAGGGCGCGGCCTCGGAAGCATTTCAACAGAGCATGACACTCGGTAACATCCTGAGTGCCACGCTTTAGCGAAGCAACTCTGTGTTCGCTTCACACTCCCGACGGGATGTGAAGACGACATTTGAGATCTGTAAGTCGCTAGGACCATACATATCCGTAGATATATTATTGGGGGCAGGAAGCAACACGAATCCTATCCTATAGAAAAGGGATAGGTGTGCTTTTAAATTTGAAGGGTTGGTCGCTTGAGGCGCGTTCCTTTTCTTTAGCCTAGAAGTTATGGAACTAACTTTGATAGGTTAGGTCAAGCGGTGGTTTTAGCTTCGTTGCCCTCAGAAGTATGGTCATATGGTCTAGTCACATTGTGGTCACGCCCCCGTGACAGATCATCTAGAGCGCACCAGCATTACAGGTCTCTACCTCGCTGGTAACTCTAGTAAAGCAGAAGCAGACTTTGGTGACAGTAATCACGAAGTCGGCTATGCTAACAGGTGAGGAACCAAGATGTATATCATCTACTTAATTTAGTTTCCTAAAAATCCTATTCTGTCTCTTCCCACCATCCGAAGGTGGGATTCAGCTATATATATATCTGTCAGGTAAGTTTCATGAACAAAATGTTATTGTTATAATACAATTAAGTTTGTTCATACTTACCTGGCAGATATATATAATTAAAGTGCCCACCCACCTCCCCTCAGGAGACAGTGGCACTGATAAAATATGAATAGAAAATGGGAATGGTTCCTGATATCCGCCTCCCAGCGGCGGGAATGGGTACTACCACCTGGCCGCCCACTGCGTGTGCCGCGAATTTTGAAATTCTGTCGGACTTCAGAGAATACAGCTATATATATATCTGCCAGGTAAGTATGAACAAACTTAATTGTATTATAACAATGACATTTTTACTAACACAAACCTGAAGTCTTTACATAGGTGGATTTATTTCAAAGCACAACTTTGAGCTAGCCATTTAACACAAAAGGTTGATATTGGTAGTTGGGTACTGATGGTAGGGGGAGGAATCCCAGCCATCCAATTGGTATGTATTTTCACTTAACCTTTTGCCCCAGGAAGCAGAATGAAGGGTGGCTAGATGTGGGCCATTTATGTAAAGACCTCAGGATGTTAGGATAAATAATAATGTTCATACGCAGAACAAACCTTTGGTCTTCAAATGTATGGGAAAAGTATACAAGGATTTTAGTGGCAACAGGAGAGCCAACAGGGGTGTAGGAAGAGGGAACAGCCTGACCTGATTCACCCCAGCAATGCAGTGGTGTACCACTCTCTCTAATTGCCTTCATAGCAAGACACGTTTCTACCTTTCTAATGAAGCTGATTTTTTTGTGTTTTTTTTCTGAGATATTTAGTATTTTCTGTGTGTATTTTGCATTTATGGAAGTGCAAACCCTTGAATCATAAGCAACCCTAGACTCAGATGAGATGTCGGGGGGGTAGGTAACTACCCTTTTTCTCATTGTTTGGCCTCTGGATACAGACACCCATACCACTTGCAGCAAATGCACAGAGTTAACAATTGTAGTGTGAGTAATCCCTGTCCTGAGTGTTTTGTATTTGGTCTCCTGAGCAATGGAGGAATTTTGGTAAGAAGGTTTTTCAGCCCCAATGGCAAAAATGTATCAATTCCTTCTTGTTCCATCTCTTCTTTGCCAAAATCTCTTCTCATTGCTGCTTCTGCTCAGAAAGACTTAGCTCCCTCTCATTCCCCTAATGCTTTGTCTTTAGAAGATTTGAAGTGGGGCAGAATAGGTTTTGGGAAATCTTGTTATTGATATTGCTGCCCCCATTCTTTAGGGGAGGGGAAGCTTCCTCCCTTGTATGGGAGGGGCTTACTAGGGGCAGCTCCCTCTTGTAGTCTTTCAAGAGGTAAATTGCACTAAAGATATTAGTGTTGGGCACTGTTAGCTCTACCAGGGGTTCCAACCCTTTCTGGTCCTAGTCCCACTGCATGTCTTCTATCATCCCAGAGTTATCAGCCATGACAGTTTGTAGATCTTGAGTTTCCATTTCTTCATCTCATCTGTCAGCAGCTCTCACCACACCTTACAATGTGCCATCACCAGCTGTGTCATCTCCATTGACATCCATCCCTGGGCCTTCTTCACCTGCTCCTTCTGACTCTCTTGTTCAGGTTATTTTTTATAGTATCAATGGCGTCTGTCTGAAGAAGTAAGGCCATGCCGAGTTGCTGAAATTGACGAGTTGAAGACGCAGATCTTCATCTTCATCTTTGTCGTCATTTGTTCTGATCATTCCTGTCCCATCAAGAGGCCTACTGTAGAATCCTATGACACAGCTGACAGCAGTGTGATGTTTGATAAATTGAAAGCCTTTTAGTTTATTGTTAGTTCTGTTTAATCATGCCTAAAGTTTCTGGTGTTGCGTTTTCTTTATAAAGTGATTGCTAGAGTAGACTGCTATATGAATCTGTTCTGATTGTGGCGATTAATGTCAGATCTTAGTTTTACCATAAGATATGATCTTAGTTTTACCATAAGATATGCCTTGTTTATGGTACAAATGAATCCACGAAAAGGAGTTGCAGAAGGCATCAAACTTCATGACGTCTCCATTGGAGGTTAAGATGTTCACAGTAGGCAGCTGATTACTTGATGAAGTGTGCATCACCAGTAAGCGGACGGTAACAACCGACCACATGATGCTCACGAAGTGGGCTGAAAGGTGGTCTCATCTGGAAGATGTGCAGCTACAGTAGCTAGCTGAGGGCTACAAGGACGTCGACCTTATCATCGGCTTGAACAGCTCACTGTGTCATGAAGTCCTCGAACAACGTTCGGATGAAGAAAAAGAGCCCACAGCTCACCTGACTAAGCTCGGTTGGGTGGCATTCAGGCCAACTGGATCAAGTACTGGGACGCCTCCTGCCATGATGCATCACTTTGCACTTGCTGAGCATTCCAATGATGTGAGGGAGTTGCTGCAAGAGCACTTCAACAACCGTGATTTTTGGGAGACAGCTCCATTCCCACATCAAGAATTTGGTCGAAGACAAGATATTTCTCGATAAGGTATCTGCTTCCATTCACTAAGAGGATGGCAAATATTCAATTAAACTGCCACTACAAGATAACTGCAATATCTCTAATAATCAAGAAGCTGCAGTGCAGCGCTTGGACAGTCTGGTGAAGAAGTTCAACAGGGATGAAGACTACAGATGTGCCTATGTCCAAACAATGGAGAAGAGCATCCAGAAAGGCTATGCGGAGCATGTACCGCTTGACCAGCTGGACAGAAATGATGGCAAAGTAAGGTATATGCTTCATTTCTCTCTTCAGCATCCATCCAAACCGAAGATAAGAATCATTTTTGATCCAAGGTTAAGTACCAAGGCACCTCGTTAAATGAGCACCTTCTTCAGGGCCCCGACCTAACGAACAGCTTGGCAGGAACGCTGTTGCGGTTCAGAGACTGTAGGCATGCCGTCACAGCTGATCCGGAAGACATGTATCGTCAGGTTCAGGTTTCAATGGAGGATCGTGACTTCGTTACAGTTCCTGTGGTGGCCATGAGGGGACACAACACTGGAACCTGTAGAGTACCGGATGGTCGTGCACCCATTTGGTGTCAATTCCTCTGGAAGCTGCATCAACTATGCACTCCGTCATAATGCAGAACATGGGCACAAGTACTGCGATGAGGCATCTGAAGCTATCGTGAAGAACTTTTCTACGTTGATAACCTCCTCGAGGACCACGACGACGAGGAGCGTCTCAAGATGATGACGGTGGATGTGACTTCGCTCTGTGCTGACAGAGGCTGTTGTCTGAACCAGTGGACGTCAAGCAACAGGTGACTGCTCTCTGTCATTCCCGAGTCAGAGCGAGACGCCTCTGTTGCAAGTCTGGACTTCAGTAGGAATGAACTTTAAGTAGAAAGAATGCTGGGTATGCACTGGTCTATGGAGGGAGATTTCTTTACCTTCAAGATCAATATGAACGATAGACCATACACCAGAAGAGGCATACTATCTGTTGTAATCTCAGTATACGACTCACTGGGACTCGAAGGTGCCATTCACACTACCTGCCAAGCTCCAACTTAAGGACATTTGCCATAAGCAGTTGAAGTGGGATGACGACATTGGAGAAGCAGAAGTGGTGAAGTGGAAGACTTGGTGTGATCAGCTTCCTCTCCTAGAGACCATGAAGGTAGGTTGATCCTACGTTCCAGAAGGCTTTGGACCAATCCAGACCTTTCAGCTTCACCACTCAGCTGATGCAAGCCAGCTGGGATACAGTATGGCGTCTTATCTTCGGATGGAGGGCTATGACGGAGAAGCATGCAGCATGCTGGTGTTTGGAAGGTCGAGGGTAGCACCACTCAAGAGGACCACCATCCTCAGACTTGAGTTGATGGCAGCTGTGGTCGCAGCATGCACAGACTGCAAGTTGAGCGAGGAGCTCAGCATGAAGTTAGAACCTTCCGTCTTCTGGACTGATTCGACAGCTGTACTCAAGTATCTTCTAAACGACCATGCACAGTACCATACATTTGTCGCCAACAGAGTGAACCTCCTTTGCAAACTGACATCAACCGAAACCTGGCAGTATGTTGACACCTGTAACAATCCTGCTGACTAGGCGCTGAGACACTCCTGGCATCCACCATGTGGTTCAGCTGTCCTTCCTTCTTGTCACAGCCTGCCGATGCCTGGCCCGTGACTCTGAGCGACGCCAAGGGTGCGTCATTCCACGATGACCCAAAAGTCAAGATCACGCATCTGATCTGTGAAGCAGTGACAATGCCAGAGTCCTTTGTCAATAACATTGCTGAATGTTTCTCAAGCTGGCTCAAGTTCGTGCTCAGCATCGCGTGGATGTGACGTCTCTCACTCTACGCAATAGGACTCCTTGAAATCTCCTAAGTGCTGAAGAGATTGTGTATGCTAGTAGCCTGGTCTTGAAAATGCTTCAACAAAACGCCTTCCCTTGAGAAGTTGAAGCATGCGAGAATGCCGGCGGAGTTGTTTCTCCCTATAGCAAGATGGTAAGACTTAAGCCATTTTACTCGGATGGAATGTTTCGTGTAGGAGGTCATCTGAGAGAGTCCGCCGTCGATGCTGGTACTAAGCATCCTGTAATCTTGCCCAAGGAAGGTCCTGCGATTTGCCTGTTAGTGCAGTGGAGCACCAGAAGCTGGGACACTGTGGGCAGAACTACCTGGTGGCGGACCTTCTACAGCACCACTGGATCATGCAGGTGAACTCGGTAGCTTGGTCTGTCATCAGGAACTGTGTGCGATGCAGAGCCATGGCAGCGCGCCCCATAACTCAGGAGATGGCTACGGTTCCCCCCAATCACATCATCCCAGGGGAGCCTGCGTTTACCAAGTCTGCAACAGACTGTTTTGGCCCCTTCATGGTGAAGATTGGAAGATCGCAGGTGAAGCAGTATGGAGTGCTTTTCACCTGTCTCACATCAAGAGCCATTCACATCGAGATGGCGGACTCAATGGAGATGGATTCATTCCTTAATGCACTGCGTTGCTCCAGTTCAGTTAATGATAGCTGACAATGGGACCAACTTCATTGAAGCAGACAATGTACTATGTAAGGAGCTGGAGAAGCTCAACCACTCAATGGTCAGTGATGCCTTGTCAGCAAAGGGCATCACCTGGTGCTATAACACTCCCTATTCTTCCCACTGGGACGGAGCTTGGGAGTGCCAGATACATACCATCTGGCAGGCACTGAAGGGCATTTGTCAGCAGCAGATCTTGACAGACTGTTCGCTCTCGACGCTCTTCTGTGAGGTTGAGGCGCCATTGTAATTGGCCACCCTCTGGTTCAAGTCATGGACGACCTAGACAGTCCAGAACCCTTGTCTCTCAGTATGCTGCTAAACCTCAAGGATCACCTGCACCCATTCCTCACATGGCTGACATCGACCAGTACTCTTGGCTCCGGTGGAAGCAGGTCCAGTATCTAGCAGATCTCTTCTGGAAACGCTGGACGTTAGAGTATTTGCTGTACTGCAACAGCGTTGGACACCACTATGCCAGAATCTGCAAGTCAGAGACATCGTGCTAGCTTTGGATAAAAAGCTACCCAGAGGTACTTGGCCTTTGGCTCGAGTGCTGGAAGTCATCTGTGGGAATGACAGCAACGTCTGGAGCGCTCATCTCAAAACCGAAAGTGGGTCTACCCGAGACACATCTCTAAAATGTGCTGACTCCTTGAGTGTGGTAAAGTATAGTGTTCAGGGTGATGCCAACTGCTGCCATCCCCCCCCCCCTCCCCCATTAAAAAAAAAAGGTATGCAGATTACCTGAAAATTAAGTACCTCACTTAATGGGAGGTGGTGTAGAATCCTATGACACAGCTGACACCAGTGTGATGTTTGATAAATTGATAGCCTTTTAGTTTATAGTTAGTTCTGTTTAATAATGCCTAAAGTTTCCAGTGTTGCGTTTTCTTTATAAAGTGAATGGAATCGATGCATAGAAAATGTTTTTGCTAGCGTAGACTGCTGTATGAATCTGTTCTGATTGTGGCGCTTAATGTCAGATCTTAGTTAGTTTTACCTTAAGATATGCCTTGTTTTTGGTACAAATGAATGTTGAAGAGTTGTAGAAGTTTAGTGGTGTGCAATACTCTGTTAAAATTGCCTGTTTATATGTTTATTACACCATTTTGTGTGATTTCCCACCAGTAGAATGTTCTAAAAGCTTGAACCAGAAGTACATATCTCTATTTAATTTAGTTAAATTGTACAAGTTGATTTTATGGAATTTAATTAATTATTAGTGAAAGTTGATGTCATTATTTTTTATGTAGTTATTGAAGCTGTGAAAGGTGTAACTACGAATGTAAAGTGCTGTTGTTTATATGTTTTCTGATTGTAAACAATGAGCCCAGTAGCCAAGAGCGGCAGGTTTTGCGTTGTTCACCAGTCCCTGCCCAGACAAGTTCTCCTGTATGTCAGTCCTCCCTGCATGGATGTGCCCCAATGTAACGTTTATTTTAATTGGGCTTTGCTGGAGTTCGAGTTTCGAACATGCTTGTCACAGACTGAGTGCATGAGTGTGTTTTGGAGGCCCACAGCATTATTACTATGGTCTGTATTTTGTACTTGTCAGCCTACCTTCCAGAAGGTGAGAGTAACAATGTGTTTTTTTTTTGTGTGAATGTTTTGGTTAAGCCATATTCAATGTTTAAATGTATTCAATTTAAGTATGTTTCATAGTAGTTAAACACTATTTTGAGGTTTTTTGTAACATGTTAAATTTTGTTTAGTTAAATTTGTTTAATGCAAGATCATTTCATCATTCATCAGCGAATCTTGTTTTGCTGTTCTGCTTGAGGCCACTTGTTTAACATAAACTCAGTACAGTATATTTTTTGTGAAGAATGTTGGGAAATTTTATGTCCATAGTACTATGATGAAATGTACTTTGTCATGTAGGCTACCATAGTGCAAATTAATGAATACTCATTTACAATATTAGACTGTAAGGATTTTTTACCACTTTATGTGCTTGTTTTGATATTCTTTGCACATCTTGTCAGTTTAAAGATTACCACATATCAAGGGCCTTATCATGTAGCCTACTGTTTGTGTAATAGTAATTTTTTTTAGAGTAAATTACTTTTGCATTTGTGTTTGCTGTCTGTTTGTAGTAAGAATGTTGATGTGAAGCTATTGTCAGGATAGTCACAAGAGGGCCTGTGAAGAGTATGAAATGTAAGGAAACAGCAACTGCAACTTGGGAATATGACTCCAAAAACAAGTCTCTTAAGAAAATGGACAACACATTCATAGAGCACTACAAGTTATTAAACTGTCCTCTAAAATTTTCTGTCCATTGTAAGTAATACCCGAGGGCTCTTACCGGACATAGGGATCTTTCCTCTTCTTCCATACCTAGAACATCAGTAAGATAATAACAAAAGAACATGGGCAAGGCTGTGACAGGTTCTCGCTTTTTGCTAAAAAATCTATAGCAAAGGAACATAATGTATCCCCCTGAGAGAAGCCTATCCTTTTTGTCAATACTGTAGCCTGAAGCTACTAATTCTCTTTGCTGTGGTCAGTCCCACTAGGGACAATGAACTTAGAGATTTGAAGCAAGCCTTCGATGGCCATCTCAACACCACATCTAAATTCCAGGCAAATGAGACCTATTTCTTAGACTTGGAAACATTAAAAGATCCAATAAGATCAAAAAGATCTTGGTTACCTGAAACATCGATATCTCTGGGTTGGACGTCACTCTGTACCCTTTAATAGTGGGAGTCGAGAGGTCTCTTAGAAGATCTCAAATATCTGAGAAAGTCTGTTATTTGAAAGATAATGGTTCCAGAAGATGAAACACTGTCTCTTCTACACTGTCTAAAAACTGACCACTTCACTTGATACTCTATTGGAGGAGTCACGTCTGCATCTAGCAATTGCCCCTGCCACAGACCTAGAAAATCATTTCTTTTTGACAAGTCTACGGACATTCGAAAGCCTGTTAAGAGCCAGACGGTGATTCCTGGAGGTGGCAAATGATTCTATGGTTGGTCTCCCACATAGACCCAAAAGGGCAGAACAGACCCATTGATCCAGTGTCCACTCTGTTGGACATGTTTGTTTCTTACGACTCAAAGTTGACTGCTAGTAAGTTGCATCTTCCTTGGATGAACCTTGTGATTAGTTTCGATCTGTTCCGGTCCGCTCAACATAGAATTTCTCTCACTACTTCAAAAAGAGAAAACAAGTGAGTTCCCCCTTGGAACTTCATGAAAGCCAACGTCGTGGTGTTGTCTGAGGGAACCGTCACCGTGCAATTATAAACTTCCTCTGCAAAATGAAGAAGTCATAAGTGTACTACTCTCAGCTCTTAAGTTGATGTGCATTAACCTCTTGTGAGGGGATCACTTGCCTGAGACCTCCTTGGACCCAGAAGAGCTCCCCAACCTAAATCTGACGCATTGGAAAAGAAGTCTAGGTTGGGGCTCACCAGGAGAGATTTCCCTAACAACTTTCCTTCAGACCTCCACCGCCGCAGGTCCTCCTCTACTACTAAGTGATCAGAAAGAAATGTTGATCTTGTGGAGTTTTCCGATCCCAGCAAGCTCTGAGATAAAATTGCAGGGGCTTCGTGTACAGTCTCCCCAGTCTTACAAACTGCTCCAAAGAAGTCAGGGAGCCTAAGAGACTCATCCACCGAGTAATGGAGCATGAAATCAGGGAGAGGAATAGATCTATCTTCCTCAGGCAAGCCTCCACCCTCTTGGCGGATGTGAGAAGCCCAAAAACTCGAAGAGTTTATCTGAATCCCCAAATAGAGAATTGATTGAGAGGAATTCAGCTGGGACTTCTTGAGGTTCAGTAATAACCCCAATTCCTGTTCCATATTTATCGTTTCTTTCAGGTCCTCCGTGCAACGGACCTTCGTTGGGGAGCGAATTGGCCAATCATCCAAGTGGAGCAAAATTCTGATCCCGCCAGGTGTAACCATCCCACTTGGGGAGCGATGAGCTGAATGAATACCTGTGGGGCAGTTGGAAGACCAAAGCAGAGTGCTTGAAATTGAAACACAGTCCTTGTACACAAATCTGAGGAACTTCCTTGCGTCTATTTGTATCAAGATATGACAATATGCATCTTGCATATCCAAGGATACCATCCAGTCCCTCTGACTGATGGATGCAAGAACAGACTGTGTTGCTTTCATGCTGAATTCCGTTTTTTCTATGAAAAAATTGAGCACACTCACAATGAGATCTGGTCTCCACCTTCCCGACGCCTTGGGCACAACAAAGACAGTTGTAAAATCCCTTAGACTCAACGGTTCTTATTACTTTTATCACCCTCTTGCTTAAAAGAGAAGCAACTTCCACTTTGAGGGCCCAAAATCTCTCCAAACCTTCAGAGTAGGCAGTCAAGGCAACAGGAATATTGGACAAGGGTGGCTTCTCCTTGAAGGGGATGGTATATCTGTCTCAACACTTTCAACACCCACTAATCCACCCCTTTGGAATTCCATCTCTCCCAAAAGAGATGAAGCCTGGTTCTAACTATGGCATGAAGGACTGGATCCTCACTTACATGGTGACTGCTTTGGAGTTGATTTTTTAATTGTATGGGGGTGTAAATCCAACCGAACCCCTGGATCCGAGTCTCTATCACAGTCCCACCCCTCGAAAGGGCTGCGGTTGAAGAGGAGAGGATGATTTGAATTGGAAGAAAGCCAGATCTCTCTGGCACTTGAGTCAGTTGTGTTAAGACGTCCTGTGTTGATTTTGTGTAAATGGAATGCGATCTCACTTACCGTAGCCTGAGGAAAAAGACGATGCTTGTCTATCGGTGAAAACGAGAGCAGACTTCTGCTGGGAAGTTCCTCCTTTAGAAGTGAAGGAAATCTATAATTCTCTTTAACTGAGGATTCCCGTAAAATAAGGGCAACTACCTCCTGTGACCCATCTCTAAATGCCTTGTTGGCGCAGGAGAAAAACTTGAGAAGTTCCACTGAACAATTCTTTGGTATGGCCAGATCCTGGACTCTCTTGGCTATTGCGCTTCAGCACCAGCAGTAAAAAAAACTAAGCATCTCAAATGCTTTAATAAGCTCTTCAAAACATGGTCCATTTCCCAAGCCAAAAAGAGCACCTTTGCTGAACCAAGTGCGGATCGGCAACCCGCTTCAATCAGACCCGAGAAGCCTCCTTGGGATGAGGCAGCCACTCCCAGAGGGGACTTCTCCGGTCATGTAACACAAATACCTGTTGTTCAAAAGATGAGAAGGAGGACTATTAAGGCATGCCTTCCCCTGTTCCCTCTTCTCAGGAAGTAGTTCTCCACTTCATCAAGGGCTTTCTTTGAAGAGAGAACCATCTTCGGAAGTTTAGCACAATCTGGTGGGTGACTACTCACTTTTCTGAACAAGAAGGCGGGAGGAGGAGGGGGAGGAGTCACTGGAGAAAAGAACTCCAAATATAATTCTGTAATAAATACTGGAACAACAAAGTACTATATGGAAAGAACATGTATTTTTCTTCCAGTTCCTCTTCATAAGACACAATCGGGAATGATACTGGATCCATGGGAGGTGCCCGAGGCACTGCATGCTTTTGAAGAAGTCGTAGAATACTATCCAACCCTGTAAAGGTGTTAAAGAAAGATCCAAAACAGACGGCTGCAGATAAACAGCAGTCATAATTAGTTCTCAAAAGTCTCGTAGATTCATTAGCATGATTGGGAGTTACAGAAGAACTTCTCACAAACATAATATGTTTGGATTGACCTTGGCACTTGACAACATCATGGCGCTCTGCCTTTATGGGATGCTCAGAGAATACAGGGTGCTCTGGTGCTTCAGGATGCCCGGGTGCTTCAGGATGCCCGGGTGCTTCAGGATGCCCGGGTGCTTCAGGATGCCCGGGTGCTTCAGGATGCCCGGGTGCTTCAGGGTACCTGGGTGCATCAGGGTGCCCTGGTGCTTCAGGAATTTAATTGAATATAGAATTTAGGCCAAAGGCCAAGTACTAGGACCTATGAGGTCATTCAGTGCTGAAATGTTAATTGACAGTAAAAGGTGTAACAGGAGGAAAACCTCGCAGTTGCACTATGAATCAGAGTTAGGAGAGGGTGGAAAGTTAGATGAAGAAAATAATATGAAAGGAGGTACAGTAAAAGGAACGAAAGTGGCTGCAGCTAAGGGCCGAAGGCACGCTGCAAAGAACCCTAAGTACAGCCTAAATTGCACTGCATAAGGTCCACTGACAGGAGGACAGGGTAGGGAGTACTACTTCAGGATGCTTTCTGAAAGAGGGCGCCAGGGAAAGGAATGACGAAAATCACTAGAAATAGGGCACTTAACACTCGAAGAGATCCGTTGAAGAAACGAAGAGCAGCTATGGTGTCTTTCTTGCTGATCAAGACTATCCCACTCGCTGCAAGAAGGTTGAAGACTGAAGGAAGGCTCCCTCAGCCTTTTGACAGGCAGCTGCAGAGACTTACCCCTGAATAAAGACGGCATCTTCAGTGGGCAAGATTCATCAGGAAAGTACCATGGCGCTCCTAGTTAGAAAAATGTCTCCCAAACTCAACGAAAGACAAGACACTTCCAAGACGCCTTTCCACTGGCTGTCTCTCAACACAACCTGGGATACAACAGGTTGGTCTGAGGGTGTGACTGTCTGGGGGGCAGACTCCACTGACCTTCTTGAGCCTCCAGTATGACGCCTCCCTAGTTCGGGGGAGTATGGCAGTGACCTTTGCCTAGGAGAATCGGTGGGATCAACAGCCACCTCCTCCTCCACTGGTGTTTCACTTTTCTCAAATTTTGAAAATATCACTTGCAATGATGACCCTGGTTGGGTCACCGTACTACTACTAAATTTAATTTTACATCAAATCTACTCTCTATGCTGGCAAAACAATTGGGGTTCAGAAGTGTGGGGAGCATGAGAGGGAGTAGGTAGTCTTGGAGAAAAAGACAGGAATAATAGGAGAAACAGCAGGAATATCAGCACTACTAGATTGAGATGTTTTAGCCTGACTAGCTACTATTTGCAGGCCAGCTTTAGCAGCCACCTTCCTTTTAAGGTTTCTAATTTATTTAAATGAGGTTCTCAAGTCCTCCATTTCTCATCGCTCCAATCCTTGCATCCATCACACTTCATGTTAATATTGCAAACTTGTCCTCTACAATTAGAGAAAAGGGTGTGAGAGTCATATAAAACCTTGGTCATTCAGGTATTGCAGCCTTTACTGCAGTACCAGAAACTAGAAAAGCTAGTGTCAGATAATCCTAACTAGCTAACAATTTCCACGATAATAACATTTCAAATAAAGAATTACAAATAAAATACTATCAAAACAATGCTGAAAGGCTACCATAAGAGTATACTTCACTAAATTGGGATGACAAATGAAATTTCAAAAACCAAGCTGCTTTGAAGAACGTGTTGACGGTATCAGCAGCAGAAACAAATTGGGCTGTTGGCGTAGTTGATCCTCTTTCTTACCACATAAGTGTGCATTTCTAGTCACTTACACAAACAAAAGAATCACTACCGCAAATTTTGAAAATTCAAGCTGCTGTTGAGTAGAAACTCTTAGCTAAGTGATTATACAGTGGTCCCCCTGTATTTGCAGGGGATGTGTATGAGGCCCCCCCAAAATTAGTTAGAACATGCAAATAGTTGGAACCCCTACAAAAATGCTTAAAATTGCCTATTTTGTTAGTTGAAACTCAAGAAAAACCCACTAAAAATTTTTATACCTTTTTTTTTAGTTTTATCACAAAAAGTGCGATTTTTGATTAAATAAAAAAACAGGAATTTGTGGATATTTCTCATAGAAAAATGCCACGAATAGGTGAATTTCCTGTGAATAATGGGAGGATATGTTCCAGAGAGAAATCCGTGTATGTATGAGTCCGCGAATCCGAAGAACGCGAATAGGAGGCCCACTGTACTGGGTAAGCTACTTATAGAAAAAAAAATAATTAAGAGTCAAGTTGAATGGCAGGTAGCAGAAGAGAGATGTCTATCTCAGACACAGCCAAAAAGAAAATTGGATGCATACCAACAAGATGGTGGGGATTCCTCCTCTACCATCAGTACCCAACTACCAATATCCACCTTGTTTTTAGTTTAAATGCTGTCTCTAGCTTGCACTGAAAGTAAATCTCCCTAAAATAATCTTGGGGTCCCAGTTCTTAAGGCTATGTCCCTATCTTCCATTCAAAAACTGCCTCACTCAACCATCATTCTGCATAATGCTATATAATCCATTCTCTGATTAGTATTTCATTCTAAGTAGTGGTCTACTCCAAAGTGGGTACCACTTGCAGCACGTCTTGTGTGGCACACAGTAAATGGTACTTAAGGTTTATGTAGCATCCCTAAGGCCCCAGCTGCATTTTTTCTGCCTTAGATATCTCATTTATCAAGAACCAGCTCAACCACAAAATACACTGGCATCTGGTCTGGATTGGACTCAGCTTAGGTTCTTGCCTTGATTTTTATTTTACAAAATGTATAAGGAAAATGGAATTTAAGCAGATGTATCATACTCACTTATGTCAACAGCACAAAACTGGTCAGACTCTATTTCAGGAGCAGCACAACGGTTCAAAGAAACACTGCAACGGGCATCGTGTCTATGAAGAATAGTCTCCCATGTGTTGAAGGCCCCATCTTGTCGATCAAATGTCTAAAGGCAAAACAACAAATATATTAAATGAATGAAGCATAAACAGTATACGTATGCACAAAAACTATTCACCTACAATGCAAAAACTATTCATTTACAAGAAAAAAAAAAACTAAAATTTTCAAATTTAATGAACTTACGGCTGCAACCAAGCGATCAGGGAATCTTTCTGTATCGACACATGCTGGAACTACCTTATGAGAAAAACGGATTTGTAAAGGCAACTCAATGAGTGCAATATCCTTTGAAGGCAGAGATCCACCTCTGTACTGAGGATGAATGTGGATACTTTTCACCTGTAAAAAAATATAGTATTTATTATAACAAATAGTAAATATGTACCATTTTTACAATTAGAAGCCAAGGGTCTAAATGAAAACTATTAATGCATAATGACAGTATTAGCTAAGTTATACAGAGGCATCAGAACTAATAGGCAATGTATACAACTGTCATATACTGTACAGTATTTGTTTCATCACAAACCTATTACCTTAACAATATGTAGTCCACTCCATCAGTCTGATATGAGACAAAAAAAATTACAATAAAAGGAAACAGTAGCTTGTGGAGATAGGCTGGGTACATGGACAACTGCCCCATAAGGTTCAACTGGCTAGCTGCCTCATTTCTTGTGTTTCTGTTGATATGGTCACAGTTTACAAACTCTTAAGACTTCTGAGTACTATTGTGACTGCTTTTAACCATATTTCATCCATTTTTTTTTAATATAAATTTCATATTTTGCAGTCATTAAATTCCTGCTTCCTTTTAATTAATTTTTGTTCCATGGAAATTTTAGTGATACTATCATGAATTTTTGGGGGGTTTTCATCATTACTAAGGTATTTTCTTAATGTTTTGTATCATTTCTGCTCTTGTTTGAGAGGTTTTCCTTATAGTAGTTATTTTTGTTGATAGCTCTTTCATCTATCTGTTTATTACACTTAAGTCTTCTACTGGGAGACTGACTAGTATTGAGCCAGTAATCACAGTAAGGTATGAATGCATGACAAGTCTTACCGGGGAAACCCTGAAACATATACTTAGTTACCTTTATATCGAGATGAATATCAAAGAGATGGTACAAGACAATACAGTGAAACCACAATATGAATAAAACATCACTGAAAGGTAGAGTACTGTGCTTAAAAAAAGTATGTAATCAAGAGGGCTTATTAAATAGAGAGAAAAAAAAAGTTACTACTACACGTTTGAAAGAATGTCCCTTGATAACAAGTACTATATGTATTACATTGGTGGTTAAGTAGGGATGAAAGGAGGAATAGGTACTCCTATCTTGCCTATTGATACCGAGCCACTTTTTTCATCCCCATGTATCAAGCAGAGCAGATGAGATAGGTTTGGGCATGTAAAATTTTATAAAAATTTTTATTCCTACAGGGATATAAACCATAGTAATGTATTTATATTAGGAGACTTAAACATTAGGTGGGAGGTAGTCCCTGTCAAATAACTACAGTCAAAAAACACAAGGGAAAGTCATGGTACCAGTTGCACATACAATAAATGATATCATAACACCTGTAACTTCCCACAAGTCTGGTGAAAAGGTTACCAAAGCAGGAGGATCCTGGGCTAGAGTACCCTGCATATGGAAGAGTACTCTAGGAAAGAAGAAACAGAGAACTATGAAAACCGCTGAAGGGAATTTGATGTAGATACTCATGGTCTAACCCAAAATTGGCCCAGCAAGTAGTTTTACCTTTGACTGGCCATTCCTTGTTAGGGAAAAGCAGAGGGAAATAGTACATCTTAAACATTATGCAACGTTTGAATGCTTGAAATACAATATCTGTATTTAGCAAGACCCACCTTATAATTTGACCTAGATGCTGATCCATAATGGAATTAAAGGGGGCGGGGTGAAGTGTTCAATCACTGTATTGCTCCTTCCAGGCTTATGCTAGCTAAGTACAGTACATACTTGGGCAAGATACTAATCTGTCCAGGCATAGCTGGGTGCGTACACCACCTGCTAAACAAGCCTGCAGGTCTGAAGAAAATATCTAGGGACAGTCCCTGATAGAGAGAAGGAAGGGGTTCCAATGATCTAAACACCCGCTTTCATTGCCCATAAGCACTGCAACTTCATCCAAAAGAGTTACGGCCAGTCTTACCTCCTGTCTTACGTCCTAACTTGGTGCATCCTCGATTAAGAACTGTGGGTGACGCCCTCCATAGAAGAGCCATAACTTGAGTACTATTTTACAAAGTCATGTACGAAAGGGTGTCCCTGGATACTACAGTGCTGACCAAAATCAAAGAAGAATGAGCTGGTACTCAAAACTAGCAATAGGCTTAAGAAAAACCATCCAGTCAGGAATGGGAGGGGTTGAAAAAGACTTCATCTTAGACTAGTCCTGAGACTCTACTCCCCACACTCGGGGCAGGAGAGGAAAAAGACACACTCATCCCTCTGTCACTGGACAAGTTGTCAGATAAAACTCCTTCCTGCTCTACACCTAAACTATACTGGTCTAACAGTTAGTCCTGAGAGAATTTGAACAAGGCTTCTCATGGACTAGTAAGGCAGTTGGGTTAGAATGCAAAGGACAAGTTTACCTCCCATTCAAGAAAGCAACACTATTAATGAAGGAAATGCAGGTGCCTGTGAAAAACTTCAAAGACTGGTCCTTCACGACTTCTGGTGCCTTCTCCATCCTCTCTTTGTACCATGCTAGCAAGGTTAGAGATCTTGGAGAGCCTGAAAAGAAGGAAAAAGACTCTATCGATGCTGAGATAGGGAAGAGCAGTAGTCTTGATAAGATTATGGTGTTTACCCCAGAGGCCTGATATATTTAGGATTCCATTCCCTATCTCATTCACTGCAAAAAGTAAGACAATTAAACCTTTATATAAGGCAATCAAAATAATGGAATCAAATAATAATCTTTCCAACCCATCCTTTTCCCTTACACTCAAACCAGAAGGAAAAATTCTAGGATACTGCTTTGGGTTTACGGAAGGGTAGACCTAGGGTACCTATCCGCGGAGGCCCAGACTATGGCAGTTGCGGTTTTTCTATGCAGTACTAACAAGAATTTAATGTAATATTTATTCGGACGACTGTAATTAACCCCTAGGGGCCAGTACTAAACACGGCGAAATACATTGGATGCCCCAATCCCTAGTGGATGTCGTATCCAAGGTTACTTTTCTTGCAGGTAATTCTAAACAATAGTTCCGCACGAACTGCAAGGAACGTAACCTCGGATACGACATCCATTAGGGATTGGGGCGTCCAATGTATTTCGCCGTGTTTAGTACTGGCCCCTGGAGGTTAATTACAGTCGTCCGATTAAATATTAATCTAAATTCTTGTTCAGTAAGTAAAATAACATAGGAAAACGTCAATTGCCATAGTCTAGGCCACCGCGGATTGCTTCTGTAGAAATACCCCTATGAGGTCATTCAGTGTTGAAATTGAAATTTAACAGTAATAGAGTTTGAAAAGTAACAGGAGGAAAACCTCAAGAGTTGCAGTATGAATCAGTTGTTATGAGAGGGAGGACAGTAAGATAGAATAAAAGGGGTTGCAACTAAGGGCTAAAGGATGCTGTAATGAAATTAAGTAATGCCTACAGTGCACCTACTGACGACACAAATCATCTATAGGGATGGTGAAAAGAGAATGTGGGACTCCTGCTCCCTTTCCCACTGCAGATTCTCTGTTACTTCTAAAGGTGCGTCCACACGGTCGAACAATGCCCGATGGACAATCATTGTTACCATATCATAGGTGAAGCAGGATGACGTCATAAGCGTTGAAACCAGGGTGACCAGATTTTGAAAATTGAAATACGGGACACTGAAATTGAAGAGGTAGTTGAACAATATAGACACAACTTAAGCGAAGTTATGCATGCAGTGACGCAGGCAAAGTCCTTCTCAGCCTTCTTTATTGACTTTTCTTTTGTTTTAAAGTGCATTTGTTGTAGATTTTGTTACAAACAGCTGTTCATTACATGTGTCAAAGCATTAGAATATTGCAATCAAGCATGTTTTGCAGATTTGAAGGATATTAATAACAAAAGTGACTTGCCGTAATATATTGAATAAATTGCAGACAATAAAATACATATGATGTAAACCTTTCAATAATCCTTTTAAAATTATTTTCCTCATTGTTGTTAAATTATTTTTCATTTGTCATATTTTGCACTAATCCAACTGCTCTTAAGAGATGGTGTTTGGTTTGAGCATATGTGATGAACTCCGAACAGGACAGTGTGAAATTGCACTTTATCTGTAGTTCTGACTTTATCATCTCTACACTGCACCGGTTCCTACACCACCCCATCGATGGCCCATCAGAGAGAACACTCGCTCCACTTGAGCGTTTGAAGGGGGGATGCTCAGTACAAATTTTGCTAGTTTATTTATTTATTTATTAATTTTTTTTAGATATTGAAAATACGGGACAAAAGGCGTCCCGGGGAGGGTTGATACGGGACAATCCCGTCAAATACGGGACGTCTGGTCACCCTGGTTGAAATGATGGAAGTCGATCTGGTAACAAACAGTGGTACCAGATGAGGTTGTATACCAGTGTTTTTACTCTGCTCACAAGGCAAAGACCGGCAGACAATTGTTAATTGGTAACCATGTTTGTCCGTCGGATATTGTTCGACCGTATGGACGCACTTTAAGAAGTTAACACCATTCCAAGGTTTCTTCTTCCTTCCCTCAAGAAGATAAGAGATAATGTAAGTGTGTCCTGCCCCCGCTATGTGTCTATGTCTAAAGGAGCCTTGATTGATGCCACTATGGCACCCAGTGTGGCTGTAAGGAAGTTGTCTACTTGACTGATGGATAACAGGGACTCCATAGCCACAGATCATTAAGCTAATCAGGTCCAAAACTGTCATATATGTCTTATTGTAAGGGCAAGATGTTATGTAATGCTGCATGCGAGATAATTACGTAACGAGCATGGAAAAACTCAGTCCAGTGGACGCGTCCCATTCAAAGCTTTTGCAAGATGTTACACCATGTTCGTATTTAAGTGTAACAAATTGCCATTGTGTGTGATATTGAATACGACACAGAGGCTTCAATCCAGTAAGTTCTACCCCATGTATGTAGGATATGATTCCTTAGTGGACGAATTGAGCTCCGATGCTCATATGTTTGTTATGATTCCATTATATACGCTTTTTATTTTGTATATCCTTCTATGCCTGCTTAACAATGTAGCTGAGAAATAAAAGAGAAGCAAAGATGATACTAGTATCACTATAATCACAGTTCATTAAAATACCATCTTTCTTTACCACACAGGTAAGAGTGAAGAACTGTATTATGTGAGTTATATATGCTAACACACTTGCGACAAAATCACCACAACCAGAATGCAACCACAACAATCAGAACAACTGCCTTGTCTCATAAGTGAACCTCCAAGAATTGTTCAAAGGTTTAAGACAGAACAGCATTTGTTAAATCCCCAAAGGCAAGTTTTGGACTTCCCATGAAGGGTGTGATGCATTAGTACCTGAAAGTCCTTTCTCAAGAATAAATGTACATGAACAGTAGTAGGGTCAATAATGATTGCTAAAATCAGTTATGGAACTGTAACCTCTCAAAATCATAATTCAAAATCCAATAATGATTGCTAGAATCAATTATGGAACTGTAACTTTTCAAAATCATCATTCAAAAGCCAATCATTTTTTCCTGATAGCATTTTGGGTCAATACATAACCAATGAAAATCACGGTCGAAATCAAACTTACTGAAGCCAAGATATTTGTGTGCATGAACACTAAAGTCCTAGTCAATGAACTGGAATGTCTCTTGTAATATCACACACAAGTGTTACACAAACAACATGTATGTCTATGCACAATAAAGCCTACATAAACATTGACAAAGGATATGACAGTCACCCAATTTGGGGAAAACAGTCTTAAAAAAAAAAAAAAGTCACTCGAGAGAGCAGTAAAATGTTATCATAAAAAAGACCAGCCTAGTCCAATTGAAACACGAATGCCTACAAACCCATCTTCCCAACACAGAGTACTGTAAATGAGCTCTGTTGCATGCCATCAACAAACCAACAATTAAACAGTGACAACCGTACGCACAGTGAAGGTAGGTGGCATTAACTAACTGTGCTTGCCTGGGAAGGCAAGGGATAAAAGGCAATTTGCATTTGCAAAGTAGTTCAAGGTCACTAAACTCTCTCTACACTTGGAAGATGTGATGAAAAAAAGTAGTTCACAACATCTGTAGACTTTCTTAGGTTACACAGTAGTTGCCAGTTCTTCAAGCAGAGAGAGGCCACTCCAGTCTTACACCATTGCTCATTCCCAATCTCATCCTGAAACAGAAGCACTTCTCATCTGAGAAGGCAAACTAGATCTAGTTGTTGCTGTCTGAATAGAGTTCAGACCTTGAAACCACTGCTCCCATTCCTTTACTTGGTCATAACTGAGCAAGATTACTGATAAAAGGTACTAGAATGAGAACATGCAAAAGGTGAATGTGAACCCATCCTGTTGCTTGACTGTGCATACAGTCCAGAGAACATACATGGCCTGGAGAACAAATAGTTTGTGCATATTAAGTGGCCATCCGTGTTAGCAACAGCCCAGCGGGAGGTGCAGTGATCATCAGGTGGTGAATTAGCACCTCCGCTTGTGTGGATCAGTCACCATGTGAAACAGAGGGTGCACAGGAGGATGGGGAGTCATCCTATGTTGGGGCACATTCAGAGCAACCACCCTGCCAGAAGTACTATGTTCACAGCAAGAGATCTACCTTTGCCATCTTCACTGAGGAAAAGAACAAGAGAGAAGTCCTAGACTTCTTATGCAGAGCCTCTTGACCTCTTCATCTTCATCTTCCTCCCAGGCAGAGGAGGACAGAGTGGGGATGAAGAGGCAGGTGGAGAATAGCAGATGATGAAAATGACATTGTCATTGAAGAAGAAGGTGGTGAGGAGTTAGGATATTTCTTCATTATTCCGCCATCTCGTGTTTGTACACCTACAAGCTGGTTGGGGATAGGGGATGTGGAAGCATCTCCCAGATGGTTAGCTAATGGAAAAGCTACTGCAAACAGAGAATCCCCTTCCTTGTAGCAAACAAAGGCTACAGGCACTAAAGAAAATGCAGAAAATCACATCTGTGGTAGAAAAATGCTTGACCACCTTATTCTTCAGTAAGTGTAGAGGAATGCAGAAAAAGGCAGACTAACCTGAAACATGAAGATTAGGTTTTAAAGATATACTCATGTGATAAGTGTCACAATCCTCATCCATGACAAGATGAAAAGAAGGGTTTGATGCACTTTTTGGGGCGGAAAGAAAGAACTGGATGGTACAGGTGGCAAAAGAAGCTGGCAAATACCCACGTCACGGTGCCTCTACCAAGCCTTTTCTAACTGGGAGAGAACCAGGTTGCTTATACATCAAAGAGGAAAGACAAGAGTACAATCTTTATGCTCCTCTATCCCAAGAGCTCTCAACAGTGCCTTTATGACTTCCATTCTTGAGTTGCAAAAGTAATTTAATCGAAAATAATGTTAATACACATATTTTCAAATTAAACACTTAAGTGAAGTAAGGGGTCCTGTCTCTGAAGGGACAATACTCTCTTAGGAGATGGACTAGCCTATTACCCATAATGTAAGTGATGCTGATGCAGAGTTAAAGACGTATCTACTGCAACAGCATCTGTCCCAAGGAAGTTCAAGACGGCAACAAAAGGGTTTGTCTAACACGCTGACATCCACGGAACTTCTAGGCTGAATAAAAAGAAATAAAGCGCAGGTAACAATAAAACACCGGCTTGGAAAAGGAGAGCGAAGCAAAACTCCACTCTCCAAGGTGGTAAAAGAAAGACTGGCATATCGCAGAGGTCCGAGCTTGGTTGAAGACCAAACATCCACTGCATATATGCAGTTGTCAGATGCCACAGATTCCATGGTTTTACAATCTTTGATTGTTTTTACCAGTTTCCAGCTAGCGATAGAAGATTTATCCTATTGTTAAGACTGAAGGTTTGTTCCGCATATGAACAATAATGTTTTCAGTATTGACGCCCTACTTACAAAAGTTGCTATTTCCAGACAGTAAGACAGTTAGCTACAATGGTTCTCAGGGACATGTGCGCGCACACACCCACCAGAAGATGCAAATCATCATCGTTTTAATAAAATGGAATCAGTGGCTCAACTTCTGTAATACACATGAAAAGGCAATGTAAATGTGAAGGGGTTACATTGAAAGTACGTACTTTTAATTAAAAAGTGAGTCATAGCAAATTTTTTAAAAATTCAAGGGATTACCAGAATTTTGATTGTCCTTGTGAATTAACCCTTTGAGATCACTACAGTGACACTGTAGGACGTGAACACTTCATTCTGGGATTCTCCTGTTACATGAAATCATTCATAAAGAATTCAAGAAACTATAACAGCATAAAATTTAGTTAACTATTTTGACAGGCAGTATTAGGAAGACAACTGGAGCATGTTGGAAAGCTACATACCATCTCCTTCAAAAGTAGGTTACCATCATCTTAGATTCAGCCAGCCTCATAAAGGAACGGGCTCTTGCTTTAGCTTAGTCCATAACCCAAAGGTATGGGCAATTCAAAAAGAATTACTACGTGCCCAGTTCCAAATAAAAAAATTGTACCTTTATTCCTTAAATTTTTATATGCAATAACACACCTGAGCAGTAAGAAAATATATAACAGGCAAAAAATTTATTGTACTTTTACGGTACAAAAATATCATACGTACAGACCATCAAAAGTTATCTATCAACTATTCTTTGCCCATATTTAAAATCCACCAACAATATGGAATGTATGAAACAGGTGTTGTTTTCTCAGAAGCCCAATATACAAATATTAGAATGTGTACTTACTAAGGAGCTCATAAGATTTCCATTGGTTCCCACGTATGTCAAGATTATCCACCTTATATCAATTGGTAGTGGAGACTCCTCTGACCTGTAGGAAGTTTATAACTCTTAAATTATGAGTACGTATACTACATTTTGAATATCATTCACTAAACTGCTCAATATGAATCATTTATCAGACTAAAACTGATTTTCATTCTTTGCTAACTACATAATAAATATGTAGTATACATATTGTATATAAGATAGCATAGGTATTTTAAAATATGTTTATTCTCAAAAACTGTATGTAGCATAAACTATAAATTTATTGCTAAAACTATACAATATAGTAGTAAGTACCAGATAAAGCAACAACCTTCAATAATTACTCCCTTCTTGAACAAGAAGCATAATTACCAAGTTGTTAAAATACCTTTATGGAAATAAATGGGTGTAAGTCCTGAAAAAAGTGTATTTTTAGGCCAGTCTCTGTCCTGAATAAGCATTTAGTGCCAGTAAAATCTGGAGGGTAACAAACTTCCTGGATCAATGTTAGGTTTCTCGTCATAAACAAGGGTACAAACTGTCAACTTGCAAAAAAAAAAAAAAAATCTGTGCATCATCTACCAGAAATTGGGGAATCAGTAAAAGATGAACCAATATTTCTCCTTTGCTGAAGGACAAAACTTTAATAATTAGGAGTGCAATAAGAAGTACTACCTAAGGAAGACCATGAAAGAATTTCAGTGATATAAACCCTACCTAGTCCTTCTCTCTTTCAAAATGATCTTCATTAGTTCTAGAAGTTTAGAGATGGAGGGTATCCATCAGAGACTGACACAGAATGTGACAAAAAAGACATGAATTCTGAACCAGTGGCTCCAATTTTGACACTAGTTGAAGAATCTTAAAAACTTTTGGGAAATATTACTGTATGATGGTATTAAAGAGAGTAAGGATTACGACCTCAAGGAACAGCAAGGTGAACAATTAATTACTGGATGTACAGATTCTTCAAACAAAGCTTCACTCTTAAAGAGAATCCAGACAGCAAATAATTTTATCTATAAAATTTAGGCTGTCAAGCCAAGCACTGAGACATAATCTGCCATTCAGTGCTCAAGACAGTCAAAAAGGGAGTTGGGGTGTTTTTTATCAGCAAGATAAAGAGATCCAGAAAACAAAGGAGATGAAGTACTAGGATCTAAGGCAGAACTGTGAGAAACCCCCACAGTGGTATTAATAAGTAAGAGAGAGGATGTACAAAAAGACTTTAGAAATAAAGCGGGAAAGGGGCTAAGCAAACTAAGTGCAGTTAGGCACCAATGGGACATTCCACGGACCCTTACTAGTGCAAGGTGTGCTGACAGCATTACCGCATTGTAGAAAATGATGCACACATCACTAGAAACCCCGTCAGTCTTAGATGTAATGGATGTTGGTTTAGGGATAATTTTTCTGATCTTCAAGGTTCTTTTCATAGAACACATTATCTATCTTACCAAAGAAACTAACTTAAGTTCCATACATGTAATTCAACCCTCACTTTCATCAGTTTCTTTCTTGTCCAAGTAATCAACTCATTATATGCTTGCCTTATCCATACCTGTTTGGAAAACTACTTTCATTTTTGTGATGCCTTATCTTTAATCCTTCTTGAAGAAAACAGAAGGACATTTGCCTATTCCATAACTCTGCCCTATACTATATTGTTGTTCATAACCCAAATTTGATCACGTCATCATCTGTGATGATCCCCAGACTTATAGCCATCCACAAAAGAGGAGGAGCCACACTCATGACACAAGTGCAACCTTGATCATCAGGCATCCATTCACTGTTCAGTCCATAATTGGAAGTTTTCTGAGTTGGCAACATTTTCTTGTGTGCTCTACAGCATTTTTCTTAAGATAGTGACAGCTAGATATAAAAAAGAAAGTTCCAGAAAATGAAAGAAAAACTAACTTCACCCATACAATTTTGTCTTATCAAAGAGAATAATGGCATGTTACACTTCAGAAAAGAATGGATTAATGAAATATTGAGCAGTACATGGCTTATTATTTTATTCTTCCTACGACTTCAGTACTTTCTGGGGTTTATCAACTCCTTGAGTAATCCTAATTCCATAAACTCTTGAATCTATCAGCACTATGCATGTATACATACGAAGCTGAGAATGATTGCTTGGGCTGTCATGCAAAATAGTAAAAAAAAAAATAAATGCTTAAGAGTTCGGGAGTTACTAGCGTTACAAGTGTGAGCAGTTGCTGTTATACAAATAAATCGGAGTCTAAGGATCACTGCACATCAGTGATGGCTTTTTAAATAAAACTGGTTTTAGGTCATAAATTTTCCTGTAACAAGATCGCTTGGGTATCTCTTTGCTATTGACAAAAAAAAAAAAAAAAAAAAAAACACGCCCTAGATGTTCCCTCTCACAGAGGAGACAATTCACTTCTGTTTTTTTTTTAAACTTTCATTTTTCTAATATCACAACACTTCATCCTTTAAAAAGATCAAATTGTCGCTTCCTTTAGAGTTAAAACCCACTCTTTGTTCCTTCAGGTCTGAGATAGGTATATGTATACAGCAGTATGCCCATTCCACTGGTCTCCATTTTAAGAGATTTTTAGTAGTATCAACATAGTAACTAAACTAGCTTTGATAAATTTTGTATAAAACTGGTAAGAATGACAGAGTTGCCATGTGCCTTCTTTCTTAAATGACAAAGATATTAAATATGTACTATGTAATGCAATCCTTTCCTCTCCTAAGATAACAAAGAAGTGCTACCGGATAATTTGAGCCCTGCATTCAAGAGGCTTTAAAAATTTAAGCCTAACAGAGTCATGGCCTAATAATACTACATACTGTACCTGGTAACACAATGTGCTGCTGTGAGGAGGTAGTCTGGACTAATAATTGTAGCTGTACAAGCAAAAGTGAAGTTCCTCATAACTGCGGCTAGCCATGGCCACTGCTGCTGAGGACTACTCGACACAAAAGGAATTGTTGGACGCCTGTATCTCGGTCTACGACCACATACTGAAATGTACAGATTAATTATATAAATAAATAAAGATAAAGACAACACTCAAACTCTAATACATAGGTGTCTTATAATCATTAGAAATTCCTTATCACAAAATAACTATGTACCAGAAATACTCAAAAGTCATGCACACTAAATTATTACTGTTATATGCTAGTAGCTGAGTTATGTAAATTTTACTTTGAAATCTTTGGAACATTGCTCATAAGCCTTAAATTCACAATATTAAAAGTAAATTGTATTTTTCCTAACTATACAAACTTGGGATACTTTTCAATAGGAATTGGTTACGGCGAAGCTGGAGCACAGCCGTTAAAACTATTGAACAAGGTGGTTAGGCAGTTAACTGCCATCCAGTTGGTGGGACCTGGACGTAAACATAACATTTTGCCATTCTGCCTAGGTTTCAGATTGAGGGGTGGAATGAGCTAGGCATTAGTGTAAAGGACCTAAGGTTTGTGGGCAATAGTGTAAAATACCTCAGGTTTGTATAGTTAGGAAAATACAATTTACTTTTAAAAATTGTGATTTGTTCTTACACAATATACATACTTTCGGTCTTTTATAATAGGAAGACTTGCTTATTGGAAGAAGGAATCTGAGAGTTATTTGAACTGACTGCAGTTCAGCACACTTGTGCTGCTACTCTCTGGTTCAAAGAGCAAGGAGTGCTACTCCTCTGACAATTTGATTGGAGTACAAGAACTGCAGGATCAAGAGTCAGACTTCTAGGTCTTTTCGAATGAGGGAGGAATCGTAACTCATATGAAAAAGGCTGGGAAGAATGTTAAGTGCCGGAGGCATTAAGGCAAATATCCGAGAAGGGTTTGCCTTATTGGCAGTCTCTCCTTCCTCCCCTTGCTAGAGGAAGGAGCAGGATTGCTTATATGATTCTAAAAAGAAAAATAGAAAGGAAGCTCGATGTGTAGACTTGCTGCATCAGACACCAGTCCAGCAAGTGTACGTTCAAGTCCTATTCTCAACTTGAAGGAAGAGAACTGGAGGCCAGTCACTCTTGAATCTTTCTCACCTCTAGAATCCTACACCTTAGGCAAGATGAAACTTGTCCTCTAAAAGGAGCAGGTTAAGAAAACACAAGGTTTCAAGGACTTGTGGGCAAAGACCCAAGGTAGAAGGATATAAATTTGGTTCAGATGAGACCACATCTATCTTCCCGTTTGACCTAGTCTTCAGAATGCGAGGAAAGGACTAAGCCACTGGTACCGTGAACTCTCGGGGAAAGAGTACAGGTGACTCATCACCAGCTGCAGAGAACCTCCTTGTGATCTTGCAAAACCAAAAGGATGTGTGTCCTTAGACACTTCTCCCTTGGTGAGTCAGCACTGGAGAAAGGTTATCGACATCCATGTCAAGGATGTCGAGTCTTCTGATGATAAAGCAATATGCTAATAGCACAAAGTAATGAATGATCTGGATCATCAATTAAAAAGTCCAAGGTGCAGGGGATCATGAAGGACTCGAACCTGTCAACAGATGGCGAATGATTCGGAGTTTATTACTACATCCAAGATTGCGTCAAGACATGGATACTCGCGAGACTCATTAATTTCGTAAGAATGATCATCAGGAGCAGTCCTCTCTCGACTTCCAAAGAAATTGAGGAGGAACAGGCACAGAACAATGATCATCAGGAGCAGTCCTCTCTCGACTTCCAAAGAAATCAAGGAGGAACAGGCACAGAAGTATTAGATGCAGGCTTCTAAGAACTGGATTGAGAGTGCAACTTCTATACATCGCGCACTCAAGGCTCCAATAAAAAAAATAAATAAATAATGATAAATAAATAAAAATAAAAAAGAAAAATAAATAAATAAATAAAAATAGATAAATATAAAAAATAAATGCGAGACCCCATAGGAAAATGCGAATTAAGATCCTGCCCCAAGGGTGCGAAGAGCCATAGAGAGAACTACAGCCTCCTTGGAGAGGGCCAGAGAGAGAACTACTGCCTCCTTGGAGAGAGGTACTCCCTTACAAGTTCTGTAAAGCTTTCAAAGGGAACTTCCTACCAATTTCTGAAGGTGTTTGAATCCTCAGAAATGAGACACTAGGTGGGAACCTGCTGAGCACTGGCGAGCACTCAGCGAGTCCTAGCAGTAGTGCTGGCAGGACGAGATGAAACATGAATGTTTTGCCCTTTCTCTCGCCCTGTGCCTGAACTTTGACGGTGAGAAGTCTCTCAGTCAGCAGACTGAGATGCTTGCGATTTGTTAGAAGCACGAGTGCTCGGAGTGACTCATGAATGAGTGCCCAACACAGCACCCGTTTAGAGGTACACTGGTGACGGGAATGCAATCCGAAGCTTGAGCTCCCAAAGCCCCCGAAACAACAAACCCAGGGGGATACGAATTAGTTCCCAAACCAAAAGTTTGGAAAGAGCTGACAGGAGATCCCACTGCTTCCTCAGGAGGCAGCAGCCTCTTAGAAATCCTGCAGGAGGACTTCTTAGGGGGAGGAGAAGCAGCTTTCCTTGTCTTAGGCTGAAGGGGCTGATCTGGTTTCCTGGGACTTCCTCGAGCCTCAGAAAAAGATGGGAAGGGCAGTGAAGGATGACATTTCTTCCACAGGACTTCTTCTACAGGATAGTGATTAGGAATCATCAATTGCAGTGGCAGGAGTCACAGGGTAGCTGTGGCCAGGGGCACAGTAGAAGCTGCCCTGTGACTGGTTATCAGCGCAACAGTAGTAATCTAAAAGAAGGCACAGCAACGAAACTGCACACATACAGAGGCAGTGCCACAGCATAGTAGTGTCTCACAGGTACAATCCCGAAGGTTAGGATAACCAACACAGTGAGATATCCAACCAAATACTACTGTGTCCTATGACTACTCACTGTCAATCTGAAGAAAAAATTAAAGATAATTGATAAAATGGGACTCCTCTGGTTCTGAAGGGCAATGCCCTCCAATGCAAGAGAAGACCCCTGAGAATAAGTCACCCAATCGCCAACATAAACCCGCCCCCCTTTCTCCTTGCCTGACAAGCGAGCGAAGAGGGTGACTGACATATAACTCCTAAAGGAGAAAATGCCATAAAGAAAGAATACCAGGAGAGAAAAACTAAGGGCAAATGCTCCTTAGTTTTCCTCCCGACAAACTTCCGACAGCACAAGAAGCAAGAAAAACTTCTAAAAATAAAAATATCAAAACAAATTACAGTACTATATACTGTCATGCCCTTAATCAAAGGGTATGCGGAAGTGATAAAGGTTAATGTTAAGCCCTTGGCTCCCGACCCCGAGACATGCACACTGGGGGAAGATGGTCTGAAAGGCTATCACAAATCATGGGTTTGTATAATAATAAATATCAAACACAATATTTATGTTCAATTTATAAAAACACCGGGGAAAGCGAATTTAATATTAGTCTGGCAAGAGCTCAAGAAAATAGGTCTGCATTCCATGATGGCCGAAATCAAAGTGGAACATTTACATCTAGGCAGGTGGGTCTCCCCGCCTACCAGACGGTAGTTACTGCCTAACCACCTTGTTCAAGAGCTTTATGTCCATGTTCCAGCTTCGCCGTTAGCAATTCCTACCGTAAAAGACCGAGGGTTTGTATACGTATTGTGTAGGAACACACATGCACAGTAATGTGATGTACATGAAACTAGTTCAGAAATTTGGAACTGAAAATGTGAAAAAACAAAAATTATTATTACAATTTCTTGGTACATTACATGCATTGTGCCAACTTTTAATTCAATAAAAATACAATTTTTAACCATTAATAACATAAATACATAAACATTTCTGATTTTTTATTGAGCCTAACATTACAGTACAGCTCAAAAACAAGAAATGAGAAAATTTCAAATCACCTACTCTGAGAATTAATAGATTTAGGTTGACACAATTCTGAAGAGGGCTCCATGGAGTTGAGTGCCTGGTTTCCATAAGGATGCCATTTTCCATCTGAATGGCACTTGGCCAAAATGGTAGCTGTTCCCCAACAATCTGCTATTACCACAGTTTCTATCGGCACTTTTCTAGTTGAGCATAAAACCCTATTAAATTGGAAGAAAAATAATAATGTATAATAATCTTACAACAAAGTACTAAATTCTATTATGAAAATGACTACTTGCAGGGCAATAGGGAGCACTAAAATAGACATACTGAACTGCAATATATATTCACAGAACTTTCCATAAGAAAGCAGATTGTACAAGTATTGTACACACTGAAGTATCAATTCCTGGCACAGGTGTGAGGGGTAATGGTATTACTATATAGTATTGTAAATTTCCATTGTAATTTCCAAGAATAATTTGTCCTGAAATCACCAACCATTAACCAATTATAATAAAGATCCAGTAATGATGGTTTTCCTTTAAATACCGATTCTACCAGACTCCTATACACACTAGTACTACAGGTACAGTATGCAATTGCCAAATCTATGAAATGTTGTGGAATATAAGATTGACCGATTAAGTTTGGTAATATTTAGACTTATGAAACTATGAATCTTGTGAAAAATAGTCTCATCTACTTGTGCTTTAAAAACATTTTATGGCCATTTATCTGTAAAACCATATACAGGCAGTCCCCGGGTTACGACGTTCCGAGGTTAAGGCGCTTCTCAATTATATTCATCAGACATTATTTCCAGGGTTACGACGCCTACAACGCTCATCTGGCAGATGAAATATGACACCAAAAATGCAAAATAATCAATATTTGAAGGTTTTTTTGATGAAAAATGCAATAAGAATGCAGTTTACATAGTTTTCAATGCACCCAAAGCATTAAAAGTAAGGTTTTCTTAGGATTTTTTTACGATGTTCCGGCTTACGACGATTTTCGGCTTATGACGCGTCTCAAGAACAGAGCCCCCGTCATAACCCGGGGACTGCCTACTGTATGTAGTACGTATAATTAAAAAAAATTAAATAAAAAGTAACAGGAGTACTGTGGAAGACTGAGGTAATTAAATTTAAGCCTTATGAAAATTCAAATAACTTGAGCACCAGTGTCTTCATAAAATTATATATGCCACAAAATGTGTGATGTAATCTCCAAGTTTCTTGAAAACCGAGAGCCAGAATCACTGTTCCCACACCCCGAGAATAAACGTGTTTTCCAAGACTGTGCACTCAACCATAAAATGTTTCACAGTGGAAAGGATTAATTAATCTTAAAAAAAAAAAAACTTATCACACAAGAATGACAACCCTTATTCAACATAAAGAAGTTTCCCCTCTTCATAGACCCCAATAATAGATTTATGGGAAAGTTTGCCTGACAACTTCTATCATGGTCTAGTTACCCCTATTCAAATGCTCCCATGTCTACAGTTATTGCTGCCTTCATATTTGGAGCCAACTGCGCATGAATGTATTCTATAAATTAATAAGCATGCATCATTTGAAAAAATTTTAAGTGTTAAAGATGCATTAAATGTAAAAAAAAAAAAAGCAAACATTTACGTTCACTATGTAACCAATTCTCTTTCTAAGTCTGTGTATGTTTTTATCCCAGGTAAATAACTATTATGAATGCTAAGCTTTAATCTAAAGTGAACAAGCGTAAACACTTTTATCCTAATATAAATCTACTGCTTACATGTGAATGATCTCCTCATGAATTGTAAGACATAAGCCTCCAAAGTACTTCACTTGGTCTCACTTGTGCTAACTTCATTTACTGTGGCATTTACATGTTTTCAGGAAGATTTTATGCCTTTGTTTCCTCCATCTGGTTAGTAAGAGTGACTATTCCAGTGTCGGTTTGGTTACTTCTTTCTTGGGACTTATCTCCCTTTACACTGCTTATGTGTTAAATTTTAGATATATGTTCTGGTGATGCAAGTTTACCAACACAATATTGTTCACACTGACATAATGTGAGTGATTAGTGTGGTTTCCTATTAAGTTTTGTCTACTGAATATAATGAATACCATTGTCCTGATAAAAATGCAAGGGTTAATTTTTTTTATTTCCTGAAAATATAAATTTTACTTGAGGAGTTGTTAAGGCTTGTCCAAATGAGCGGGCCTATTCGGTTGGCATGCATGTCATCGGGCTCATATAATGGGCAAACCAGCAAAATGGACATACCTGCTTTAAGCAAAATCACCAGCCGGTGCCCAGTGATCTGAGGCAAGTACTGGAGATACAGAACTGGCAGACTTACGTTATGGATCAGGGCAAGGGTGGACCTAATGTTGCCAACTTATTTAAGATGGGACTCACATTTATCTATTTTCCTTGTTTTTCAAGAGAGACTGGTTTTGATTCATTTATTCACTGAGGAAGTACTGTTAATAACTTAATTTCTTCCATGCCTATAAAAGTATTATTTATCAAAAGATGTTCTGCTTGCATGTATATATCATTGTGATGTTACTACTGAGTCAAGTTGAATGTGCAGAGTGACAGATGAACTTTCAATTAATATCTGCAAAATTTCTCTTGACTTTATTTTTAAGCCATTCCCTCATTTTACTTTTATAGATTACCCTGATTAGATATGTACTGATATTCATGCAACTGAGAATTGGTGTCATATCTTTTATGTTGATTAATTATTAGTATGTACACATATGTATACATAAGATGGATTTTAAATTGAAGAACTTTAAAAGTTAATGGTATTAGCTGAACTCCTTACTGGTGGATCCCACCGTCATGTTTACTGATGGTCAGTATATACTACTGGGATAATATGGCTTACATTTGAAAGCACATTCTTGGAATGCTACGTGCATTGCCAAGACATACTCTCTATAACAAACGTTCCTTTTCATTTATGATTTTTGTCGGTTATGATGTCAGCCAGTTCCTTTTTAGTTCACTATACACTACAAGTATCTTTCTTTATCTTTTTACTGTTCACTATACAATACAAGGATCCTTCTTTATCTTTTTACTAATGTTCTTTTGCTATGTGTAAAAGGGCTTATCTTTTAGCCCGTTTGCCCATTTTGTTTTTCTTTCATTTTTCAACAATGCTTGTTCCCAATGGGAAAATTGAGATGATACCAATCTGGTTTCACATTACACTCAGTTATTTACTTGGTTGATAAATATCCTTCATCTAAGTTTCTGACATAAATGAACATGAAACATGAGCAAAACCTTTGAGAGTTAACGTACATGGATGAAAACCAGCTTGAGGTAAGCCAAGATAAAATGGCGCCAATTGCCCAGGTTTATGAGAAAAGAAAATTAAATATATATAAATAAAATGGAGTTTGGTTGATGACAAAGGCTGGGGCAGCCCAGTTGAAGTTTTATACCCACTGTGTTTCTTTTCTTTTTTTATTGGTACAGGCAGTCCCTGGTTATCAGCAGACTCGGTTAATGGCGACCCAGTTTTATGGTGCTTGTCTAGCGCCATAAAATCAACGATTTATGGTGCCATTACAGGCCGAGTTTCGGTTATCGGCGCCATAAGAGGCTGATAATAAGAGTTATGGCGCCATAAATTGCTGATTAGCCGATTACTATCGGCACCATTAACCGAAACTCAGCGCCATAAATCGCCAAATTTAGTTTGCTTATCAGCACCCAGCCAAGAAGGGAACCCCCGCTGATAACAGAGGACTGCCTGTATTGAGGTAGGATGAACATAGCCGATAGTGATTCACCATGACTGACGAATCAATTGTAAAATTGCATCATTAGGATAATGATCTAGTAACATGCTTAGGAGAAAATCTCTTGATATACTTTCCCACTTTCTTTTCTCGGTGAAATTTCTTGCTCTCTTTTTGTATTATCATGTTTATCATTGTTACAATAATAGCTTTATCAAGGCAACTTTGTCCTGTGGCTTGCATCCAGTTACATGCCCAGTGAAGATAATTTTTTCAAATAGAGAGAGAGAGAGAGAGAAATTTAGCGATGATCTCACAAGTTCATAGATTAGTTATCCCACACTGATAATTAAAAAGATAATTAATTCCCTGCAATGTTCACCCTTCTCAAAGATTGGAAAGCAGAGCTGGAATGATTTCTGTGCACGTTTCGACTTTTATCATTACAGCCATCTTTCTCTATCGAATTCATAGCAACAGTGCAAGCACATGTGTGCATCCCCCCCGGCCCCCCAAAAAAAGAACATGCATCTTTGGTTAAGCAGATAAGGTAAATTGTATTTTAGAATTAAGATTTAGACCTATTTTTTGTGTAACTAAATTTTTGTTGTCTATAAAATGCCTTTTTTTCTTTTTTCTTTTTTAAAGTTATGAGGTTTTTCTGCAATCATTCTCCTGGTTTTTCTATATTCTTTCTCCTGGATAACATTTAAGACAGAAATTAAGGTTTCACAGAAATTAAGGTTTCACAGAATTCATATTACGCATTCATGACCCACTAATGGAAGTTGCTTAAAACGGGTTTTATTATTTTTTCTTGGATCAAATCTGTTTTTGGTTGATTTTGGTCTCTGTTCTCTATAACTTAAAAATTTAAAGATAGCTTTAAGGTTATGAGTTTTATATTTTTTTCTTAGGTTCAGTAGAACCTTGGTTTTTGTACATAATCCAGTCCAGAACATCTCATGAAGTCTGAAATGTATGAAATCCAAAACAATAATTCCCATAAGGAATACTAATGTAAATCCAAATTTACATTAGTATTAGAGAATAAACACAGTTTTACATACAGAAAACAATGAGAAATACATAAATGTAACTGAATAATGAAATGGATAAATAAACATTTATCACTCCTACCCTTATGGAGGACACTTGTTTACCGTTTGGAAAACAGAGAGGAGGGAAGAGGTGAAGGAGGAGATGTTATTGTTTGGAAGGGGAATTGCCCTCCAGAAGGACTTCAGGTATCAAGGACATATCTGTGGTTACTTCGTTTCATTTTTTACTAGCATTATCTGGGGTTACTTCCCCTCTTTTGTTTTTTACCGGCACTAGGACCAGCTTGAGAGTTACTGGACCCCTCTCACACAACAAAACTGTTCAGAGACATTTGTTTCTGGCATCTCATTAAAATTTGCCTAAAGTGAAACAAGGCCCTGTCATTAAACAAGTTGGTGAAATGGATTAGTACATCATCTTTGTTGGGATGATAATTCTCAAAACTTTTTATATTCTACTCAGCAAACATGTCCTTAATCACTGAAGTAGGCACATTATGTATGCCTGTTTACTTTTTGAATTTTTCGAACCAGCCTCTGCTAGCCTTGAATTCACAAACAGTAGCATTTGTTATAGGCATTTTCTTACCGAGATCGTATGCAACATCCTTTCTTTCTTTGCTAAAAGTTCCCTCTTAAATTCTATAGAGTTTCTCGCTTTTTTTACAGGAGGGCTGGCACTTGGAACTTTCTTTGGTCCCATGATGGCTTCTTTAGCAGTTGCACTCTAATAAAAATGCACACAAAAAAACAACGAACACAAAGACAGAATGGGTCACGAGAGGACATGGGATGCTTTGTTTGGGTGCTCGTTACAGGGTTTAGTTACGAGGTGGGCCCTGGAAGGAGCATTTCCGGGTGTAGTACGAAATCCAAGGATATGTATGAAACCCGGGTAAAAATTTAGTCGAAAAAAAGTCTACGACAGAGGTTTCACTGTATTTAGAGAGCACTTAAAAAAAACTAGCATGAAAGTTACAGGTCTGGGAAGTAGATTCAGACTCTCTTTCTCAAATTCAAATATATTTCATTATTCAAGTCTGCAAGTTAGGTCCCAACTTGAACATACAAAAACTCCACACGTACCTGAAATTCCAATCAATCGTCTGCTGTTATGTTGCGTCGCATGTTTGTATCTTGTTTCCAGATGTATGGCTCTTCTTTGGCTAGGAGTATAGGGAATGCACTTACACATTCTTATATTGTCTCTACAATCATGTTCACAGCCATACTGTTCACATACTATTGTTATATGGCTCCCAAATATCTCTCCCATTTAGCCAGTTTTTGCTCCACATTCTTGTCTTTTCTTTATATATGTGCTAATAATTATGCTGTATAAGTTTCTTTTTCTGAGTATGTGGTACTGGCCATCATTTTTTTGTAAGACACTCGAAAAGGTACTGCCGTGTGGACAAAACTCGGGTAAGCCCGGCAGAATTTTCCGCCTACTACGCTCTCCAGCAAGAACGCCTACTTGCTTGGACAGGCCTTTAGGGTTTGTGTTGGAATTCTCCTAATTCCTGTTTCATTTACAAATATATCCAGGTCTCTGTGGCAACACATAAAAAAATATCTATTTTGAAGAAAAATGCCTTCAATTTTGAGAAAGCACTGCATCATATGTAACATGCATCATGTGTGCTAATCTTTGTCCTGGATTTTTAAGGAAGCTCTTCGAATGTGAGAAGATGTAATTTCTCACTTTCATCTAATATACTATATTCTCTTCAATTCTGATCGTATCTTTTGCATTTCTATGTTATCCAGGTCTTTATCTTTCTGCTTTCTTCCTGTAACAGAGTCAACCATATATGTATGTTTTTTATACAAATGTGCCAACTTCTGGCTCTATATTATCAAGTCACATAAAAAAAACTCACTAATCCTACATCCCTGACAGAGATGTAAACATAACCACTCGGGAATAGGAACTCATATCATCTATGGTAATATAATTCAATGTCATCCTTTTAGGAAATTGTATATACATACAGGTATATACAATGTATTCTGAAAAACGTATACAAATCTCAGGTAATAATTCTTATTATCTGCCTTTTATAGAAGGGGAATGGCAGTGCAGAGCACTGTCTCATGATTGAAAGGTCTCACCATTCTACAGATCCTACATGACATATTTGTTAATACATTAAGTCACTACCCATACATTAATGATTACTATTGTAATGTGCATGTGATGGTGATCATTTTTAACCAAAATAAATGGATAGTCAAAGAACACACAAGAAAACCTTAATGAATTTTTCGTTACCTGTACATATTTTTTTCATGCATTTTACACATGGTCATGGGATAAGTTTTCCAAACATAACGTTTTGGCAGCATAGCCACTTTTCTTCTTCAAAGGAGTTACACTCTCATGTTCCCAGGAAGCCATAAAACAGACCAACTAATTACAAAGAATTCTCCAAACATCTTTATCAGTTTTATCTTTTTCAGGTTCCTCGTTGGACGAGTGGTTTATGTGCTCGCCTACCAATTCGGTAGTCACGAGTTAAATTCCTCACTCTGCCAACGTGGAATCAGAGGAATTTGTTTCTGGTGATTAGAAATTAATTTCTTGATATAATATGGTTTGGATCCCACAATAAGCTGTAGGTCCTGTTGCTAGGCAACCAATTGGTTCCTAGCCATGTAAAAATATCTAACCCTTCGGGCCAGCCCTAGGAGAGCTGTTAATCAGCTCAGTGGTCTGGTTAAACTAAAATATACTTATTAATCTTTTTCAATCAAAAACATGTGCAACCAAGTATTATTGTATACAGGCAATAAATAATATATTACCTTAAGCAAAACATCTGAAGGGATTTTCTTTAAGAAGTACCTAAATTTCCTGCAGACTTGAAATCATGAATTTGAAGAAACATGAACCCCATACAAAAATAGCCATTGCATTTTGCAACTGTTTATAATAAATATATAGGCAGCCTGTCTACAAGCATACTTTATAATATGCATAAATTGTACAAATAAAGTCACAGGCATTGAGATTTCTAAAAACTCTGGAAACTTGACATCCTAAATACTACGTGTAAAGCATACTTACTCATGATTGCGAGAGAACACCGCCACATTTCTGAAATATAATGCAGATATTCAAGCAAACTTTCACAGATTAATTTGAAAAAATCAAAATTTCATACAGGAATAACAAATGGAATATGAGAGAATATAATGAGTCTATAATACAGTAATTATATAGCATCCACCAACAATATATAAACATGCACTTTAAATGTTAAAAAGAGGCTATGTATACTTAAATCTGCATTATAATAAACTTACACAAGAGATTGACTTCCACAGGCTAAAATATCCACTGTAATTCCATTATCTTCATCTTCAGAAGGAAGCTGACACTTGGGTCCATCCACTGGAAGA
Source organism: Macrobrachium nipponense (assembly GCF_015104395.2). Classification (NCBI taxonomy): domain Eukaryota; kingdom Metazoa; phylum Arthropoda; class Malacostraca; order Decapoda; family Palaemonidae; genus Macrobrachium; species Macrobrachium nipponense. The sequence continues at coordinate 33,466,859 of NC_061102.1, read as the reverse complement.
TATCAAATTCTTAGCATGTCTAATGTACAATTACCTGCTTCAGTAAATTAAATAACCATGCAATGAGATGTTATGAGATGAGTAATATTTAGCTACTGAAATACATACTACGTACATCATTACCAATTTTTTTTTAAATTGCTAACCACTATAACTAATTCTTATCCCACCTTGTCATAATAACAGCTTGATGCCTAAGAAATGTACTATAATAAATAAATGACACTTGTTCAGCATAGTATAAAGTTTTGACTTAACTCTACATTTATTCAAAATACATTCCTGATTATTTCTCAAGTGCTGGATTTTATGTAACCCTTTATTCACTACAAGTATGTATAGCAAATAACCTACAGCTCAACAAATATTTAGAATAGTACTATTTCTAGCTTTCTTCTAAATGAACTCAGGTTTCATTCTCTAACATTTTCTGAAATGGCCATTAATAAATGGCAAGACTTTTTGTCTACATATACTACTTACAATAAGTTGGCCCAAGTAATTTCATCTTCATCTCTATCTGCTTGCTCTCTACATGGTTAATTTTTCCTTAAATGAAACTTACTTTACATATGGCTTCATTCTTCACACATGATTAACACAACTTTAATATTCAAACAGTAGACTGGCTGACACTGGGGTACAGTGAATAACTCCCATCAGCACACCTTCAACAGCTACCACCACCTTCCCAATATTATTATATGTACATATATGCTGCAAGTGTTTTGCTTAATGTATATATATATATATATATATATATATATATATATATATATATATATATATATATATATATATGCTCTTAAAAGAACTACTGTTTGATCATAGTAAGAAGGAATATAAGAATGTAAAACACAGGGACCTATGAGGTCATTGACGGCTGAAAAGGAAACTGAGGGCAAAAAGGTTTTGAAGGTGTAACAGGAGGAAAACCTCAAAACTGCACTAAGATAAAATTTAGGAGAGGGTGGAAAGTAAGCTAGAAGGAAGAGAATATGAACAGAGGTACACTAAAAGGAATTAAAATTGCAGCAAAGGGCTAAACAGATACAGCACAGAACTTAAGTAATGCCTACAGTGTACCACATGAAATGCACTAACGGCGCTAGCCCCTTGCAGGGGTTTCATCATAGTGTTTGATCCATCTATGCGTATTATTTATGCATATCACTTGTACAGTATTCCTAGGAGTACACAAACGTAAAACGATGTTTTGCATCTACATGACAAATTTTGTAATAAATTTTTATTTTTCATAGCTAACAAACCTTCGGTCTTACCAATAGGATAATCTTCTAGCGCCAGCTGGAAACCGGTAAAAAAACAACCAAAGATTGTAAAGCAAGGAATCTGTGGCATCTAGCAACTCATGCATACACGAGATAGAAGCTGGTTACTGACCAGACTTGGATTAGAGTAAGGATACAACAGTATTTAAGTGTGAAATCTAAAGTCCCATAAATACTTACAAAGGGCTTGGCAGAAATCAAGTCGATCACATGGAACACAAACACCACTGCCAGGACATGTGCAGAGGGAAGCAGATCCGCAAGGGTCAGAGGTAGAGGGAGGAGTTGGGGGAGGAGTTGGAGGTGGAGTGGGAGGCGGTGGTGGTGTAACAACAGGGGTGGGTGAAGTAATGGGAGGAGGAGTTGAAGCAGTCTCAGGGTGTCTTTCTGCTTCAGGAACCTGAAGACCAACTTGTCTTTCAGTAAATGTATGTCCTGGACCACACTGCTCTGGTGACTCATCTGAATTGTCATAGCAATCAGCTTCATGATTGCACACTTTACTCTAAAATGAAAAAAAAAAATTATTTTAAATCATGTTCTAACCTAAATTCAGATACCATACTATTTAAACATTAAATTTGAAATATAAATCTATGGAAATACTGTATCATGGTAGTTCTTCTGGAAGTTCCTAATATCTATACAATACAACACAGATAAATAGTATTAGACGTTACTACTGATATTTCCTCAAATACAGTACTAAGCAAGCATTATCTTGTTCTATCATACATTTTCAGCAAGAATTGTCAGCTAATGGAAATCTTTTCAGATCAACGAATGTAATGAAAAATGTAGACTACAAGAGTTCTCAATCTTTTGTGAGGTAACGGCAGACAAAGGGCAGTTTATGCATAAAGCTGCTTTATATTTCACAATTAAGAGCAGTGCATGTTGATTAAAGGGGCAACACTTCACTTTCTAATCATAGATTTTATCAGAACTTAAAAAGCTTCCTGTCCTAAAACAAATGTAAGGACCGTGTTAGGTTTTGTAAAACATTTCTTTACTACTATAATTCTTTGAGATTTCAAGTAAGGAAGAGATTTTTATTTCACAGTCAGCCAGAGGACATTTAGCCAGATAAATTTTCATTTAAAAACCAGCTAGAGGTAATTTTAATTTAAAAAAGGAGCCTAAAGTTATTTTCACTGACAGTTTGATGGAGACATTTCATTCAACATTCAAGAGTAAATTTTTATTCAACCACCAGCCAGGGGACAGCTTCATTTAAAATATTAAGGACATTTTAATTTACCAGCCAGCAGACTATACACCTATTCATTTAACAGTCAGTAAGATATTTTCATTTACCGATCAAACATAATATTCTCATCCAACAGTCAGCCAAAACACCCTGCACAACAATACTGTCATTTAAGAAACAGTTAGAAAAACATATTTCAAAGTTAGCCAGATGGTTGCTAATAACACTGTCATTAAGAAACTCATTTAACAATCAGTGAGACGATACTGCCATTCAATGATCTGTTCAACTTAAGTTCATTATGAGTCTGCCAAAAGCACTGTCATTTCACAATCCCCCAGAGAACATTGTTATTTAACAATCAGCCAAAGGAAATTGTCGTATAAGAATGAGCCACAGAACAGTCATTTAACAATCAGATAGAGGTCACTTTTTAACTATAAGTTAGAGGTCACTGTCATTTACCAACCTTCAAGATGGTTTTTTATCTAATATTCAGCCAGAGAACATTGTCACTTACTACTAATAAGCCCGATGATATCGTTCATTAACAATCAGCCACAAGGCTTTATCACTTAACAATCAGGCAGAGGACAATGCCAGTTAACAGAAATGGCAGGCAGTAAGAGGTCACTGTCATTAAACAATCAGACAGGGAACACTGTCATTTTACGATTGACCAGAGGGCATCAACTGATTACCACTGCAGACATTTTCATTTTATGAATGTTCATTTGCAAAGCTATCAATGCACTATACAAGACAGCTACAATTAGCTACCTTGTTATACCTTAATATTGATCCAAAACACTAACACTAACATAATCCTCTGGTAACATTCTCATTCTTATCCCACCATCCCTAAGAGATATTCCACTGGAAAAGATTAATTTCTTTAACTAACAACACTTATGGGGTAACTATATAGCATTGCTCTCTACAAGGAAATAATATTCCTAATACCATACATCCCTATATAATGACTTTGATGTTCCCTTACCTGCTCAATGCATGCTCCATATTTACATTTGAATGGTTTTGAGGATGAACATGTTGTACTTTTACAAAGTTTTTCTGTTTCATCAGAGCCATCTATGCAGTCAGGCTTCCCATTACACCTCCACAGACGTCGGATACAACCACCATAATCACACTTGAAATCAAGTTGTTTGCACCTGTGATAGTGGTTTAGTTGATTAAATTTAGCTTCAAATTATCTCACTGTGATATGCTTATTACAGTCAATGTAGTGAAAGTAACATGTACATAAAACTATAAGAACATTTACACATAAAAATAAAGTACCAATCATTCTACACAATTAATTAGGTCTCACCTGGTCAAAATACTAGACAAAAATAGTAGTATTGCATTAATTAATTTTTGGTGTAAGCCTTCTGTTATTTTTTATTCTGAGGAGTATTATAGTCTTAGATCAAGACTCCATGTAAACAAAGCTTTGTAGTTGGTCAAGCTGAAAAATGCACATAAAAGCTTTCCAAATCACTTAACTCAACACTTCCTGGCACTTAACAAGGATGTTTACTATTAAAACGTTCGATTTCAATCCAATTAAGGTAAAGTGCATCCTGTCAGAGACCCATTGCTCGTGTGCCAGGACCGAGACATATTTTAAGTTGAAATATAATACCGTTGTCTCAATGGTTTAATGCTGTACCTTTGTCTTACCTATAATAAAAATTCTTAGTCATTAAGTGCGAAAAAATCTCTCAATATTTTGGTATGCGAAGCCTCAAAATTATTCCTGTAATCTATTATAAAAAGTCCTAACTGTGGTTATATACGGATTTACATTGTAATCTTTACCTGTTTCCTGCACAAACTTTGGCGGTCTCATCAGATTTATCCCAGCAATGTGGACGTCCATTGCACTTGAAGCTCTCTGCTATACAACCTCCATAATCACATCGAAATTTCTGTGTGGCAGCGGTAGACACATCTACCAGAAACCCCCCGAACGTATCTTCTGTCCTAAACAGAGAATCAGAACCAAATTAGGGTTTTACAACATAGTATATAATACACAGCAAACAGGAAAAAAAAATAAGTCAACAGCCACGAGGAGATAAATGCACTCACTGTACATAAAAAGCTGGGTGGTTGAGAGATTTACCACAAAAGCCAAGTTCTGAATTTTGCAGGGATCACTGATGGAAACAACATAACTAGCTTCAAGGTAATAGGTATCCTGATAAAAACTAAATGTCCCAGTCCATAGGGTAGGAAAATACTTAGTGTGTGACATTCCTGGTAGCTGTTTGGTCTAACTAAGACTGACAAACATCTTTACATATGAAAAATCAAAGCAGCAAAGTGATTTAGTATTAACATTTTACCCCAATTATCATTATTAAAGATTTCTTAGGGCAGCTGATTCCAAAGCATTTAATGTGCTTAGTCATCTGTCTTATTTGTCTCTCCTTATCTAATTGGTATACGTATTAGGGGTCTTAAGTTGATAACGATTCTGTTGAAATGGTAGTATTTCTGCACAAAACCCCCCCTCCCCCTAGTGTAAACCGCTCTTCTGCTATAAATACCAGTGTACCTTGTATCTTAATTCATTCAATTATGCAACCCTCACTGACAACTGCCAAAGAACGGAACTAAATAGTAAATCATTAGAACAGAATATCTTACTTACTCTTACGAAGCATATTATACAAGCTACACACTCATGAAAAGGGTAGAGGGCAGAGACAAATAATCAAATGCCGTAGAAACAAAAAACTACTTTCATTAATTATATTATTACCACTACGTAACAAGAAAACACAGATTATGATAAACTACATTTATAATGATTTTCTTCTCTCTGGGTAAAAAAAAGAAAAAAAAAATCAAAAACAAAACGCGTTAGTCAGATTTTCTCAGAGTTAAGTTTATGTCTTTCAATATCAACCTGTTTACATTGGCACTGTATTCTTCCTTACCTCTTTTTTTGTAGAATGAATGCCAGTCTGATATCAATTTCATCCCATAACAGACCTGCCTATCTTAATAAAACATGACATTTTAATCTCCCTAGCTTCTGCTGATGTTATCTGATACCGGCATTTATTTTTACATTGAAGTGTGAGCAATTATATTTAAGCATTTTACAAAAACTAACTGCAGTAGTTGTATCCTATAAAATATTTCTATAACCTAGCTTCGTGTTCTACAGTAAATAATCAGAACAATAATAATCACCATCACCACATGACATCTGCAATGGTGGTCCATTTGCAATGGTGGTCCTCTGTTAATAAGTCAAAGGGAAATTATAGTGCATAACAATTTTAATACCTCCAAATCATTTACTCCTTGCAACATTTAAGATAATTCATATGGGACTTTTTTCTCAAAAACTGAATGCTTTACGCCTGCATTCTCCTATAGTAATAGTAACCGTTGGACTACCATCTAGTAGACGACAAAAAAATAAATAAATAAATAAATAAATTAAAAAAAAAATAAAAAGGAGGGTTGCTCCTGCATGAGGGCTTTCCCTCTCCTTGAGGTCTTACGTGCATGCCACCTTTGAGCACACTCGCGTCGTTTCATCGGCGCCATCCGAGCAATCAGGAATGCCG
>NC_061102.1:33410761-33455761 GCF_015104395.2 Macrobrachium nipponense | reverse complement strand
TTGTCTCATGAGGACCTAAAGTTCATTGTGGCGATATCTCCTTAGATGCTTGGGAATATCGGTGACCGGTAATAAAGTCAAAGGAAAATATGTCGCAGAAAAAGGCACAATCTTGGCTAAAACAAAAAAAAAAAAAAAGTCGCAGGAAAGTGTCACATGAATTTACGATGACCGATAATAAGGTCACAGGGAAAATTTCACAATACTTCTTGGGGGTCATTATCTTTATGATATTTATAGTCTTTTATGTTTTTCACGGTAATCCCCAACGGGGCTTGTACTAAACACGCATTTGGATACATACCGAGTTAAAATTTACCCTTTTTTTCTGGATTCAAAACATCATCACGGAAAGCACTTCTAATGTTTATTTTCTTGGTGGCAGTGTCGCGTGTAGCATCTGGATATCAAACATTCACTTGTTTATTAAAATAAATATCGTGAGAGATATTTTCCCTGTTTCTGTCTGAATAACATTTGTATTTCATATTCCATAAGCACGTGATTTATATAAAGCAATCCAGTCAGTCCAAAGCGACTTATCAAACCATACTTCTGCTAGAATTCAATGATACGTCATGTGTCCCAGACGACAATGAGAATTACTGAAATGATAAATACAGGTCTGCATCGCAGTAACCTCCATTCATTCACGCACTGATATGTATTTCAACCATAATACAACCGTGTTTCACAATGAATGCGCTATTTATACCCCATTTTAAACAAGTCGCTACTAATTATCTGTGCGACAGTCTGTACCGATTAAAAACAACCACATTCACGCACCCAAGGACTAGACAACGACGTCCAACGCTCCGCCCACTTTTCTACAATTCTTAAGACCAAGTCTGAGTAAGAGGGAAGAGGTTGGTTACTGGTACTACAAACCCAACTCGAAGAGACTGGACCATCTATGGACTAGACCTTTAGTTCAGTTCATATCCGGACATATTTTGAGTATACTTCTGAAATATTACTTATATGCATGATAAGCTCATAACCCAAATGCCATTTCTTCCCCCAAAAAGCAAGATTTGCAAATACACTAAAAATAAGAATACAAACTCAAAATACCATTCATTTCTGTACATGAAAACTTCCGGGCCGTTGTTCTTCGAAATTTAGATCGATGCAGACTAATATGCTACTGAAACGCTCTTCAAATTTGAATAGGAATTTTCCATTGCAATCTACGAGTTAGAATAGTATCTCTGATAAAGTTAATTATATTCTATCACATCATAAGAAAAAACTGGATATCAAGAAACAACGCTGCTTTACGTACAAAAATAGAAAGGAAATAAAGCTGGACAAATAGTACTATATATATATATATATATATATATATATATATATATATATATATATATATATATATATATATATATATATATATATATATATATATATATATATATATATATATATATATATTAGTCATATATAATGTTCTTTATATTACAGCCATTCAAAACCTGGTGCTAGAAAACGACACACTTCAGCAGCAACCTGCCAAGTGTTGCGAGCAGGTAAAGAAGAGTGCAGAGGTTGTTTGTCGTTGTTGTACGTTTTATACAACAAACACACGTATTATGGGACTAGGTTAGGTTGTGATTAGACATACCCGTCCTAGTTTTTACACACACACACACGAACACACACAGGGTAAAAAAAAAAAAAACGCCTAAAACTGGTGGACTAGGTTTCGAGTAGACATACCCGTCCTGGTGTTTACAGGCAAAAAAAAAAAAAAAACGCGAAAAAAAAAAAAAAAAAAAAACGCCTAAAACATGTGAGCTATAAAAACAAGAAATATGAAGGAAATTTATCTCGGGTACAAAGAGCTGCACAAAGCATCCTTTGCCTCAGTCAGATAAACTTATTCAGGTCCGCGATGACAAAGGGTGAATGAGGGCGTTACAATAGCTTCCACAGAAAGCTGGGAAAAAGACGAAGAAGATTTTGTCTACGGTAGAATCATCAGCATATGAAAGGGGAGCAGCAAGGAAGGCTGGAAGAAGGCCATTCGAGAGAGAGAGAGAGAGAGAGAGAGAAATTTGGTACTGGTGTTACTCAAGAAAGATCTACTTTTACAGCAAACCAAGAAAAACCTTGACAAACACATTTATACACACACACACACACACACACACTCACACACATAATCTCACACACACACACACAACACACACACACACACACACACACATATATATATATATCTATATATATATATATATATATATATATATATATATTTATATACAGGAACAGCCAAACAAGTCAATCTTTTTAATTTCATAAGGACTTTTCGGCTTGAACACAATAAGCCATTTGCCAGAGAGAGAGAGAGAGAGAGAGAGAGAGAGAGAGAGAGAGAGAGAGAGATGAGAGAGAGAGAGAGAGAGAGAGAAAACACCAAAACATATTCACACTAGTAAAATTCAGAATCAAAGAAAGGTCACACTCGATAATCATTTTTTTATAAACTACGTTACCATTAAAAAAATACTACCGAGAAAAGAAAATATAGTGACTTAGAACTAACGAATGCCTGACAAAACCCCCACACGATAAAACCCGAACTAACAAATTACCTATCGTCCGAAAGTCATTTAAAGTGGTTACAAGGAAACGATGTTATTTTATTAGTAACTGCTAACTAGTAAACTACCAATAAATATTTGTAATAATAATTCTCTTTTGGTAGTTATTTACAATGATTACAAGATCCTTCTCTTAAAACGTATCTTTAGGTTAAGAGTAAATGAACTTTTCTTTAATTGTTTGCCCATCATGGAAGTCATCCGTAATAATAAAGGTGGAGAGAAACTGGGCTATAAAGGTTATATGTACGTATACTAAAAAATCCACCAGTGCTACTACGAAGGGATGGGAATGTTCTAGAAGATCAGCGTTTGGATGTAACGGAAAAATAACAACATTTAGAAATATCGAACGTCATTTCAAGTACAGAACATAATCATGACCGAGATGAAGGATCAGTGGAAGTAGCAAAAATGCGTACAACCCTCTATCAACAGGCCAAATCAACTGGAGGAAATACTGGTCTCATTGTAGCGGATTCGTTGGAGTGTATGACTCAAGAAGGAAGACTTGCCATGGGAAATATAAATACAGTTCAAAGATATGTTCAAAGAAAATGCCAAGAAGGACGCCCTAAGGATCAAGATTCTTTGAGGTACTTGAAAATTTCGGGAGAATGGACTATGACCCGAGAAGATAATTCTGAGCCCTTTCTTCTTCATGATAATGGTGCTGAAGCCAATAATCGAATAATTATATTTACTACAAAAGATGCGATGGAACATTTGGCTAAGGCACATATCTGGTATATGGATGGAACCTTTACATCAACACCTGCCTTAATTGAACAGATATTTATTATTAAAGCCCCACTCGGTGATTCAGGAATAAGCTGTGTGTACCTATGGCTTTCTTTCCGGCAAATCACAGGAAATCTATGAAGAATTTCTGACAACAGGTTTGAAGGACAGGAACTAGGATTACATATGAATTCAGATACTACGATGACATATTTTGAAAAATCACTTTTGAATGCTATTGAAAATTCTGACTTCCTAGTTTATTTTAACAAAGGTTTTTACAAATCTAGATTAATATTGACATCTTTTGTGTAATGAATATTAAGAATATGTAAATTTTGATTTTATAATCTTATTTTTTTGATCGAAGGATTTGAAAAATCTGTAAACTTTGATAACTTTTGTTTTAATAAAACTTTAAAAATCAATGAATTTTGACTTTATAATCCTATTTTTTCATAAAGGACTTTAAAACTGTAAACTTTGTTAACTTTTGTTTTTAATAAAAGATGTATGATTCAATAAGTTTTCTTTGATAAAATTCCTAAATATATATTATATATATATATATATATATATATATATATATATATATATATAAAACTAGTCATTTCGATAAGTTTCTTCTGAAAGATATTTGAGTGCTTTTGTGAATTACAATAGCCAACAAAACTAAGGAAACCAAACTTAAGACAAATGCAAGACTAAGAGAGAGAGAGAGAAAAAAAAAAAGGAAAATGACACGAAAGATAAATGAGCCTAATATCGGGGAAGCAAGAACTGATAGAAGAAAATCAGTAGATTACAGATAAAGGAAAGGAAGACTGATCTTGATTGAATTGTGGCTTAAGTTTGTGAATATATAGAGAGATTCCAAAATCGTTAGAATCTACGATTTTGAAATCCTTTATACTTAGTCTTGCCTGATTGCATCTACTGCAATGTTCACGGATTGGACCGACTGATGCTTGACTGGTGACTCTAGTCTATACCTGGTCTGTCACTGATCCCTCCTGCATGCTGGCAGTATCTCTTTTTGAGCGCCTTTATGGACCTACCCAAATGCCCCACTTGGCAGTTGGGGCATGAATGATGGTAAACAATACCAGAACGCAAAAAATCAAGACAGTTTATCTTTGAAAGGTAGTAGACTTTTTATTGTAAAATCATTACTAAAAATGACTTTAAAAGTGATCTGTGGATAAAATCTATCAAAACGGTATTTCATTTCCCTCTCAAGTTGCTTAATTGATTTACCATTGTAAGGCAATTTGCAGTAAAAAAAAATATGTTTATTAGTGTTAACTTTGATTCAGTCCTTAGTTCAAACAAATATTATTCCAGTTTCAGCAACATCTTTTAAAAATATTTACAAGCAGTGTTCGGGTGGTCTAATGGAACGAGACATTTCCTTCAAGAAACGCCGGAAGGAAATACTGAAGGTGCAAGTGCATGAATACCATGGAAGGTCGCTTGAAGGAAACTGCTTTTTCATAGATTTTTATGTGCTGAAAAATGCAGTCAATGGAAATGTGCCTTAATATTGTAACAACATAGGGGAAGTGGACGAAAGGAACATTTCGAATCTTGGTGGAGGCTATGCGTGTGCTTCATGTGACCCTTCTAGAGTAGTTTATAATTTTTCTAGTGAAGAATTATTTGAAAGAGAGAAGTTTTTACCATCTTTTGGTCTAAATTTTTGCTTGCCAATGAACAGACTTAAATACACAAGATATTTCCTTTCTTTTGAAACCCTTGTTAAGCAGATTGAAACAACAGCTTATTATTGTACCGGAAAGATTTTAAGGCTGTGGTTGGACAACTTCAGTCAATAGCTTACAAATTTTTCTATAATTTCAAGTCTCTCATGCGATCGATTTTTACTTGGGATGATATTAATTTTGAAGAATTTAGGAATGAATAATTCTTTTATCATTAGCAAACCTGACAAAGTAAATGGTGTTGTCATTCAAAACAGAGAGGATAACATTGATAAAATGTTAGCTTCACTTAATGACACTACGAAATTTAAGAAAATGCTCCACAAAGACCCCTTTCATAGAAATATCCTGAATGAGGATAAAATAAACAGGTCGCTTAATTTTTTTAATAAAGGTAATTATATTTCAGACGAATGCAAAAATTGTTATGCAAGGGGCTGTTCACCCGCTATTTTATACGGATCACCGAAGATCCATAAGCCGAACGTACCCTTGAGACCGGTCGCTGCTTCTTATAACACCCCGCCATATAGGCTAATTTAGCGAAATTCTTAGTACCCTTTTTGAATACTATAACGGGCGCTACTTGGTCTCTAAAAAAAAATCCATATGAATTAGTCAGTGGCTTAAAGCATCAGAATATACATCAGAATTATTCTTTATGCAGTTTTGACATTGAGTCATTATTCACGAACATACCTCTTAATGAAACCATCGATATGGCAGTGAAGGAAATGTATAAGGTTGGGAACTCTTTCAGATATTTGCTTAAGAATAGGTTCAAGACACTTTTGGATGCAACATGTAAAGATACGTACTTCATGTTTAATGATGATTTGTATTTACCAGTACATGGTGTAGCGGTGGGTAGCCCAATTTCATGCTTTTTGCTCATTAGTTTTTAGGTTTTCATGAGGGAAATTGGTTAACAAGATTGCCCGTCATATATTAAACCTTTGATGTGTCAGCGATTTGTAGAGGATACTTTTCTAATTTTTGAAAATGAACACCAGGCTAATAGTTTTCCTCATTATCTAAATGGCATGAAAATGTAAAATTTAATTTAGATAAGGAGGTGAATAATAAGATGCCATTTCTAGACGGTATTTTCATTGACAAACCTGAGAGTTCATTTTCTGTTTACAGGAAGCCCACTTTCTCAGGATTAGGCTTGACTTTTTCGCTCACTGTCCAAACATTTCAAACTAAATGCAATTAATACCTTAATCTACAGGGCTTATAATTTGTGCATCAATTTCACTTTGTTTCATGAAGAGATGGAATTCTTGGTAAAATTTTTCGCAAATGATGGGTATCCAACCAAACTGGCCTAAAAACATATTAAGGTATTTCTGGGAAATTTTTAGTCCTAAAGTGCCAGTTGTTACTGTTACTAAACTAGCTTTTTACTGCAAATTGCCTTACATTGGTAAATCAATTAAGCAATTCGAGAGGGAATTGAAATACTGTTCTGATACATTTTATCCACAGATTACTTTTGAAATTAATTTTTAGTAATTATTTTACAACAAAAAGCCTACTACCTTTCAAACAGACACTGTCTGATTTTTTGTGCTCTGGTATTGTTTACCAGTACTAAGCGAGATATTTGGGTAGGGGTAGTTCCATGAAGACTCTCAAAAACAGATCCTGCCAGCATATACTATATATATATAGTATATATATATATATATATATATATATATATATATATATATATATATATGTCTCCTGATGAATTTCGGAAGAAGAAATTCATGTGCGGCCCACCATTTTTTCATTGTTTTCGTTACCCGGAACAGCGACTAAGTCTTTGTAATATCTGTTCTGAATCGTTCATTTTTGCTTTCCGGCTCTGAATTTCCATGATATGCATTCCACACTCAGTGAATGTCCGTCATGTACGGCAACTAGATTCACAGTCTTAAACTTCACCATCAAGCGGTTTACAAACTGTTGTAAGTGATTTTCTGATTGTGTTTCAAACTTTTGAACAATACATGTTGGTCCAGGAACGTTTTACGAAGACATTTTGCTTATCGTGCGGAGTCTGTGCTTAAAAATTGGTCAGATTAACTTGAACATACAATAACAGAATTTAAACATCAACGTCATACATCCTAAATAAGATTTGCCAAAACCTGCCGATGCAAGTGTGGGCGCAACGACAAGAATCATGGGTGAGATTCGACTGTTCTCTGGAAGTTACGTCTCGAAGTGGTTCTTGGAACAAATATTTATAGCGAGTCTTTATTTCTTAACTAGGCATTTTACAAACTTGAGCAACTTAGTAGCATGTTATACGCAGGTCGGACATTCTGTATTACTAAGCACGCCTAATGTAGGATATATTATATATAATATATATATATATATTATATATATATATATATATATATATAAATATATATATATATATATATACTATATATATATACATATATCTATATATATATATATATATGATCTTTATATATATATATCTAGGATGTATGACGTTGATTTTTAAATTCGGTTTTTGTATGTTCAAGTTAATCCGACCATTTTTAAGCACAGACTCCGCAAGATAAGCAAAGTTTCTTCGTAAAACGTTCCTTGACCAACATGTATTATTAAAAAGTTTGAAACACAATCAGAAAATCACTTACAACAGTTTGTAAGCCGCTTGATGGTGAAGTTTAAAGACTGTGAATCTAGTTGCCGTACATGACGGACATTCACTGAGTGTGGAAATTCAGAGACGGAAAGCAAAAATGATCGATTCAGAACAGATATTACAAAGACTTAGTCACTGCTCCGGGTAACGAAAACAACGAAAAACTGGTGGGCCGCATAACAATTTCTTCGTACGATTGCGACCGCGACGTCAATTAAGACGTCGCATCATTATTAGAAAACAACTGAGGGTCATCTTCCGAAGGTCAAGAAAATCACGGAACTCTGCATAGCCAGTTTAAATGTTCCGTCATTGACTGTGAAGTCTAATTAACCAGGAAAGGCAACGTGTAACGTGTAACCCAAGACTGCAAAAAGCCATTCTTGAACGGTGTGTACGGATTTGATGCAGTTAAGGTTACCTGGTGTCATATCTAGAGGGACAGTTTCATGCTTTGTTCTTAATGAGGAATAAAATGAATGCAAATATAGCTGGTCTAACTTTCGCTAGGTTTACGAAGAAGAAAATGAAGAAATGTGCTTACTTAAACCTTTCCAGCGTTGTGCTTCCCAACTTGGGTAGAGGCAAAGCATAACACCACCAAAACCGGTCATGCTGTCGAGATGCCAAGAAGGCAATACGTTGAAATTTCAGAGTTGTTTGGGCACTTTTTTAACAGTAAACTGAGCATCTTTGAGGAGTGTATCGTGGCCAGAACTTTATCAAGGTATAAGCCAGGCTTAGTGGGACCTACTGTAGGCCTACAGTCGGATTAACTAAGCAACACCGAGGAGCGAGGACCCAACTATCATGAAATGCACTACGCTCGCTCTCTCTCTCTCTCTCTCTCTCTCTATCTCTCTCTCTCTCTCTCTCTCTCTCTCTCTCCTTACTGAGGGTCTTCATTTCCAGTCAAGTGGCTATACTCCACCTTTTTCCTTATATTTGTTCTCATGGCGTCATAGACTTTCAACACATGTCACCGGGTACAAGTTGGACGATAGTTAAATGTATCAGGGTAGATAATACTCAGTTCAAAGAGACATTCTTTGTGGTGAATATGAAAACCTCTAAAATCTGTGTACGGATTATTGCAACTTCGTAAACTTGTGTTTTTTTTATCATATATGAATACCTGCAGATATAGTATACATAGCGCACATTTATGATTTCCCACAGACTCTTGGTTTTCTTATGGCCCTGGGTGTGCATGATTAATGTTACATTTACATAATTACACTTCAGAAACTCCTACGACTTGAGTGAGTCACGACGAGATAAATATTCATACAATTTATATGTAATGGATTACCGTAAAGCCAAAACTGACAAACTGTCTCAAACTGCTTTTAGATAGCGATAAATTCCTTCAACCAGGCTATCGATGAGGAGAGCATAAAAGAGCAAACATAACCTCGATGAGTTTCCGAAACTTAATCACGGATAAATAATGAGGTTTTCATTTACCGAGGCCAAACCTTAAGATATCTCCCCCAAAGCGGTAAACATTTAACTTTTCAAACATATTCATATTATAACGAAACTTGATCTTCGAACGAAGGTTCTCTTTCTTATAGTTACAGCTTGTTCAAAAGCTGTAAGAAGCTGCTGGTCATAGAGGCTGAATTTATCTCGGTTAGCTGTACCAAGTCTGAGGAATCTTACCTCATTGTGCTTTACGTATTTACGAGCTTCCTGCAAGCAAGGCCCACGCTTTCATAGGCCAGCTGAATCTAAAGCAACCGTGTTGAACTAAAATATGTTTATTTTATGTATATGGATGGCCAAACAGAATGATAATTTTGAAGCACATCGATGGATCTAAAATCTTTAACAATATGATTTCATTTCTCAACAGAACGAACGTTGACAACAGTTTTATACATGTAGTACTACCAAATTGTATTTCTTCCCAGACTGCATGGGACTAGCCACAAAGTGCTCTTCAGTTGTGTTACAGGGACTATACCGATATACCGGGGTATACATCGCTAAAGCCCGCTTGTTCAGGAGTCGATAAAGTCACAGAGGTGGCGGTTGGTTTATGCTCGATAGGCACTGAAGAGGCTTTAGTGAAAAATAGGCTTGGGTTGGATCTTTTCAACTCTGACGGGCCGACCAAGGCGAAATCAAGTATATTGGCTATACCCATGGCAGATACATCTGTTTGAACTTGATGTAGTTCTTTCCCATA
Organism: Macrobrachium nipponense; assembly: GCF_015104395.2. Taxonomy (NCBI): domain Eukaryota; kingdom Metazoa; phylum Arthropoda; class Malacostraca; order Decapoda; family Palaemonidae; genus Macrobrachium; species Macrobrachium nipponense. The sequence continues at coordinate 33,445,840 of NC_061102.1, read as the reverse complement.
AGTATGAGTAAGGTACTTGAAAACTTTGGACACAGTTTGCAGTGTCAAAATTCCAAAGGAGAAATACCATACTTCGCAGTAACACCTGCGGTAACATTATCAAACATGGGTGGTAGTAATGTAACAGTAAAATGAAGGTAGGTTTACTGAATTTGAGGAATACAGAACAATCTTGGATGTGAAAGAAATTTATCCGTCAACCTGGAAAAGCTTAATAATGATGGATTCTCTTGTATAAAAAACTGAAGCAATTGAAGCAAATTCAAGCTATGTAGAATGTATGAAGTATTAATAAAGGTATAAGTCACGAAGGAAAGTGAAACACTGGAGTATCTGCAAGATCTTTCGACTCAACGTCCTTTACAGTCAGTCAGCCTGCTAAGTAAAGGACGTTGAGTCGAAAGATCTTGCAGCTGCTACAGTGTTTCACTTTCCTTCGTGGCTTACACCTATATTTATACATTTATCACGTTCCAAACTTTCGTGATTCATTTATACACGAACTATCCAATGTAAAGGAATAAAGCAACTTAGAATGAAATCAAGATAAAACAAGAACGATAAATTAACATTATTTACAATATAAATAAACGTGAAAACATGAGAGGCAACACGGGCTAACCCCCAAGGACAACGACAACTTACAAGAAGACAGAAAATGTGGATTTCGAATAGAAAAATATAATAATTTATATATTGCCAACTCTTGTAACAGGGCAAAAGGGGAGCCAGTGAGAAGTGTTGCAGGTATGACGTCAAGTTCCATGCCCTTGCAATAACTTCGACAGGAAAAAATCAACCCTTGAGAGCACACGAGTGAGAAAGCTTTATACGTCCGAACACAAACTTAAAATCAAGGGAAAATTAATATACAGATTTACGTCAAAACTATCTTACGTCAGGTAAGATTTGAAGAAGTAAGGTGGCCTTTCTTTCCAAAACAGTCCTCGAGAGAAAGAGGAAGTCGTTAAGGCTTTCCACTTGAAGTCTCAACGCCAAGAACAACTTCGGCCTAGAAAAAAACGAGGGGAGAGAAGCCTACGATGTGTTGTGGACACTAATGGTGCGTGAAACATGTAAATGAAAAGAAACCAAAGCCCTGAGAACTTTATGAGAGAGAGAGAGAGGAGAGAGAGATGATTGAGAGAGAGAGAGAGAGAGAGAGAGAGAGAGAGAGATTTCTTTCACCGTTGAGCATTATAAAAAAAATATATATATAATATATATATAGGCATAATAATGTTAGACTCAGTTGCCCAAATATGTCTTGTTCGGTTCGAAAAGGGCACATATGTAAACAACATAACAAAAGATCGTGGCCTACACAGGCAATCGTAATTCCGAATATTTTTCCCCACAATTATTTACTTAATTAATATCCCAAAGCGTTTGCATAATTCATTTCCATTACATTCATTGTAATGTCAGTGGGAGGACTCATGTACCAAGCGACCGTGATTACATGAAAGTATGTACTCTTATATGTCTGTGGTTGAGTACTGTAAAAATTCTTTATAAAAACACGATTTCGTATCTGTATATGCAAATATCGTTTAATATTTATAAGTTTTTTTTGGAAGTTGCATGATATATACATATACATATATATACGTAATACTATATATATAATATACACACACACTATATAATATATATTAGTATATATATATATATATATATATAAATATATATATATATATATATATGATGTATATAAAGGTTTTGCCACGAAGTTCTTGGCTCTCTCGCCTTTCATTTTCCTCCGTGGCAAAACCTTTATTTACAATAGCATCATGTTTTATATATTTCGTGATCAAGTTCATATATATATATATAGTATATATATATATATTATATATATATATATATATATATATAGATATATATGTCATATCACATTACCGTGATACATATACATACATCGAGCTACAAATGTCCTTTAATATCTAATTGACACTACCTCGGAATTAATATCTATATATATTACCGACGTGACGATTAACTAAATTTTCAACTTGCCCAAGACTGAAGGAAAATTGAAAGTCATGTAGGACGAAAAAGAAGCATTTTCTGGCCTGGCAGTGAAGGGCAAGAAACAAACTCCATACCGAAGGCACAGGTCATTCATTGCAGATTTCTGGGGAGAGGGGGGGGGGGGGGGCTTGTTAATACTGGATTGGAGTCTAGCAGGTGTTTATAAGTAAGGCAGTTTAAAAAAAATAAAGGGGTGGGGGTTGGATTGATGGTGGTACGAAAAAAGGTCTAAAGAAAATCCACACTCAGGAAGAAAAATTTGAACGCTGGAATATATGAAGATCTTGAGGAGACAAACTCTAGCGTTTTATAATCTTTTCTATATTTCTCGGATGCTAACTGTTTTGATCTAATGTGGGCCAGATAATATACAGTGTGTTGCAGCCTATCCACCGAACCATATTTTTTCCCTATGAGACTAAGGGAGTATGTGTCTGCCGATTGACACTCAAGAGATGGTGGTTATCTGACACTTATGAAATAAAGGACGCAATTACAAGTTGTCATTACATTCTATAAAATAAGTTCAGATAAAGTAGCGCAGCATCAATATTGATCCATAACTTCAAGCAATTACTACTATACAGTAAAAATCCTGACTTCAGAATCACAGCGAATAGCTCAGTAGCCCCGTCATTCTAACTTAGGGCAAGAATTTCGTAAAGGTAATGAGACTCCTATTTGGATCACAAGAAACTGAAAACGTAAGAGGCCCTGCAACAGTGGAATTCCCGTTTATCTCATGCCTAGTCACGTCATCTTGCCAAGGGTCGCCCCTTTAACAAATCAAGGCGTATTCGCGATTCCTTATGCTCAAATTAACATTATATGTGGTTTATTAGGAACAAGATAGCAATATTCCGTTATGAGAAAAATAATTTTAGACTTATAAAAAATGAATTATGGGGAATGAAAGGAATGGAACTTGCATCGTACGTCAGCCAACAGAGAAAACAGTATCGTACCTGCGGCAGCCGCCAGGAAGAGAACGATAACAAGTACTTCTGTCAACTGTAACATCTTATCTGTCTACAACAATGAACGGATATGGTGAATCCTTTATCACCTAAACATCACTGAGCAGCGAGCACTGCAGTTATCACTGTAAAAGGCGGTATTAATATCCTGTCTTCGTAGAGGACGCAAACTTAAAATTTACATAAAAATTGAGACTAGACACAGCAACCGCCCACAACACTGGTTCAATCGTAGACTGAGCTGATACGCCTGAACGTTAGTCCGAACTGAAGAATGGGTTGAATTTTGGGAATCCTACACATCCTCCTTGTTTTCCCAGTTTCCGGTTTCCGACATACAAGGAAAAGGAGTCATTCACATGGGGATTTTCATTGTTTTTATACATTTCGTACGGGGAAATGTGCTCTTACTGTTACAAAAGGAAAAACAAATGAAAGAAACAGGTCATCGGTACAATTAAAGATAGAAAAACAAATCGGAGAGAATGAAAAACCATCAGGAACTTAACATTTACATATTCTTCACAAAATAGTTATTATGATCTTGCAAAAGAGCATTCACTCTTTAAAATCGTGTAAACAGCACAGTATGGTACTAATCATTCGCAGTAAAGTCTATTATGGCATCAGAAATGGTAGCAACAGCCACTAATTTCCTCGTTGCTCAGGGAGAAACATTTCCGCTGGTATCAATTATCCAAATCAGCTTTTATGGCTGCAATAATATTGTACAGATGGGGGTCTGTCGCACTTCACAAGGCAATTAACGAAGGGAGACTGTCATGGCTAGAAGTCGTCAGATATCGTATTTCGCTCATTTTTATCTCGGTCATTAAAAGGAAGTCGGAGTTCATTACGACGGCGATTGGCGATTTTCTCAATAACATTCTCTTATTTTCTTGCCTATTTCTTTCTCGTATATCTTAACAGACGACAATGGAAAAACTTAAAAAATATGGGAAATGGCGATATTCGCTTATTCTTCGGCAGTAAGAATATGTTAAGAGGGGCGAATGATCCAAGTCACTGGTTTAAAAACATGAAATAAGTTTCGAATGAGATTAATATTAGCTGGCGTGCAACAGAATACGAAAGCTACAGAAAACTGTCATGAACAGATAATAATAATAATAATAATAATAATAATAATAATAATAATAATAATAATAATAATAATAATCATCATCATCATCATCATCATCATCATCATCATCCTCATCATCATCATCATAATAATAATACTAATAATAATAATAACGATAAAAATAAATTTATTTCAAATGTTAAAATCCTTTCCTATGCTGATGCAAGTTGGTCTGTGGATTTTTTTTTTCCCATAAGAATGTAAGCTCATTAAAAATACAATGGTACTACTACGTCACACCAATGAAACTACTTAAAAAGAAAGGACATTATTTTAGTCATCTTCCACAGTTTACTTGTATTATCGTAATTATAACACTACGTTTACATATGCAAAACAGTTAATTCCTCGTAACCGAAATATATATAAATGCTTAGCGGGTATATGAATATTTATCTTATTATAGTAAGACAAATCCATATTGCTTCATTCTGCCATCACTATAATTTCAGAACATAAAATGTTATATTGCACATGCATAGATATATCAAGTTAACGCATGGTCACACATGCATGTTAGTATGTATAATGCATGATTGGTCACCAAAACCCCAAAATGCTCTTTTTCTTTAGGCTGGAGCTGGAGCACTGACTGATACGCCATGATTTTGACATTTTCTATGATACTGGTAATCTTGATTACAGGGCAGACTTCTATGTTTCTTATTCTCTAACACAGGGTTAAGAGTTTGTAAAAAGACCTTACTGAAGCATTCGTTCCACGCTAGTTGGGTTGAGATTGCAAGTCGAGTCTTCCCGATAGTGACGTCTTCCCATCACCATGAATGATACAAGAAGATGGGTGAAAGGCATCCGTTTCGTTTGTTGGCATTGTTCAACACCCACAAACCACTGGGAGTAGTCGAAATCAGTTTCTTCTACTGAATTCCAAGGCCTAGGTGCTTCTGACTTTACTAGTTCCTCGCTGGACGAGTGGTTTTCGCGCTCGGCTGCCAATCCGGTGGTCCAAAGTTCGAATTTCGGCTCGGCCAACGTGGAATCAGAACAAATTCTGATGATAGGAATTCATTTCTCGAATAAGTGTGGTTCGGATCCCACAATAAGCTGTAGGTCCCGTTGCTAGGTGACGAATTGGTTCCTAGCCACGTAAAAATATCTAATCCTTCGGACCAGCCCTAGGAGAGCTGTTAATCAGCTCAGTGGTCTGGTAAAACTAAGATATACTTAATTTTTCTGACTTTACTTCTGAATCTGGAGGCGAGCAAACTATAAATGAGGTCACGCGCACGTCAGGCAATTGTTTGAAATCTTTTGATTTTTAGTCTTACATAGAAATCCATGGCATATGTTCATGAAGTTTGTATGATTAGTCTTGACTTTATTTCTGCTTTTGGCTCTGCTAGCCATGACCCACTTGCTTTCAAATTGAGGGAGATAGCAGTTGGCTGATCATTTATTCGTATTATTATGGAATTTCTCATAAGTGGCCAAAAGTGGCTATTGATAGGCATTAGGCTGGAGCTGGAGCACTGACTGATACGCCATGATTTTGACATTTTCTATGATACTGGTAATCTTGATTACAGGGCAGACTTCTATGTTTCCTATTCTCTAACAAAGCGTTTTACACTGACGTTAATGATTTTCTCGAGCTCAACTCTGCATGTATTTCTATTTATAATATCCCTTACTAAATGAACAATACTTGAACAATTTCAGTTTTCAATACCTTTTTTTTTACTGAGAGATGCTAAACTATATGAAATTTTCTTTTACAGAAAAAAAAACGACTTCAAGCCTTTATGAAATGCGAAAGGTTCTTTGCTGATATTACAGGATCTACAATATAACAGCTCCGAATACATCCCATTATTAGACATTTAACATAAATGAGAGAGAGAGAGAGAGAGAGAGAGAGAGAGAGATAGAGAGAGAGAGAGAGAGATTTCTTACCTTCTAGTTTACACATCTCTCGTCCATTCAGCTTAATCGACCTGATTGAAGGTAGTATTTCAGTGGCCTTTGCTTCATATCTGCAAACAAAAGTGACAATAATTATTCAGCTTACTTGACCAGATGGCCAATGTAACTGTGATTCATTTATTTTTTTTCTCTCATCTTTTTTATTTGCGTTTCCACAAAATTACTTTTCTGATAGCTTTTACAGGCAACTGCAGGATTTGTGACTATTTCAAGGTACAACACAAACAGTCAGTCGATGATTTTCATGATTGTAGTACCATATTTACAACAAGTGAAAAAAGCGCCAAAGACAAGTTTTCTGAGTAGCGTATAATCAAAGCCACCAAGAATACGTCTATCTTTCGGTGGTCACGGTATAATGCCGTATGAGGCACGGCCCATGAAACTTTAAACATGCCCCTGTGGTGGCCTGTCCTATATCATTGCCAGACTCACGATTATGGATAACTTTAAGCTTAAATAAAATAAAAACTACTGAGGCTATATGACTACAATTTGGTATGTCTAATGATTGGAGGGTGGATGTCCAACATACCAATTTGCAACCCTCTAGCCTCAGTACTTTCAAAGATCTGAGGGCGGACGACACAGCCATCTCAATAGTTTTCTTTTACAGAAAACTAATAAAAAGTTCAATAAAAAAGTGATGAAAATGCGAACTTTATTATATATCTGTAATTATTCTTCAGCGCGCGGGCGGCAAAAAAAAAAAAAACTGGAAATCTCAGTATGATAAATAGTGAACAGTGGAAAACTTTTAATCCACGGCAGATTTTCAATTAAAACTTGGTACGTGAGGGACCTTTCGCAAACTGATTATTATGGAAAGAAGTCTAGGGAGTAATCTGAATTAAGTCTGAGGATGTTGGATTATTGCGAGTCGAAGGCTGAGGGGATTCCTCGAACACTTAGCTTCTCTTTGCACAATATATCATTACACCTACCATAAGGTGTGAGGATACTACGAATGTGCACGTTCTTCTATTCATTACTGGAAATGTTTTGTCTCTGAAGAGATCTGAACCCTCCAGTAAGTGACAAAATACACACATACATAATACAATATATATAACAAATGTATGTGTGTGTGTATTGTGCCACATACACTTTGAAACGCATTGAGTAATTTCAACTAAACTTGATACCATTTGGAAATGATCAGTGTTGGGGTAAGAAATCACTGGCACCAAAGGGGCGTGGGTGTTGTGGGAAGGGGATGAAATTACAGATAATAGTGTCTTATTCATAGTTTTCTGGGTCGCTGAGATGAATAGTGATACTATCACTATTCATCTCCTAAAAAGGATAGGGGATGAGAAGGGGGGGGGGGGGGTTGACATGTAAAAATAACCGAAAAGGACTGATATTATTGTCTAATCCATAGTTTTCTATGGTTACTAAGAAGAATAGTGAAACTCCAGATGCCCTTAAAGTTCAAGTTCAGCGCAGATAGGGAGGGAGGGTGAAAAGACGTCGAAAGGGGGTGAAATGTAACGACAGAAAATTATACATTAGTGTCTAATCCATAGTTTTTGAGGTTGCTGAGATGAATAGTGACACTCCCAATGCCCTTTAAGTTCAGGTTCAGCCTTGATGAAAATGGGGGTGAGAAGGGGATGACGTGAAAAATAACCGAAAATGACAGATATGAGAGTCTAATCCATAGACTTTGAGGTCCCTGAGATGAATAGTGACACCCCCACCAACCACAGAAAAATGTTTCTTATTTAATCGGGGAGCACCATAGCTGATTTAGGCAAAATTGCAATTTTATGCTATAACAGGTTTCACTGTTGATTATGAGAGTTCAATCCTGGTAGAATAAGATTCAAGGGGGCAACCTTCTGAAATCGGTGCAGGTCACTCTGAAATATGGCCATATATTCGGGAACGTAGGTACCCAATCAGTCTCCAAGTGCAACTCCCCAATCGTAACAAATATTCACATATGAGCTTCTAATTGACAAAGAAATATGATTTTGGTGTCTAAATATGTGTTTCCAGGGTCAGAGGATCTTATGGCACTAATTCCATATCGATTGGACAGCCCACTTTCACAGAATCATGGATGGCCGCCTGGCAAATGCTTAAATTGCTATAGGTTGCAACTTTTCAAAGACCTATACATTGATTCGTCCTATACATTCATTTGTTTTTTCCAACATATACATTTAAGTAAAAGATGGATGAAGCTATTTATGTCTGATGCTAAGGTGGTGTTATTATGGTTACTTGTCTGCATTAATAAAATATAAATTGTGTAGTAAGAACTTATTCATACCAAGCACATCGTCTGATTCCAGCTTACTAAGCAGTCAATGAATATATATATATATATATTCATTGGGCTTCTACAACATATATATATATATATATATATATATATATATATATATATATATATATATATATATATATATATATATATGTTGTAGGAAGCCCACTGAAATTTGGAAAAAAATATTCTAGTACACGGATACAATGTTGAACTTTGCTATATATGCATATGTATATGCATACTATAAATAAGAATATATATATACTATATATCAATATATTATAATATATATATATATATATATATATAAATATATATACAATATTGACTCTGCATTTCTTTGTGTGGTCACGGATGCTGGAAAATTCAGGAGATGATAATTTGACTCCAGTGCGGAAACTCACCCCCATATGGCAAATCTATTCGGACCTTAAGAAGTCTTCTTGTGGTTCCGATATATTTTCCTAGATCACATCTAGGACAAGTATATACTTCTTTCGTAGTTTTCCAGTATCTTGTCGTCTTAGGCGCTCACAATCTTTAGTTGATAACAAAATGGTCATATCTGTCACCAGGGAAGTGTATGCTATTACAGTGTGGAGACAGTAGTTTTATCAACTTTCTCAATATTCTGTCTCGCTACTGCTGAAATATTTCACCTTCAATGAATGCATCTCTGTAAGAAGTAGGTACATAGCATCAACAATCAAGCAATGCTGTTCATCTGCTTCTGACAGTTTATCTTGTGCCTGGATTTGAGTTTCATGAAAAATTGCATTGAGCAACTTGAGCAACACAGCTTTGTTTGTCTTCTGCCCGTTGCCATTTTCAAACAGTGAAGGAAGGTAAACAGAACACTTATATAATCAAATTGTTTCTTCTAAGTTGACATCCATCCCTGAAGATTTGGACTGGAAAATTTTATTTAGGAGCTATACTTCTTCTTTAATGTTCGATTACTTATGTTTTTATTTCTTAGCTTTGGCATGCATGGTTTCAAATGTGTGTAATTTGATCTTATTTACTTTTGCACCACGGTCGTTAAGCAGGTATCTAGTGCATCTTTCCCAATCTTCTCTATATTGCACAGATCATGTACACACTCAAGAGATGCAGTCTGACCCGTAGCTAGGTTCACCAAATCTTTTAAAAATTTTCTAAAAGGGTTCATCATATGATCTTCTACGCAACTGATTATCTTGTAGACTACTTCGGGTTTACCTTCATTTTGATGGTTAGGGATTCCTCTTTCACTGATGTTCAGCATTAGTCTAAACTGTGTCGACACTTCAGGTGTAAAAGGTTTAGTGTAAACACAATTTGTTCTAGCTTTTACATCCGGTGATATGCCACTTAGTCCACTGGCACTCTTTTTGGCATTCCTATTATAAGTCTGCTATAGAGCCATATCTTCTGGAACTCCATTGAATGAGCCATTTTTACGACGAAATGCAAAGTATCCCTTCATGAAGTAGCCCCAGAGTTCAGGTGGTGTTCTTCAGCTCATGGATACCACTGCGGTATAATGGGAAAGAACAACTATAGTTATGATGGTCACTGGAGATGATATATGGTAACATTTAGCTGCTTTCATGAAGAGACCGTACTCAGTCATCTCTTCTATAAGACGAAGTAAATCTTAGCAAAACGCTGGGCATTTTGAAGTAAGATCTCCACACGACATGAGATGGCGAGGATTCCCTCTTTGGTCAAGTTCATCAATTAGTTCCTCCAGTTTAGTGATAGAAAGGCTTTGTAGTTTTGTGGCCACTTGTTCATTGTCTTCAATAACTCCATTGAAAAACTCTTTGAGACCACTTTCCAAGTCAGTAATCAACTGCATATCACCACCGTTGCTCTGATACCAATCCTCAAAGGCTTTCATATGTAGTCTAACCATGGCTTCTCGGAGGAGTTTGTAAGTTATCATGCTTTGGTAGTCATCACCAGCAGGTCCAAAGATCTTGTTTGCAGTTCCCAGCTTGCAAATACCACTCTTAGCTAAGATCTCCTCTCCTCCACTGCCTCTCACCAACTTCTCAATGGTTGCAATGAAGTTGCAAGCCAAGTGGAACTGACCTAGCATCAGGATGAGATGAGCATATGTTTCGTCATGATCAGGAGCTCTTTCACGGAGACTGAATGCAATATCGTAAATAGCTTCACCCTCAGTGATAACGGTGTATTTCGAGCCAAACTTTGCAGACAATTTCACTGAATATTCAATGCCTTTATGAACATTACTTGGATCTAAGGGAGAAGATGGCATCATAGGACCGTACTCAATCTTTGTGACAATTATGTTGGGTGATAACTTGGTATTTATTTCATTTCATCCTAGATTTAATTCCTCTTTCCATCAGGAAGTGTCTGTACCTCTCTCGAATAGATGAAAGCACGAAAGCACTAGGACATTCTTTTGTTCAATCAAAGCTTGTTGCGGTTACAAATGCACCATTCGTTAATTTACTTGATGAAGATATATTTGCTTTGTGACTTGTCCCACCATATAAGCATACAAACATTTCTTGTGATACTTTAAGTCTCGTGCCACTAGGCCAACCTCTGAGTCGTTAAATGCTTCAATCCTGAGAGCATCTTTCTGTCACCCAGTTCAGTTGCTTTCTTTTTTAGTGTTTTACCTCTTGTTCCAGTCATGGCTTTGCTAGCTTTGTAGCGAACTGTGACTTTACTTTCATATATAACACACTGGCTCACATAGTTGAAAGCAGATATATGTGACCTAAGAAACTTCTGCTTAGAATCACTTGAAGAACTTGATTCTTCATTTGACCTTTCACATGATGACTGCTCACGTCTGATCTCTAACTGGTCACAACTTTTCTGTAAGGTATACCATCTTCTGCAGTCAATGTGCCATTTCATCAGTTTCTCTTTAGATATTTGTCCAATGAATCTCAGAGCATCTGAATCTTGCCTTTTAGACGTAGCGTTTGCATGTGTTTGGAGTTCTAACCTTCTGTAGTGTGCGTTTAACCGTACTGGTTTTCTGACATATACATTTAGAAAAGTCTGTCAATACACTAGGCACTACATCCAACTTATCGATATTTGATGTAGGATCCATTATGATTCATTTTCCTCAAGTATCTGAAGAAAAAATACAATATAAAAAATACAATATAATCATTACAATTATAATAATAATGGATAACTGAAGTGAAGAGACTTGAAGAAAACAACGGTTAAAAAATAATAATGTTCCAATACATCCTTCACGTTAATGACAAGTAATTTTACGAAATATCCAACATCCATAACAATATAGTAGTCCCACCAGTAGTATTGAAATTGGTGTTGAGAGAGTCCTTGACCCTCAAATCATATATTCAGACACTAAAAGCATGTTTCTATGACAATCAGAAGCATATATATGTATATAATATATATATATATATATATATATATATATATATATATAGTGTGTGTGTGTGTGTGTGTGTGTGTGTGTATGTGTGTGTATGTATATATATATATATATATATATATATATATATATATATGTGTGTGTGTGTGTGTGTGTGTGTGTGTGTGCGTGTGTGTGTGTGTGTGTGTGTGCGTGTGTGAACATATGCTACAAAATGGGGAGTTGCGTCATTAGCCTGCTTTGGTACATACAGACCGAAATATATGGCCATTTTTTCAGAGTGATCTACAGCGATTTGAGAATGTTGACCTCCTGAATCTTATCCCACTAGAACTGAACTTTCAAAGTCAGCAGTGAAATCTTTCATAGCATGAAATTGCAATTTCGGCCCTGGTGCTCCCTAACTCATTGACTTCAATCTTGCATATGGAAGTATGGTTCACAATGTTAGAGAATTCAGGTTTGATATTTCTCTGTCCCGACTGAAGTCAATAAGAACATTTTTGGTGGCACAAGCCACAGCAACTACCTAACCACCCTTGAGTCTTTATACATTAAACGGCTGGTTCCGTCTTTTAACTCCAATGTGTCTGTTGCTCCTCTTTATCTAGCATAACTGAATGTTGCTCCTCTTTATCTAGCATAACTGAATGTTGCTCCTCTTTATCTAGCATAACTGAATGTTGCTCCTCTTTATCTAGCATAACTGAATGTTGCTCCTCTTTATCTAGCATAACTGAATGTTGCTCCTCTTTATCTAGCATAACTGAATGTTGCTCCTCTTTATCTAGCATAACTGAATGTTGCTCCTCTATATCTAGCATAACTGAATGTTGCTCCTCTTTATCTAGCATAACTGAAGTCTTGGGTAGGTCTGCAGACTGCAGTCTTGGTCATTCGTTCTTCCTCCTCCACTCTAACAGGTTGGAGAGCAATTGTGTTTCCTTTAGTAAAGTTAACGCTTAAGTTTTATTTGAGTTTTTATAATGAGTAAATTGATGTTTATAGTAATTTTAATGTGATCTGTAATACTTTAATGAGTTTGTGTTAATTTTGCAAATGGAAGATGCACTGAGCAATGTGCTAAGCTTTTCTTGGTTAAATAATGGCTTTTATGATGTGTTTTACAGACCCTGCTATTTACATATATATATATATATATATATATATATATATAGATATAATATATATATATCTATATTACAATACCAAGCAATACCTTAGATTCTGCATTAATGCAGTTGACCAACGAAAATGATATTTATAAGTGTGATACTAGAATATATGCAAATTTGTTTACGGTTTCGTTAACGTCATAACAAAATGATATTAAAGGACTTCTCTGGAAGGTTTGCATTATTACAGTTATTGATAAGCCTACTCGCTTCATCGAAGTCTTTGCATAAACACTTTACAGGAAGATGTACTCAAAATACTACATATCAAAAGGATTTGTAAGGGTTTAGTTGAATCTGATTTAAGCTACATTACTTTACTTACCGGTAGAGGATTTCAAAGACGATTTTGCTTCCTGGTATCAGATTTTGAACGTTATTCTTGGTTACGGAATATCTGGTGGTGCTGTGGGTTTTCGTAAGTCCAGTCCATTGCTACAACAACAACAACAACTACAATAATAATAATAATAATAATAATAATAATAATAATAATAATAATAATAATAATAATAATAATAATAATAATAATAATAATAATAATAATAATAATATCTTTCTCTTGTCAGCAACTTGACCGCTCAATTTGTTATCATTACAAACAAATTGCTGTAATTTTTCAAAAGGTTGAAAATTCAATAAGCAGGCACCAGTTACAGGCTTGTTACAGTTATTTGCAATTGTCACTCTGTACTACGAAATCTCTACAGACAAATTCCAAGCTTTTGGTGATGAAAAGCAGCTGTCACAGAATCGTTAGTTATCTGAACTTGTAATTTTTAACGTCCCCTGCTGAAATGGCAGCAGCGAGAAAAACTTTTAAATTTTATGATTTTCATTTGAGAGGCATTTCAACAGCCAAATCGAAAGCTGCAGTAACTGAAATCACAGAAAGAGTCTTAAAATTTCTGAATTCATAACTTGCGGATTCCCCCCCCCCCCCCCCCCCCACCCCCCCCCCCCCCAACTCTGTTTAAAAAGTTAGGAAAACAAAGTGAATTAATATGGATTTGATATACCACGTCTGGTAGTACGAGCAAGCAACACACAATAGAACTATAACAAGGAGTCACAAAGACTTTCGGACCAAAAGAAAAGGAAAAGAAAGCAAAACGTCAAATTAAACTTGGGGAAAGCAAAAGAAAGTAAAAAGTCAAATTAAACCAGGGTTATGTAAATTAATCCATTCAGCTATTCTTATCACAAATAACTGTAACTGGCGGTAATAAGACAATTAAAATAGAAACAAGTGAACCCATTCTACTTTTCTTACCTCAAACGACGTCAAGGGACCCGTGAATTCTATATCCACTGTCCAGGACTGCATCGGTGATTCGACGGGCAGACTCACGTTCCCGTTCCAGCCACCGTCCACGTCACCATGCCAGGAATTTTTAGTCGAGAGCAGACCATCGCAAGGCTGCGTCGCAGAAGTAAGGCCTCCAAGCTCTACGGGTTAGTGGTCTCTATTAGTTAGAACTATGGCTTTTGAGAGAATCTATTTCCTCAGTATTTAACACTTGCTCTCAGTTCAACTAAAAAAAATAAATAAATAAATAAAATAAGGAACGGAATAAAGCTCTCCAACATTCCATGAACGAGCAAATAGTCTCATTTTATATTGCAAATATATCTTTGTCATGAGTATATTAAAATAATGGTATATATAAGATCAGACATTCTATATATTTGATTATATAAGAGTTAACTAAATCCCAATAATAAATTTGACAAAAAAAAAAAAAAAAAAACAGGGATAACCGTGTGATCACAGAAACAACAATAATTTTATATCGTCATTGAAAATCCGTTAAAAAAAATCGGCCTATTCGTAGCAAGGCACATATCACGACCTACAAGTTTGCAAATGTTTAAACGGCTGATTGACCTGAATCTCAGAAATTTTCTGCAGCAGCTCAGTTGAGGCGCGAACGCCATTGAATGGAGTGAACAAGGAACTGACGGTTTTAGTTTCCCGAAAGCTACGGGAACCAAAACTTACACGTTACATAATAAGCCATTTTCCAGGTGATAAGCCAAGTGAAATAATATTACGACTTCGTATGAATATTAGATATTTGAAACTGTGGCAACTTCGTGACTCTCAACACTGATCACCGTCATAATTACTTGAGCCAAGTACAGTGAGATATAAGAGCTTAACATTAACTGCTTGCGGTTTATTGAGAAATTAATCTATATGAGAGTTTAGGCAAAGAGGCAAAAAACGTTTATATAAAGAATTTTTCTGTAAAGAAATATCGGACGTTATGGGATGCAGAACTACAATTGACAGTAGAACTGTAAAATGATCCTAATGTAACATATGGTTCAGTGGTCAGCAATAGCATATTAGATGTTCTCATATATATATATATATATATATATATATATATATATATATATATATATATATGTAATATATATATATATATATATGTGTGTGTGTATACAAATGTATACATGTAATTATTTATACCATACACACACGTATATACATATATTTCTGCCAGTTCTTGGCCATTACTGAACCATTATTCAAACTACGAACTTGAATGGTTCTAAAAACTAACACACAAATGACATCTAAATTTTATACAACACGAGAGGGTCACAAGAATTAGGCTTCCTCAGAGTCCGAACGAAAGCCGGATGTCACTTGAGAAATACCCATGACAGAAGGCTGACTCTTCTAAGAATAAGAAGAGGCTCAAACGAACTTACACAATCAGGACAAGGCTTAAAGTATAAACTTGGTCATACCCACATTACCAAACTCTGAACATACCTTAACGGAGTTGGGGGCGGGGGGAGGTATTCTAGAACAGACTTAAGTATAAACATGGTCATACCCACATTAACAAACTCTGAACATACCTTAACAGGGAGGCGGGGGGCCGTTATTCTAGAACAGACTTAAGTATAAACTTGGTCATACCCACACTACCAAACTGAACATACCTTAACGGAGGAGGGTGGGGGGATGTTATTCTAGAACAGACTTTAAGTATAAACTTGGTCAGTCATAACGTAATAGACAAACACTAATAAAAATAAATAGCCTAACGTCCCTAAATGAAAACTCCAGGCCACGGTTCGAATCCTGGACGGTCCAGAAGCACTACCCAATCACATGTTCCCCTGGGTGTAAGTTATTCCCCAGGTATAGTGAATTCGACTTTAAACGGCGTTTGTGGCTTAATATTTATGAATAGAAAAAAAGTTATGTGTGTATTAATGACAAAAATACACATACACACACACCCATATATATATATATATATATATATATATATATATATATATATATATATATATATATATATAGTCTATATATGTGAGCGAATACCAGAGGAAAATGATAAGACAGAAATCCAAGTGCTTTCGTCTTTACTAAGACATTATCTTAGTAAAGACGAAAGCACCTGGATTTCTGTCTATCATTTTCCTCTGGTATTCGCTTATCTATTGAAGTCACGTGCATCTACTGTGATTTTTTAAAGTATGTATATATATATATATATATATATATATATATATATATATATATATAAATGTTTTTGGCGTATCAAAAAACGAAATAAATAATATGCATCACTAAGATACACACACAAACAAAGAGAGAGAGAGAGAGAGAGAGAGAGAGAGAGAGAGAGAGAGAGAGAGAGAGATAAATAAATTTGAATGATGCTCTAAGCATGTAGGACTGGGGACAAAGCATAGCATGCTATGTTAATGTGGGGGTGGACGTGCGCGATACACAGCAATACAGAGCTCTTTTATCTCTGAGCTTAATTACTGGATACGACTGGTTTTTTGTTTTTGTTTAAACGTTCACGCGTAGTACGTAGCATGTAAACAGCGCTCTGTTTCTTATTCAGCAACAAGACACTGGCACATGCAAGGCCACGTCAAAACAATTTGTTGCTTAAAATAAAAGCCTGCACCATTATGCAGTACTCATTACTTGTTCCTTTCTTTCGTATGAAATCCACATCTCGCGAACTTCTACCTTCTGCAGATTAAATGGAACGATAAATGTCAGATTCCTAAAATAAGCAGGACGCTTATTCTACGGCCATATAAGAAGTGGCCAGTGACAAACAGCAAACAAATAGATAAATTAGACGAATCGTCTGTGTAACTACTAAAAGGAAAGCAAGAGCTATCAACTTAAGGCATAAAATAAATGAAAACAAGAAAACCCAGAAATTTGATGTAATGAAAAATCACTCTCGCCGAAACAGTACTTAGCCATTATCTGTTGTTATAGTTTGGCTAAGTTTGACAGCAATAAATATTGGAAACTGCGGGAAGGAAAAGAGGAAAATTGAAGTTTTTCGCGATGGGGCGAATGTCCAAAGACAGTACGTTGGTAAAATAGACATCCGTATGTAACAACACTTAATGCAAAGAATTCTGGAAATACAAAATAATAAGCAGTTCCGTACTCAAATTTCTTTCTTATACCTAGTGAAAGCTCCCTTTCACATCAAAACACTCAAAAAAAGTCATAGCCCACCCGCCAGAACTGTCAGAAGATGGAAGAAAGCCCAAACTGCTGTCCTGGTAGTCCGCATTTTATGTCTGATTGTCACACGGTGAACGATGCACTAAAACGACCATTCACAACTGTCACACGACAGCCAGTTTACTGACGTGCACAAATACAAGTTAGCCCATATCAGCAATGTCTAGAAATAATGTTATTTTTCAAAGAGAAAGCGACGAGAGTTACACGAGTCACAGCACAACCTAGCGACGATTCGAACTCACTTCGTGTGGCGTCCCCAGATACATCGAGGGTCGGATTTTCCGACTTGTGGTTGCATCACGTTTCCTCTAGTCAACTTACTACATCCTCTACTGTTGACAGGCACATCTTATTCACTGAAACACGACGCTTTACATCGCAGCAGTGGCTATGTTGTGATTTACCGGTGGTCCTCTAGACAAAGACTAAATATAACTTGTGTGACCGGTCTTTCGGAATTATGCATGACGTCACTAACTTCCTCGTACCAACTCAAGGTTAATGCCTTCTCTCTCTCTCTCTCTCTCTCTCTCTCTCTCTCTCTCTCTCTCTCTCTCTATATATATATATATATATATATATATATATATATATATATACACATACACACACACACACACACACACACACACACATATATATATATATATATATATATATATATATATATATATATGATACTATACACATGAATAACTTGATCACAAAATATATAAAACGTGATGCTATGCATAAATAAAGGTACGTGATGCTATGTATAAATAAAGGTAATGCCACAGTATTACCTTATATATATATATATATATATATATATATATATATATATATATATATATATATATATAGTATATATGAATGATCATTAAGCCACGCTCATACATTAGCGCTTTTAATGTGGACACCATCTTTGAAACCAGTGCAAAAAACTCCATATCAGTTCTCCATACAAATACACAAATGCTCATTATCAACTGATCCAACACGCCTTTACAATCTGCGTCCTTCAGTTCTCTCTATCTGATGTATACCTACAGTCTCGCATTTCCTGGAAATAAAGGCCGCTCCCTCCTTTTAAATTTCTCTTTCAATAATCCATCCACCAATACTTCCAGCGTCTTTCTCTCCTTCTACCTTCCAAAGTTTTTCCATACGTCATTCCTACTACCCACACACCCAGTCAATAGAGGCACATGAAGAACCGACGTCGCTCAAATATTTGTCTAATTAACGCAATTCTTCGTAACATAATACAACTCGCTAATGAGAAAGAGCAAATAATTGAGCGAATAAAAACCACACGACGGCTCTTTTTTTTTTTTTTATTAACGGTCGGAATGTATTCTCTTTCCTCAGAGACCCGGTTTTAATGGGCTGCCTGACCCCACTTTGTAATCATTTCTCTCTCTCTCTCTCTCTCTCTCTCTCTCTCTCTCTCTCTCTCTCTTGACATACAGCAAAGGGGCGACACTGTGTGTGTGTGTGTGTGTGTGTGAGAGAGAGAGAGAGAGAGAGAGAGAGAGAGAGAGAGAGAGAGAGAATAAAAATAGGGGCTTCGAAAGGTGAGTGAAACGCGATCTCAAAAATGAAAGCATCACTTCAGAAAACCCGACTCACCAATGGATGTTGGAACGGAACAAAAATAATGGCACCACATCCTCATGCATACAGAGAGAGAGAGAGAGAGAGTCATTACGCTATCTACATAAGCAGATAAATATACGCCATAAATAAGTAGATAAATATGTGCCATTCACAATCACAAACACACCGCACACACACACACACACACATAGAGAGAGAGAGAGAGAGAGAGAGAGAGAGAGAGAGAGAATGCATGATTTGCTTTCAGCCCCTACATAAAAGATTAAGCTAACTCCATAAGTAAACAAATAAGATCAGAGCCAGCATACACGTTCACAAGCACACGCAGAGAGAGAGAGAGAGAGAGAGAGAGAGAGAGAGAGAGAGAGAGAGCAGACGTACGTAAATACTGCGATATCTGCTCGCCCTCTACAGTACTTTTACTCACTATCCCCACAAATAGAGAGAAAGGGAGAGAAAGACAACACACGAGGGGCTCATAGATGTAGCCTAACAATGTCTAACCTCAGAACTTCTTAGTCCTTATGAACGTGTAACTCCCAGAAACTTCAAACTTCACACAAACTTGGTAAAAAATAATGACGAAGCTAACTCAAGGAGTTTCTCGTCTCTAGAATTTGCGCTTCATCTACGACTGCGCAGGAGCTACTTCTAAGTACGCGGAATGATTATGTTCTTGGTTGTCTCACTTATCCAAAGAAATTGGATGATGTTCTTCTTCGTTGTCTCACTTATTCAAAGGAATTGGATGATGTTCTTCTTGGTTGTCTCACTTATCCAAAGGAATTGGTTGTTTGTACAAAAGCCGACGTATTCTTGCTGGTAGATGCTCTTGATTGCTGTGGCAATAACCAAAATCATCCGCGCAATATTCTTTAGTGGCGAAATTAATTTTTCAAAGAAATGTGGATACAGAATGCTCTGCGCGAGCGCGATAATGATTACTTGCAATTAAGCTACTTCAACCATCTACACGGAATATTATTATATGCTGGTATTTTAATAATGCATATTTCCTCGCTTGAATGTATGAAATGTTATATAGAGTTTTGCAACATTTTTCAGATTCCTTAGCTAGCTTAGAGTTATAGGATGTCTTAAAATGTATGTTCAGATTCTGCATAACATGATTTGAAAGTATATAACGTAGTATGTAAAGAAAGAGAGAGAGATTAACTTTGTCCGTTCGAAGGTAGATTGTTTCCCTATTATGTCAACGCCTTGAGATAAGAGATCTCGAGATCTCCGTGTTGTTGTGGAATTCTGTCATCGCCTCTGATAAGGGATTTCTGTCTTGATCGAGTGCGTGTCTTTGTTGAGCTAATACGTTCATGACTTGTTTCATACTTGTACGTCTTTGCTGAAACCACGTGAAGATTTCACGATTTTCATGTAAAGTTACGTCATATTAGAATCTTCTGGAAAAATTACATCATCTTTCATTATTGTTTAGTACTTTTGAATTAATTTCCAAATTTTAGTTATTGCCTAACTTCTGAATTTTGATTGAATTAATTTTCTTGAATTTTGTGATAAATTAATTTTGATTTAATTTTACTTAATTAATTCAAGAATTAATTAAACTTTACTTTGTTTTCAAGTAACAGCAACTTTCCATGATATTGTGAATTTCACTTATAAATTTTTAGTTTAATAATAAATTTTTGTATTTAAAATTTTTCTGTGTTTTCTTTTGCACCAGTATAAATATGATTTGGTTAGGAAGAAACATAGAGTGGTAATTGAGCTGTTTTCCTTCAAGTTACTTGAAGTGAGTTAGAACCAGGGAAGTACTTAGACTTCTGAAATCAGGGAAATACTTAGACTTTTAAAGTTGTTGATGGAGTGATGCCCTTTAATTGATTTAATTACATATAGAATTACCTCAAACCTGTTTTGATTAACTTAGTCTGATTTTCTGCAATACTGGTAAGTTGTTTAAGGGATCACTGTTGCCTTTAGAGTATTCAGTCGTTTAGTACCTGTGATGAAGGATCAGGTGTCTGGCTGTTGTGAGGTAACAATTAATGAGTGGTAAGTGTAGTAACCAGATACTTCGTCACAATATTCATCAGCTTTATACTGAAGCCTTAAATCATCTTTCTGGTACCACTTCTACTCTTAACGTTCTAAATACAAGGCCGCCCCTGAACACGGGACAAAGCTTTGCATAAAACCGGCTTCACCTTAACTAACAAGCCAATTGCCATTCAGTCTTTCGCATGACCCAACCACCAAAAAACATCGTGATACGCTCTTTCAACTTGGCTCTAAAACGTTTTACAAATTCTTATGCGTTTTTCGACGTTTCTTCACCTTTCCAAATAATTTTTAGGGAGCTTACTATTTATCTGAAAAGCTTCAAATGTTTTCTTTCACTCGAATTCAACGTTCACCGTTTACTCGTACGCATACACACACCCACCCACCCATACACAAATAAATATATATGTATATATATACATATATATACATATATATATATATATATATATATAATATTTATATTATATTATATTTATATTTTATTATATATTGCTACTTTCAAAATGCATGTTTCCCCTCTTTGAAATGTCTTGTAGATTGTGTAACATTTTTTTCAGATTCCTAGATAGCTTAGAATAGGATGTTTTAGAATGTGTGTTCAGATTTCGCATTAACATCTTGTAAAAGAATATATATATAACGTACAAAGAGAGAGATCCTTGTCTTTTCAAAGCTGCAAATGTTTAACTTTTATGTCAGCACTTTAAGATTAGAGTCTGCGAGATCCGTTTGCTTCCCTGCTCTGTCAGCGCGTTTGATAGCGAGCTCGTTGTCATAAAAAAACAAAAACATGTCAATCTTAATTATCGTTTTACCCTCCGTTTCAATCGGTCGTACGTTATGTTGAGTAGTAACTTGTATGGTACGCGTATGCTTTAATCAAAGCCACGTGCATGTTGCACATTATGTGTGTAAGATTGCGTCAGATTTCAGAACTTTCGAGAAGCTTTCGTGCCTAGAACGTTTTGAGACATCTGCTCTGTCATTTCCGCAAGGAAGAGTATTCATTCGATCTTAAGACCTCGAGGCAGTTAGATCTCCCTCTCTCTCTCTCGCTCTCTCTCTCTCTCACTCGACATCGAGATTTTATTAACGTAACGTAAATTTGGTCACTCATAACTTGTGAGAATTCTATATTTGATATTTCTTAGAATTTATTTAGTTTATTTAATTTCTTTTGTGGAATCTGAACAAACATTTCGTAACGGCGCCTGGGTTTTTGTGAAAGTGTAATATACAAGAGAAAGAAAGAAGTTGGTATACCAAAAAAAGGTAGTGTGTTATATTTTTATTAGTTGCAACTAATAATGGATAGGGAGTGTGTTTAACTAATAACGGATTAGGGAATTGTGTTTAACTAATAATTGATAGGAACTGTTGTCTGTTACGAAGGTTTAGTAAAAACTGTTGGTTACAGTGTTGTGAAAAAGATTTACACTTTTACACATTGCTGATATTTTTTTGTGTTTGTGTATGTTCCATTGTTTGTGCACTTATTCATTTTCTTATTGAAGTGTGTCTTTTTGTTTTATATTTTCATTTGCATTCACAATTTAATTGACTTAGTTATTTTCATTGCTTTATCATTGCACATTTAATTAAATTTAACACTTGTGAATTGATTTGCATTTACTTAGAATTCTTTTCAAATTTTATTGTTGTTTAGCACTTGTGAATTAATTTTAAATTTTCAGTTATTGCCTAACACTTTTGAATTTTGATTGAATTAATTTTCTTGAATTTTGTGATAAATTAATTTTGATTTAATTTTACTTAATTTGATTCAAGAATTAATTAAACTTTACTTTGTTTTCAAGTAACAGTAATTTTCCCTGATATTGTGAATTTCACTTATAAATTTTGAATTTAATAATAAATTTTTGTATTTAAAATTTTTATAAGTGTTTTCTTTATCTTACACCAGTATAAGTATATATAATTATGATTATATTTATGTTAGGTAGAAACATAGAGTGGTAATTGATTTGCTTTCCTTCAATTTAATTGAAGTGACTTAGAACCAGGGAAGTACTTAGACTTCTGAAATCAGGGAAATACTTAGAGTTTTGAAAGTTGTTGATGGAGTGATGCCCTTGATTAATTTAATTACTTACAAGATATCACACCGGTTTGATGAACTTAGTCTGATTTTCTGTAATACTGGTAAGTGTTAAGGGATCACTGTTGCCTTTAGTGTATTCAGTCGTTTAAACGTGTTATGAGGGTTCAGGTGTTTGGCTTTTGGTGAGGTAATATTTGATGCAAGGTAACCAGATACTTGGCACTTCGTAACATTATTTAATGGTGCCCAGAGACCCGGGAAAGCAGATTTCATTATCACTCTAGAATATACTGGTGGTGTTAGGAATATATTTTGTTAGGAGAGTGACCATATAGTTTTGTTTTGCATTTATTGTATTGAATTGTAAATTGATAACTTAGAGGAAAATGGCTCAGTTCAATGTTCAGGAATTTTTAGCAGCTCCTTCCGTCCAAGTTTTGTCTGAAACCACTCTGTCTAGTGGAGCGCTTTAGCAGAGGCATGTGGTGGTTATGTGTCTACTAGTATGGTAAAGGCACAAATAAGATGTATTGCTATGGAATCATTGATAAACTCTGGTAGAATAACTGATGAAGATGAGTTAGAATTGGCTCAAGAGTTGTTAGAATGTAGCACGTGCTGATCTCATAAATAAGCAAGCAGAAAAGAAAGAGAAAAGTGATGCAGAGTTAGAGCTTAGACGCATTGAAGCAGAAGAGAATTTGATTAAGCTAAAAATGCTTGCTGAAAGAGAGAGAATGCAAGCTGAAAGAGAGAGAATGCAAGCAGAAAGAGAAAGAATAGACAGGTAAAAACAAGAAAGAAGAGAAAGAGAAGAAGAAAAAGCAGCAGAAGAGGAAAGAGAAAGAATAAAAGAGGAAAGAGAAATCGCAAGACATGAAAGGGAAATGGAATTAATAAGAGCTAGATCCACATTACCTGTAACACCGTCTAACCCTAACCAAGGTAATCAAGACCTGTTATTTGATGTAGTGAGAGTACAGAAGTTAATCCCTAAGTTTACTGAAGAAGCTCCAGATGAGTTTTTTGATCACTTTGAGAAAGTGGCTTCAGGTATGGGATGGCCAGAGGATAAATGGTCAGTTTTGCTACAAAGTGTCTTGATTGGTAAAGGGAGAAGTGCTTATCTAGCCTTAACAGCTGATCAGTGTAAAGACTACAAGGTACTTAAACACAGTGTGCTACAAGTTTACCAGATGACCCCAGAGTACTACAATGAGAGATTCAGAAATTTAAGAAAAGATGAGAAGGGAACCTTCTTAGATTATGCTTACAAAGTGAGAAGGTGTTTCAAACGTTGGGTAGAAGCTGCTAAAGTTAAAACTTTTGATGAGTTAGAAGAGTTACTTGTTCTTGAACAGTATCTTAAGGGAATTCCTGAACATATAAGAGCCTATTTAAGAGAGAGAGAAGTGAAGAAACTTGACAAAGCTGCTACCCTTAGTGAAGATTACAATATAATCAGTAGTAAACGTAATTACAATGTCAAGTACCAGAGTCAACAACGCCCAGGTTTTAAGTCTTATCCAAATAATAGGAACAAATTTAATGGGAAACCTTCAAGTGATACTACTAAGAGTACACAAGGTAATACAGCTCAGCAAATTAATGTGAAATCCTCATCCAGTTTTTCAAGACAGTTACAGAAACCTAATGTTGTCTGTTTCAAGTGTGGAAGAGTAGGACACTACAGTCAAGAGTGTTACCCGGAATCAACAGCAGTCAAAACCAGTTAGTCAAGTTGTGAAACAAAACTACGAAGAGCAGTGTGGGAAAGAATCAGACTCCAGACAAGAATGAAACTAAACAAGCTGAATGTTTAGCAACCAGTGGAAATGTTACCTCAAGCAGTGAGTGGTTAAGCAGTGTGGAGGCTTTTAAGCCATATATCTATGAGGGTATGCTGTCAACTCAAGAAGGAAGTATGCAGGTACCAGTCAAGATATTACGTGATACAGGGAGTAACCATAGTGTGGTAGTACGTGGTTCTCACCCTCAGTTGGAGAAGAGTCTCACAGGAGATTCAGTTATTTTGAAGGGTATAGGAGGAGAGGAAGTAACTCCTATATGCCGCTTACACCTGTCATGTGAATTGGTGACAGGGAATGTTGATTTTGCTGTAAAGGACTCACTAGCTGTGGAAGGTATACATGTTCTGTTGGGGAATGAAGTTGGTGGTGTGCCATTTATTCCTTGCCCTGTAGTGACAGACAAACCATTGAGGATTAGTCCTACAGAAGAGTTGGAGAAGAATAACCCCCACCTGTTTCCTAGTTGTGTAACTACCAGAAGTATGAAGAGGACTACGACTGTAAGTGAAGAAACTGAGGATTTACACACCCAATAAGGATCAAGTGAAGGATCTTTGTGCTTAGAAGAATTATTCCAGGGAAGTGAAGTTTCCCATAGTGCTGACCAAGAAGAGATTTCCCAAGAAGATGAAGACGATGATGACAACGAAGAAGAAGAACCTGATGTTCCTGAAGAGACTCCGAGTAGTCAAAGTGTTGCTGAAGACAGTAGTGAAACTACAGTAAGCTGAGTTAGCAGATATTGAGAATTCAACCTTTGAAGTTGGTCAAGTGACAAGAGAGAAGCTGATGGACTTGCAGAAGAAGGATGCATCGTTAACTGATTTGTTCTTCAGAGTTGTTGATCGAGAAGAGATGCAACAAACTCCTACCTGTTACTATCTGAAGGAAGGTTTGCTGATGAGGAAGTATAGACCTACAGATATACCAGGAGATGCTGTATGGGGCGAATATCATCAAATTTTGATTCCATATTCATTGAGAAAGCAAGTGATTGCAGTAGCTCATGAGTCTGGACATATGGGAATCAGGAAGACTGTGGAGAAGATCATGAAATATTTTTTCTGGCCTGGACTTCACAGAGATGTTAGCAGGTTTTGTTGTGAGTGTCATACCTGCCAGATAGCTGGAAAACCGAATGAAACCATCAAGAAAGCCCCCCTACAACCTATAGAAGTTAAGAACCCTTTAGCAAAGTGATTATAGATATGGTTGGACCATTGCACGAAGACAAAGAAAGGAAATGAGTATTTGTTGACATTAATGTGTCCTGTGACAAGGTATCCAGAAGCGATCCCTGTTAGAAACATATCTGCCAAGGTAGTTGCTGAAAAACTTGTGGAGTTTTTCTCAAAGTTTGGAATACCAGAAATAGTACAAAGTGACAGAGGAACAAACTTTACTTCAAAGTTACTCCAGGATGTGATGAACTTATTAGGGGTGAAACAACAGTTATCAACCGCCTATCATCCAGAAACTCAAGGTGCCTTGGAAAGGTTCCACCAGACATTGAAAAGTATGCTGACAAAGTATTGTTCTGAGTCAGGAAGAGAATGGGATGTTGGTTTACCATTAATGTTGTTTGAAGTTAGGAATGCTTATCAAGAAAGTATGGGATGTTCACCTAATGAGATGATTTTTGGAAGAGAAGTGAGAGGACCGTTGAAGATTCTTGCAGAAAATTGGGAAGAAAATCAAGAGGAAAGCCAAGGAGAGTATGTAAAGAACTTAAGGAAGAGGTTGAAAGAGATTAGAAAATTCTCTTTAGAAAACTTGAAAATGAGTCAAGAGAAAATGAAAAGGAGATTTGATGCTAAGGCTAAGCTAAGAAGTTTTAGTGTTGGTCAACAAGTGTTAGTGTTCTTACCTGTCAAGAGATTTCCCTCACTAATAAATTTCAAGGTCCTTACAAAGATAATTCAGAAGTTAAGTGATAGAACTTATGTGATTGAAACACCAGAAAGAAGAAGAAGACAAAGGAAGATACATGTGAACCTCTTGAAACCTTATTTCTCAGAAACTAAAACTGAAACTGTGTCAGTAACCCAGACAACTTTATCTACAGAAGACGATGATGGCTACGAATTGGGAGCTGCAAGCAAGATGAATAATTCTTCAATTTTGGGAAAATTTTGGAGGATAAATTGAAACATCTGAGTGTTGAACAAGGTGAAGACTTAAGTGACGTAATTAGAAGTTTTCCAGAAATTTTTTCAGATGTGCCTAGACGTACTGATCTGACCAAGCATGAAATCAAGATTCAAGGAAATGGAAAACCTTTCAAGCAAAGAGCCTATCGCTTATCACCGTATCATCGAGATGTTTTGAAGAAAGAAGTTGAGTATTTGCTGCAACATGGATTAGCAGAACCCAGTTCAAGTCACTTCAGTTCTCCATGTGTATTAGTGAAGAAACCAGATGGTTCCTTTAGGATGTGTACTGATCATAGGAAGCTGAATTCTATCAGTGTGGCTGATAATTATCCTTTGCCTCTTATAGATCAGTTACTTGATAATATTGGGCAAGCCAAGTTTGTTTCCAAGATAGACTTGTTGAAAGGATATTATCAAATTCCCTTAGATGAGAATGCGAAGCTGCTGTCAGCTTTTATTACTCCTTTTGGACTATATCAGTATACTGTTCTGCCGCTTGGTCTGATGAATGCACCCACAACATTTCAACGAGTGATGGATCAACTGCTAGGATCAATAGAAGGAGTAGGTGTATACCTAGATGACATCGTGATTTACTCTACAACGTGGGAAGAACATCTGAAGATTCTGAAGAAAGTTTTCAAGAAACTACAAGAAGCAGGATTAACAGTCAACTTAGAGAAGAGTGAGTTTGGAAAGGCAACTGTACAGTATCTTGGGTTTGAAGTTGGGAAAGGCCTTCTTGCTCCAGTAAATGCTAATGTAGAAGGTATCCGTAAGGCTACCCCACCTACTACCAGGAAACAGCTACAGAGATTTTTGGGGATGGCTGGTTTCTATCGTCGTTTTTGCCCAAATTTCTCAGCCGTAGTAGCTCCCTTGACAGACTTAACTAGTCCCAAAGCTAAGTTTATTTGGACTCCAGAGTGTCAAGAATCCTTTGAGAAGGTAAAAGCCATTTTAACTTCAAGACCAGTACTTCAAGCTCCAGACTTCGACAAGAAATTTGTGATACAAGTTGATGCGTCAGACTGTGGTGTTGGAGCTGTTCTACTTCAAGAAGATGAAAATAATATCTACCATCCTGTATGCTTCATGTCTACAAAATTGAAAAAACATCAGAAAGTATATTCGACAATTGAAAAGGAAACTTTAGCCTTAATCACTGCATTGAAAAAATTTGAAGTGTATGTGAATAGACCTAGGAATGAAGAAATATTAATATTGTCAGATCACAATCCACTGTCATTTTATCCAGAAAATGAAAAATCACAAATCAAAGACTGACCAGGTGGTCTTTGTGTCTGCAACAGTATAAGCTTAAGAGTGCAGCACATTAGTGGCAAAAACAATGTAGTTGCTGATTATTTATCTCGTTGCGAATCGTTGGATTCAACACCGTGATAAAAAATCTTCTGGGGGGAGGTATATTATATTTTGCTACTTTCAAAATGCATGTTTCCCCTCTTTGAAATGCCTTGTAGATTGTGTAACATTTTTTCAGATTCCTAGATAGCTTAGAATAGGATGTTTTAGAATGTGTGTTCAGATTTCGCATTAACATCTTGTAAAAGAATATATATATAACGTAAAGAGAGAGATCCTTGTCTTTTCAAAGCTGCAAATGTTTAACTTTTATGTCAGCACTTTAAGATTAGAGTCTGCGAGATCCGTTTGCTTCCTGCTCTGTCAGCGCGTTTTGATAGCGAGCTCGTTGTCATCAAAAACATGTCAATCTTAATTATCGTTTACCCTCCGTTTCAATCGGGTACGTATCTGTTGAGCAGACTTGTATGGTACGCGTTATGCTTTAATCAAAGCCCACGTGCATGTTGCACATTATGTGTGTAAGATTGCGTCAGATTTCAGAACTTTCGAGAAGCTTTCGTGCCTAGAACGTTTTGAGACATCTGCTCTGTCATTTCCGCAAGGAAGAGTATTCATTCGATCTTAAGACCTCGAGGCAGTAGATCTCCCTCTCTCTCTCTCGCTCTCTCTCTCTCTCACTCGACATCGAGATTTTATTAACGTAACGTAAATTTGGACACTCATAACTTGTGAGAATTCTATATTTGATATTTCTTAGAATTTATTTAGTTTATTTAATTTCTTTTGTGGAATCTGAACAAACATTTCGTAACGGCACCTGGGTTTTTTGTGAAAGTGTAATATACAAGAGAAAGAAAGAAGTTGGTATACCAAAAAAGGTAAAGTGTGTTATATTTTTATTAGTTGCAACTAATAATGGATAGGGAGTGTGTTTAACTGATAACGGATAGGAATTGTGTTTAACTAATAATTGATAGGAACTGTTGTCTGTTACGAAGGTTTGGTAAAAACTGTTGGTTACAGTGTTTTGAATGAAAAAGATTTACACTTTTACACATTGCTGATATTTTTTGTGTTTGTGTCTGTTCCATTGTTTGTGCACTTATTTTTCATTTTCTTATTGAAGTGTGTCTTTTTGTTTTATATTTTCATTTGCATTCACAATTTAATTGACTTAGTTATTTTCATTGCTTTATCATTGCACATTTAATTAAATTTAACACTTGTGAATTGATTTGCATTTACTTAGAATTCTTTTCAAATTTTATTGTTGTTTAGCACTTGTGAATTAATTTTAAATTTTCAGTTATTGCCTAACACTTTTGAATTTGATTGAATTAATTTTCTTGAATTTTATGATAAATTAATTTTGATTTGATTTTACTTAATTTGATTCAAGAATTAATTAAACTTTACTTTGTTTTCAAGTAACGGTAATTTTCCTGATATTGTGAATTTCACTTATAAATTTTGAATTTAATAATAAATTTTTGTATTTAAAATTTTTATAAGTGTTTGCTTTATCTTACACCAGTATAAGTATATATAATTATGATTATATTTATGTTAGGTAGAAACATAGAGTGGTAATTGATTTGCTTTCCTTCAATTTAATTGAAGTGACCAGGGAAGTACTTAGACTTCTGAAATCAGGGAAATACTTAGAGTTTTGAAAGTTGTTGATGGAGTGATGCCCTTTGATTAATTTAATTACTTACAAGATTACCTCACACCTGTTTTGATGAACTTAGTCTGATTTTCTGTAATACTGGTAAGTGTTAAGGGATCACTGTTGCCTTTAGTGTATTCAGTCGTTTAAACGTGTTATGAGGGTTCAAGTGTTTGGCTTTTGGTGAGGTAATATTTGATGCAAGGTAACCAGATACTTGGCACTTCGTAACAATATATAAATATATATATATATATATATAAATATATATATATATATATATATATATATATGTATGTATGTATGTTTCAACATATTCTGTAGTGATTTGCCAAAGTGATTTAAATCATACCATTCTTTTGACATGTACTATTTTAACGACGATCTAAGTAAACACAGAAACAGATCCAATTGCCAAGAGAAGAAAACTAATTACGTAATAAACTCTCGGTTAATTTGTGGAAGGGAGAGGAATATCATTACTATAATAATTATCCTATTCAAAGTGGGTCAACATTCGTATGGAAAACATAGAGGACCATTATCTGATGACTTTCACGACAAGTTTTCTCAAATGGTAATGCCTATGTATGAAATAGAAAAGAAAAGAGAGAGAGAGAGAGAGAGATAATAAAAATGATATATACGAAATCTATATTAGCGAATGATGTCCTTCATCCTTTGTCTAGAGATGATAGGGATATAACTTTGAGCCTTTCCTGGCAAGTCTTTCAAAACCCTTCATTTAGACTTCCTCGAAAAGATCAGCGTAAAAAGTTTAGGATTGTTAAATGCGAGAATACTAAGAGGGAAATTAAGTTGTCGTCAGTCCTGATCTGCCAGGATCACCAGAAGCTTCGGCCTCAGACGCATCATCGCTGATTCGATTCCTGGCGAAGTCGTCTAATCTTTCCGCGTTTTATCTTCGACAGAAATTGCAAAACCTGAGACTTATCTGCTTAGCACCAAAGACGGGGAAGGATGCAGCCGGTGAAAAAAAGAACTTCATAAAGTAAAAAGGACTTGATATTGAAGTACAACGATCGAGGGATGAGATTTCTGTTACGGAGAGACTTAACTTCCTTAATTTGAAAAATCTCAGCCATACGTCACATTTATTTTTCTTTCTTTTACAAAATTAATGCTCTTTTCGATGTTTTGTCTCCTACGGTTTGTCCTGATGCGCTCAGTAGCCTATGATGTAGGCACCTTTCGATAATTTAGGGACATTGAATTCTTACCCTCTATCATTCCTTTTTCGTCCCATTCTTTATATTTAATTCATTTGCTCATTGAATTCCTGTGCGAAATTAACTTTTTTTCTTTTTCTTGCATGACTTGCACGTCAGCGAAGTGATGTTTTACAGTGATTTTTTTTTTGTTTTGGAAATTTCTACTCGCATCTTTGTGTCAGATTTGTTGATTAATTTCGAAGAAGTAAGGCAGTGAATTTCAAATTTCAATGGAATTCTTTCTTTATAAAATATTAAGCATATTTTATTATCCAAATATATATATACATATATACCATACACACACACCACACACACACACATATATATATATATATATATATATATATAATATATATATATACCATTACACACACACACACACACACACACACACACATACATATATATATATATATATATATATATATATATATATATATATATATACATATACTTCTCATATTCTGCGCACGAACAAATTTCCACATTGTATTGGAAACAGAATCGCTACTACTGTCTCATAAGCAGATTGAACGATGTTTATGAATGCATTTGACTCTCTTCAACTGTATCACTGCCTTTACAAACTTGCATCGAACTGATTTTAAGGATGTATTGAAACCACCCCAAACTGCTTCGAACCTTAGCTTGAATATCAACTGGAATCGATTCACATTCAGAAAAATTTTAATTTTCTTTTCTCCTTTATCGGACGTGACTGTTGTTAATTAATTGATAATTTCGCTGCTATTAGAGATGGATATCTTATGAATCAGAAGGAAACGTATATTTGGTTATTAATAGAACAATAAGTTACTTTTACTAACATACGATAAATATATGTTTATAGTTTTGATGGTACTGCTCAACCTTAATCTTAAAAAAAAAAAAAAAAAAAAAAAAACTCGTTACCACTCTTAAATATCTGGTCGTCGCGGCAGCTTTTCCTAATAATAGTCGGAAATGGTATCGTCAACATTATAGTTGATATGACTCAAAATTCAGCAAACATGAGAGAGAAAAAAAAAATCTGTAAATGAGATGCATTTTGGAAGAAGATAATCACTGACTTTTTTTTTTATTAGCAAAAATCTGGGGGCCTTTTTTCATTTTCCTTATTTACTTTATCATTACTTTTTCATGACTTACTTTTTCATTACTTACTCTGTGCCATCCCCCAAAAATTCATAATTTTCGTCCGAATCGCGCGAGCAATTGCCGTTATTTAATCTAATTTTCTTGGCTCACAAGCTTCGACTCGCGCGGCCATAAATCCGGGAATCGTTCAATCTCTGGAATCCCGCCAAGTGGCGGGAATGGCTTCGGTTTGTTTGTTGTTCCACTCTCCTTTCAGCATTCCGATTTACTCTCTGGACTTGTGGCGCGGTTGGGCGTTTGAACGTTTGTGTCTTTCCCTTTCGGCTCCAAGAACACTGGTGTGTTATGGCGATATGAGGGCGTTGGGTTCACGGAGGCACTTTCACTCAAAGGGCTAAGAAAGAGAGATGCCCAGAAAGAAGAACTTCAAACAATAACGGGATCAAAAAATGCAAAACAGAATGCTGAATACCTCTTGAACAAAAAGGATTTTTTCTTATCCACCCGAAATATATAGAATTAATTTAATGAAGAGGAAATCACAAGGTGAGAGTCTGTATACTTCCCTTCGATTTTTCTCTCTCATAACTCCAAAGGCAAAAAGTAGTGACGATATTTCCCGAATACGAACGGACGAAAACATTACACACACCAATGAATACTCCACGTGAGTTAATAAACGAATTCATATCTGCTATCCTACTGCAGTTATTAAAAATAAGTTAGAGCAACTGCAAATGCTGTTGTCAAAGTAATTAACAGCAGCACTGCAAGAATTGTCAAAAGCATTAGGCAAGTCAACTGATAATTGAAATTCCCGTTTTCGAAATAAGATGATACAGACGAAAGAGCAAATTGATTAAGTTTTAATTAATTTGCAGGGAATAGAGACCCAGTTACGTGGCTGAGTGAATGAGAGAGGAACACTACAGTAAGATTAAGAGAAAAATTAGGAGAAAATAAAGGATCAGAAAAAAATGGCATTAGTTTTCACACCCTCAGTGAAAATAATTTTCGGTTATTAAATACTGTAATGTGTGTTTTTTAGAAGGAATAAAACGGGTTTCCAAAGTAGAAGGTTTTTCTTCGATAATGCTATATGCGAGAATAATTCAAAATAATCGAACTTGAAACTGGATTAATCGAAATAATCATTAGAAATGGGGGACGGAATCACTTGTTAACCAGATATGGTAAAGCAACGAATGTTTAATTGGATTGCTCAGTGTCCGTGTTCTATAGTGCAATTTAAACCTCGACCATATTTACCAAATGACTACGAACATACGCGTATTACAAGGACTTTTGCATTTGCAAATCTACACCACTACTTCAATTCCTGTAAGTTACATCACATGTTATGGCAAAGTCAGTTACTTTCTCCTAACCCTATTTCTTCTATCATCCCCTGCTACCCTGTACTTCCATAATTACATCTGCGTTACTTTCCGAGTGTTCATTTAATTCTCTATTTAAATACGAGTGTTCATCTAATACTCTATTTTAATCTTCTAGGCTCTCAATGCTGATCTTAACTCTTGGCCTATTTTTCACATTAAGACCTTGCTTTCCTAAGCAATTCTGATGGGCACTTGCCCTAGAGCAAAAATTGCCAGACAAAACTATAATTCATCTTACCCACTCTTTCCACAGTATTCATTTGTCTTGGGCAAAAATATCTAGACACCATTTCTTCGTTCATCATTATTCCCACATGAGAAACTGTAATGGGACCCTCCCCTAAATGCATTATCTTAATCCTTTACCTTTACACACCACTTCCAGCATTACTCTCCATTTCTTCCAACAACTCTTCCAGGTTTTATACATAATCCCCACTCTCGCGTTCTCATCTGGACGTTATTAATTTAACCAAGTCCATCCACGACCCAAAACCGCTTCTGAAAGTTTTAAAGAATCCCTTACCCACCGGAACATGAAAAGTAAAACTGATTTACCGGGCAAAGATCAAACATGAGGAAACTAATGTATATTCAAGCCCAAAGTATTTGACATTTTACGTCAGTCTGCGTACACCAGAGTCACAAACACACACATATGCTCACACAAATCCTCCTAAGATTCCAAATTTCACGGTAAAACAGATTTTCGACATATCAACCACAATCTCAACATCCTTGTTGGATTAAAGTTTTTCTTTGAAAACTTTACACATTTTTAGTTAATGGACGCAGGTAGGTAAAGTTTTGTGTATTTCATCTATCTTCCAACGCTGTAGTTCTAATAAGTACTATGGTAACTATATATACAGCAAGTCCTGTAACTCACTCATACACCATCCTTCGAAAATCCCTCAAAACTCCATAATATTAGATGCGGGAGAATTCTCTAAATCAAGCTATTGATCGGAATTCCTAGAAATTTCAAATTAAACGAGTGGCTGTGACCCACGGAGCAAAAAGAGGCTACATGTGCCGTCCCTATCACTT
The DNA here is from genome assembly GCF_015104395.2 of Macrobrachium nipponense. Lineage (NCBI taxonomy): Eukaryota > Metazoa > Arthropoda > Malacostraca > Decapoda > Palaemonidae > Macrobrachium > Macrobrachium nipponense. Next base: position 33,410,911 of record NC_061102.1, on the reverse strand, counting down.
TCGAATTTGGCGAAACGTTTCTGGGGAAATCATAAGATAAAAGACTTTTGAATCCTGATGCCGGTCACTCGCCTGTCAGGTTGAGATACCTCGAAGTTTTTATGCTTCAAAACAAAAATTCGATAGAAAATTATTTTGCAATGAATGTAG